>NW_010973231.1:1926778-1988595 GCF_000737465.1 Haliaeetus leucocephalus
GGGGCCGCCCTGCCGCCTCACCGCGGGCTGCGGGGGCATCCCCTCCTGCCTTCCTCCCTGACCTCGGTACCCACAGAGGGGTTCCTCTCCCGTTCCAATCCCCCACTCCCTGCAGGTTTCCCCTCTTAAATCTGCTCTCCCACCCGTGTTTCCACTGTCCCTGAGGGGCTCGGCCTGGGCCAGAGGCGGGTCCGGCTTGGAGCCGGGGGAGCTTCTAGCAGCTTCTCTCAGGAGCCGGCCCTGCGGACCCTACCCTGCTGCCAAAAAAACCCCGCCACACAAACCCGAAACAGCAGCATTCTCATAAACTGAGAACTAAGCAACTATTGGTGAATGAAGGGCAGGGTTCAGCTCCATCCATGGGTCATGGCAGTGCTTTAAGGGATGTAGAAGAAGGGTTATTTTCTTACTTCAACAATCGCTAAGGAAGTTACCAAAGTAGAAAGAGAACAGGGGAACTGGGGTTAGAGTCTACAAGAGAAAGAGCCGTGTATACGTGTATACAGGGCAGGAAGCTCCTGAGTTCTGAAGTAAAGCATGACCAAATAAATCCAACTTATAACTGATGATGCATTTAAATGGTGGCTAGCTGAAGAGCAGAAAGGCTATGCCTATACTTGTAAATCAAACAGCACCAAGGCACGTTTCAGACTCAACACTGCCAGGCTCCATTCCTCATACCGTTAAATTGTTAGTGATCCCTGGCATAGTCCAGGACCATTTCAACAAACACTACCAAAATTTCCAGTTACGGTTCAACAGTTAGCACGGATAGGCAGTCAGCGTGCAGCACCTTGTATTGGAGGGGAGGATGGTTTAGCAGTGTGGATGTGGGGTGTCCCATGTCATCCAGGAACAGCACCAGGCAGCACTCCCAGGCAGTTTCAATTCATTGATGTAGATATAGATAAAAGGTCCATCTCTGTTGCTCCAGTCATAGCTGTACCTGGCCTCATTTCTGCTCCTGAAGGAAGAGAGCAGGAGGGGATGAATTTCTACCCCAAGTCACTGCTTGAGAGTGCAGGATACTGGCATTTGTTGCAGTACGCAAATTGCTGAGTTCTGGGAGTATCGTCAGAGCTTTTACAAGAAATTAAATCAAACCCAGAAAAACTCTCAGCTGAAATGTGTCACAAGATTATTTGCATGGTCATCTTTATTTCATTTGGTTTACTTGGATTTCAGATCAGCTCTTGAGAACACAAAGTACTTTGGACTCCCTATGAAGTCCTCAAGTCAGAATGTTATTAAGATAAATTTGAACTCCCTCTTTAGGGAGCAGACAAAATCAAATCCAACACCAAGGAGGAGAATCACTTACTTCAGTACTCATGCAAGAAGTGAAACGCTATTAAAATAAATGCACAGCGGGTAAACACAACTCCTCACATTCTCTCTCAAATTACATTTTTAGAGAAATTTATTAGGGTTAATAGTACTCTTAAAAATTGTTGTGGGGAGAAAATAATCCTTGGCTTTCAAAAAAATTGTGCTTTGCAGCCTTCAGAGGATCTTTTCTGATTTTTGAACTTTTAGCCTCTCCACCTACCTCTCTTCCACATGCAGCCAGGACCTTTGATTGAGTGCTTATTGAAGAGGTATACGTTACTCTGCCACATAAATACTGTTCTATTGAGACTTCCCATGCTAAACAAGCTTTTCTTTGGCTGTTTAAAATTCACCATGTAATACTCAGTGTTTGTAGAAAGGTGCTAAATAAAAAGAGGGAGAAAAAAAGAAAGGGAGAAAAATGCTTCAGGCAAAGTTTCCCATCATCATCTTCCTACTGTAATTATCACCACAAAGCACAGCAAAAAATGGTCCAGACCAAAATGTTTTATCTAACATGGTAAAGTAATAAAGGTCTGATTCTGATTTTCTGATATTCGTCAGTATTAGCAAGAAGAAAGTCAGCTCCTCAGTATTTTGCACCCTTCTCATAGCATAAATGATAACACAAGATTCAGAAGAGTGGGGACTGATGCATTTGCGGACATTAACCTTATTCCCTTCCATCCCCTGATCTTGCCTGTATTCAATGTTCCCACTTCCAAGTAAGCACTCAGCTGTGCTGTTTCCATCAGCATCTCTGTTCTCAGGTGCCTCCATGCTGCAGGGGCCAGTTTGCAGGCAAGACAGTTTGCTCAAGAGGATGCTGTACATTGTGCTGACCATGGCCTCTCCTCCCTCTTTAAAGAGCAGAGAGAAACATCTGTGGAATAAGCCTGATTTTCTGAGGAGCTAGAAGTTATTACTAAGAGAAGCACGGCAAGAACAGAGAAAAAAGTAGGCTAGGTCCAGGAGGGGACATAGGAGAAAAACAAGCCCTGAGTTGCTGCGCTTTTTATAGATGTAGAGGGATTGCCACTTAAATGTTGATGTTTGCCAAATTAAATCAAATATTTATTAAGGAAATCACCTGCTTGGATGGAAAACCGGAGCTCTTCAGAACCAATGATGTGCTTACATGGTGCAAATGGAGATTATTTTTTTTTTTAATCATCACCCATTATAAACAAAAGTGAAAACCAGACCTTGACACAGCATAGTCAGAGCAATTACTCTTCACTGCAACATTTGGAAATAACTCAGATTTTTCCAGCATTTGATATCTGATGTAGCTCAGCTTCCTGCTTGCACTTCTAAATGAGCTGCAGCCACTGCTATAGGTATTGCCAGTAAACCAGGTTGTGTTGCACAATATTCTGATGGAGGTGATTTCTGTTTTGTCTTACTGCTCTAGAGCAGATTATCTTTCAAGTGTTTGCTGCAGTGCCTGATTATACCTGACTGAAATATAAAAACCCCAGTATGTCCTTGCCAGGAACCATAATCATTTAAAAATTCTAATTGCTATGGGGTTTTTATCCACAAAAAGGAATCATGCCATTTTAGTTTGAATGCCTTTACTGGAAAAAAAAATCATCCATGAGAGAAATTCCCAGTGTTTGTTTGCTTTGAAACAGTCAGACTTTATCAATTCTGCCCCAGTAATATCTCTGCTGCAGACAAACTCTTTAGAAACCAGAAGGCAGAATACAGAGAAAATCAAATTACCATTGCATAAGTGTCTTTTTCCCCACTACCCAGACTGGAAGCTGTTCCCACAGATATTTTGTAAACCTTTTCCCCCAGCTAGTTAGGTGGAGAATCACCTTGGGGTTTTTGTCTATTTGTGGGAGAGTCCCTGAATTTGACATAGGAACACACACCGATGCACTTCTTTGAAAAGGCACAGGTGAAGGGCATTTAAACATTAGCTATATATCACACAGTTTTCAAGCACCTGAACAGCAGATTAAATGTAATAAAGCTTTGGGAGAGAAAGAATTTTCTACAGCTGTTCTTCTGATGTCATTATTTCTTGTAGTTTGCAGTTCAGCTTATTTGTTATGTTACGGAGCATGATCATGAAAGCTCTGTTCATGGTCAAGGAAACAGTTGTGAACAGCTGGCATATTTTACAGCAATTTTTGTTGCAGGGTCATACAATAATTTGTGTGAATTACCATCAGAGCTGAAAATTTGTCAATGTGAGTTGGCCTATGTCAATGTCTTTGACCTATAATAGCCTACATACGGACTAGACGTTTTCATCACATTTTGAAAAGTACAAAGACATAGCAGCGCGATGACCAGTTTAAAGAAATTAAACCACTGCAGAAGGTCAGTTGTTGTCAAAATGTGTAACAAGAAAAGTTTTGATGAAAACTAGAATGCTATTATTTCTATAGCTATAGCAACAGCATTAAGTAGCTGACAACTGTATTTCCAAAGTTATCTAACATTTATATCAGGGTCCCATTCCACTTTTCTTGCATTAGCTTGTCTACCCTCCTGCTTCCACCTCCATTATGAATATGGTTACCTTTACTCAGCCCTACGCTCCTGCCCCTCCAAATTGCAGGCTCTCTCCCAGCCCTCCTAAATGTAGCAACTATTACCTCTTTTTTTCCAAACAAATCCTTGCAGCCCAAGCCATGCCAGCCCTGTCCACCCCAGCTCTCTGCATCCCAGTCAGGACTGCAGCCTCCCAAAGGAGTTCCTGGCACTTTGCCTCACCCAGACCTCAGTATCTTCTCACTTGTTAGCCAGCTCCGTCCACATCTACCCAGATCACCCCAAACCCACTCTTTTCTAGGTATCGCTGGGGCTTATCCCTTCCTGCTTCCATTTCTGGTGCCCCATAAGCTACACCAACATCCCCCAACAGAACTGTGCACCCCTGCCACCACCACCCTACACCTGCACTGCCCCTCACTGCCCCTGCCAGGGTTGTCCACTCTCACCTGACTTGAAAGTTTTAAATAAAGTGGTATTCACAATGGTTTTAAAATGTTTTATGAGTAATATACATTATATTACTATCTTCCAAGCTCTGTCATCAAAATTCCTGAAGCAGCAGAGAGAGAAAATACTAAGAGAAAAAACTTCTGGCTGTGCACCAGCACAGCCCAGCTAGTATTGTGCTCCTTCTATTTTTCTTGTTTAATGAAGGTTGATGGAATGTGGCCCGGTTGTATACACATGAAAACTCTATCTCATTAGTTGATAACTCTTATAAATGTGTCAAAGACTATAATTTCTATTAATGTGCTAAGGAAAGACTTCTATAATCATTACTAGATAATGAAGACGTGATCTCAGTTAAATCTATTCTAGAAGATAAAATGAGCCAAAATTAATCTAAACTAAAAAATTTGAAGGCTATGTGTCTTGACAGTTTGAAAAATGTAATGTCCTATGAGCAATGTCCAGACAATCTAACACAATGAATTTAGAATAGTATTTAGATGCCAAGGAAAGGCAGAGCACTCTACTTCAAAATGAAAAATAACGAATTACAGATTTCTGTAAATTCTAGAGCAATGAGAATAGTAATGAGATAAATGAGAGCAAAGGAACGAAAGGGGAAGAAATTCATTTCTTAGACCCTTATGATACAAAGCTTTGCATGCAGTTTTTCTGGTTTTGCCAGCATTCTTCTGCAACTTGCATACTTTTCTTCTTTTGGCTCATCCACCACTGCTATTTTGATTGTTTACTTTCTCTGAATTCCTGAATGATATTGACTGATGCTCAAGGAATTCTGGGAAGATGTTAGCATATGCTGTACAGCACTTTTTCGTCTAGAAAGGCATGCTGCAGTAAAGACTCTGGGAAGAACAGGAAAAACATGCCTACAGGGAAGTTGGAGCAGCACCCAAGAAGTTTCCTGCCTTTGAAACTCACCTTTGGGGACACCAGTTCCCGACCACAGGAGATGCTGTAGCAGAAGCACTGTCTCACTTGGAACAACCTCACACAAGACACGAGTTTCCCTTGGCCACTTTCACATCCCACTGTTGCCAGAAACAAGTGGAGGTCCCTTTGAAAATAGTAAAAAGTGCTTTGAAAGCAATAAGACTGCCCACCTCCAGGCTGGATTGACAGCCAGGGAGAGGAAGGAACCCCGCACATTATCACTGCTCAGCACAATGCGCGTTGTACGACCGTCACTACCCCATCTTCACTGCAGCTGCACCCATCCTTGGTAACAGCATGGAAGTGTCTAAAAATGGCAGTCTTTCCTCTAGCCAACAAAGTGATCAGAGGTACCCTTAGGCTACACAACCCCTGACACTCTTGGATACAAAGTTAATGAAAATATGTAGTGCAGACTTTATTCTGTTAACAACCCACAGGGCTGGCACCACACTGATGCATCAAAAATTATTTTTATGAAGCAAGCAACTGTGTGTGGTAGAACAAACTGTTCTGAGGATCAGCCCCTACTCGGATAACTCAGACCGTGCCTCGGCACCACATGCACCAACAGTCGCCATCTCCTACTGCTGCCCTACAAATATGCTGTCATACTGCTGCCTTTTCCTCCTCTAAATGCTCATGCTTTTGCAAGTAAACATGCCTCTCCTCTTGCGGTCTCCTGCCTAATCCTCAACATTGGCTCACCCATAAACCTTCTAAAGCAGTGAGAGTGTTTCCACTGAGGTAAATGGCATAAGCTCAGAGTAACTGCAGCTGCAAAGGGGACTACCCCACCTGAAGACTAACGCAGTACTGCAAAGATGCTATGGAAACAGTAATGATCTTAGCTGAGGACAGCTTGGCCTCCTTGTTCACAGTAACGACAGGTCATAGCTGTTCTGAAAAAGGATAAAAACTAGAAATGTGGTTGCATTAGTTCATGAAAATATCTTCTGAAAACCTAACACCATTAAACCAAAGGTAATAAAATAAGCCTTGGTAATTCTGTGCAAGCTAAGCCAGCCAGAAGGATTCTGAGAAGGATTTTCGGTGTTTGTATTCTCATGAACTAATTGTTACTTCCTAGGAATAGTATTCTAAATATAACAAAAAAATCTCAAGTAAGGAGTTTTACAGTGCTCTCATAAACCCATAAAACAACAATGCAAACACACAAGCATTTTTATTTTTTTGGTTAAGTGTATCACAGAATGCTAGTGTGTAGAGGGGAATTATGTTCTCAGGAATAAATCTCTGGAACCACCTCTGGATCCACTTATGTCATACTGTATCCACTACAGCAGCATTTGAACACCTTCCAACTACTTACAATACAAATAACAATCTCCGTCTCCTTTCCCACAATAGGATTGCATTCATATTCATATCTATGCTAGCAGATTAGTTGGTTTGTGTATGTGGTGTCTGTATAGCATATATCACAGTTTGTCCGGTGTCTCTGGGTACAACGTACAGTCAGTATAATAGGAAATAACAGACGTGAAGTAATAGCTGGTTTGTCTGGTAATATTGCGTGTATATACAAGCCTGGGAAATTCAACTGGTAAATACTGCATTTGCTTTTGAAAGTGAGTCACTATCTATCACACCAGCATTTCTCTCATTTTGTAGAGGCAGATTATCATCTCTACTCCTGAAGATTTCTTGGCACACTAGTTTAATCCCGCGTGCATCTCCTTGTAAGATAAACCCTCCATGAGATACTGGTAGTGAGATTTTGATTTTCAGAGTCATTTAATAAAAAGTACTTCATTATTCATTCTATAGGAGTGTTTCTAGAAATAGCAAGCTCTCTTTTAACAGGGAGATGCTTCAGTTGTAAATCACAGGATACCAAACTAGGAAGATAAAACTCTCGAAGAACTTTTAAATTAACAGAGAATGGATGAACAATTCATAATTAGTTATTTGGGAATGAATGCCACCTCAATTTATCATCAAGTATTTGCAAAGGCAGTACATGCACTTGTATGACTTTTACTGTCTTTATCGGATAACTACTGAACGCTGGCCCAATCCATTCCAGTATGACTGATACAGTGAAGTCATTAGTCCTTCATTGACTTCTCCACAAAAATTGTACAAAGGATGATGTCAGCAATAAATAAAATGCACAGCTTCTTCAGGGAGGAAAGAATCAGGAATTTCAAAGCTTGTGCCTATCACTTCAGTGTGACTGGCTGTAAACAGTTATGCAATGATCTGTGGCATCTCCGTATGTACAATTTAAAAACGGCTTGATATTATGAATTCCCTGTGTTTAATTTGTGAAGACTGCAATTTCACTTCATACAGAGTTTGTCTTCCTTCTCCATTGGTTGTTTTACCTCCTCAGTTTTATTTTGTACTGAAATTCCCAAGGATGGTGATCCAGGGCTAAGGGCTGAGCAGTGATGCCATCTTTCTGCCAGCATGTGTCACATAACCTGTTATGGAGACATTCGGCAGCTGCTCACTGCTAACTTTCTCACTCATATACTCACAGATGCAGTGTTTTAAGAGCATTAACAAGGTCCTTCCTCTACCATGGTCACTATCACCATCACATACATCACTTCTGGCCATGTGGCGGGACTGTGTACATGCATCAGGTCTCCTAAGTGACTTCACATGCACATTTCAGACCACAGCAAGAAGGTCCTGAGCATGTCAGCTGCAATAAATACATTTCATCCCCAGTCTCATGAAGGAAAAGCCCACTGAGTCTTCAGGAGGGAGAATGACAGGGAAGAGGATGTGAGCTCCCACAGCAATTCATCCAGCCCACTTCAGGCTCTCTCCTCATCTCCAGGCTACCCCCAGGAAAAGAGGAGTCAGCATGCAGTCCACAGACTGGCTGAACTCTTCTAGTCATTAAATTTCTTGTCATCCTCTGTTCATGGAAATTTCATGGGACAAAATGTTCACTATCACACTGGCCAGCTGCTTTCCTCTAAACCTAAATTTCAAGAGAGAAGTAACCAAGCAAGGGACTATCAAGTGGGCACCTGCATCATCTGAGAAGGCCAACAGAAGTTTTATTTGACACAGAGAACTTTGGTCTAAGTAGAGGAGCAGAGGAGAGGCCAGGAGAGGAGGCAGAAAGCTAACTACATGCTAAAGCAGAAACCCTATAAGGAGTGGAGATATTGCTGCAGAAGGAGAATTCTGGGCACTCCGAGCCCAAGGACAGTTTCAGAGCAAGTAGAAAACTCGAGTACGGGTATATGTGAAGACACTCTGGTTCTGATTTCTTTCAAGGTAATATAAAGAATTACCATTTTCTGGAACGCTTACCAGAACTACATCGCCACACAGTCAGAGCTCTGAGAAAGAGTGAGCAACTGTGTGCAAAGGACACCAAGGGATCACCATTGCTCCTAGCTAATTCAGGCTTCTAGGCATTAAAGCCCTGTGTTGTGGTTTAACCCCAGCCAGCAACTAGGCACCACGCACCCTCTGGCTCACTCCCTCCCTCCCAGTGGGTTGCAGAAGAGAATTAAAAAAAAAAAGTAGAACTCATGGGCTGAGATAAGTATGATATAATAATAAGTACAGTAAAATAAAATATAACAATGATAATAATAGTAATGAAAAGGAATATAATAAAATTTTTAAAAAAAGACAAACAAAAAAGCCAGGAAAGACAAGTGATGCACAATGCAAACGCTCACCACCTGCTGATCGATGCCCAAGCAGCAATCCTCCCCCTCACAGTCAACTCCCCCCAGTTTATATACTGAGCATGATGTCCTGTGGTATGGAACAGCCCTTTGGCTAGTTCGGGTCAGCTGTCCTGGCCACGCTCCCTCCCAGCTTCTTGTGCACCTACTTGCTGGCAGAGCATGGGAAACTGAAAGTCCTTAACTTAGGATAAGCGCTACTTAGCAACAACTAAACCATCAGTGTGTTATCAGCATTATTCTCACCCTAAATCCAAAACACACTGTACCAGCTACTAAGAAGAAAATTAACTCTATCCCAGCCAAAACCAGGACACCCTGTTCCTGAGAAAGACAACCAGGCTTTGCCTAAGAAGTTTACTGAAGAGACCAAGAAAACAATACCAGAATTATCCAAGTGGAATAAAGTTTTAAGTACACAGGATCAAAAGGAGCCAACCCAGCAGTGTGACATGTACCCAGCTTCTTTAAAAAGCTTGGTTCAAAGTTCACATTTTTTGCATCCTTCAGGATTCTCAGAATTTAGCTGGGACTTCAAGCCAGAATGTCTCAGTCAAACACAACCCAGATAATGAGACCCAGAAGCAGCAATTAGTGAATTCTCAAAGGAAAATACATTTGCTTTCAATGTTACAAAACTAGTTTCTCTACAAACACATTTTATTTAGATTTACAAAAAGTATTTTGAGTGTTTTCAACCATATTCTGTATCAATGTGTGCCATATCCTGAGGTTCTCATTCAACTTTTATTCAGTTTGAATCCAGGACTGAGGAGAGAAAATAAAGTGAAGCTTTCAGGATTTGATGCTCAGTGGGAATTTGTGTCTCCCAAATCAGCAGTATCTACATGTTGCATGTAGGCCACACCTTTGGGCTTGCATGCAGCTAGGCTGTCCTGGACAAGCTTTTTTGATTTGGGAATTTCAAATGGAGGAAATCTGAGGCATATATCCATTTGTCCAGTTTCTGGACTGCTGTACGTGAAGCGACTCAGTGGTTTTGTTGCCTATGCATAACCCAACTCAACAGCACCTGCTTAGCTAACTCTAGAACTAGATAAGGCTGCTGGAGAAGTAGCATATTTGCTGTCGAACAAATCTCCTATGTCCAAGCTGCCTTGGCTTTCCTATACATAAGCAAATCAGTGGTACCCCCATAACAGTGGATCTGACCTTCCTCAACAGCAGAGGCTGCTCATTTACCATACAATGTATAAACACATACTTCTGCCTGACATTCCCAAGACTCAGATTTCACCTCTCCTGCCCAGAAGCAGAATCAGCTTCCCATAGATCACCAATAGTCAGATCCCACGGGCGAGAGCAAAGAATGGACTGAAGGTGAGGCCAACGTGACCCACCTCTCTCAGCCCTCACAAAAATTTTCTTGAGGAAAGTTGTTTCCCTTCTTATCCCCCCATTCCTAGGGGGACGCCAGTGTGGGGGTACTTCTGTGCAAGAACAAACTACTCTGAGAGCAATAGCAAATGTTTCCATGAAAACATCAACCCAGGAGAGCATTCTCACTGAAATAACATAATGGACGTAATTATACAGAGAAACTGGTTCCAATCTGTGATTAGACAAATAAAATAAAACAAACTGTTGATGCTCGAAATATTTAACATCTATGAACCTATCTAATATTTTTTTCATGATTACTCATTCCTATTGCAACAAACATGCTATTTATTCCCTTAAATTTCAAGTCACTTCGCCTGTTTTTTTTTCTCTAAATTGGCCAGAATATTTGTCTGGAGCACTGCAATATCTCTGGCAAAGCCAGCAGAATGGCTTGCCAAATAATGTCTGTGGACACATACAAAAGCTGGAATGAAAAACAAAATGTTGATGCTGGCCTACAAACAGGAGTTGGGCTTTCAAGGTCAGTGAGAGGTAAGTGGTTTGTTTGTTCTCCTGGGGGTAAGTATTAAGCCTCTGAGGCTTAGAAGGGAATTAAACCCAGATGTCTCATTTTCTAAGGAAGTGATGTACTCGGCAAGCTATTCTATAATCAGAGGGGACACATTCATCGTGATTTTTCATTGCCACCTAAAAGAGAGACATGTAGTTTTTTTGAGAGAACAGCTGCACCTTCTTTTCACCTACCTTTATTTAAATACACAGCAGAAGTACCTAAACTTGCATCTAGTTTTGGTCTAAGGTCAATGGAGGCTGCCATTTGCAGAGAGCTTAGCTCAGATGCTAGGTAGGACCTCTGTCTCCTGAAGATGTGGGTCTTCGATGACTATAAAGGAAGTACAGGCACTTCAGCTGGAAGCTTAAAGATGGTAGAATAAACACAAGTACCAGTACAAAGGTTTTTCAGGCAACTCTCTAGGTTGCCTCCCTGGGTTGAACAGAAAACCTCAGACATGGCTTTCAGCTTTGGATCCCACCTTGTGGATTAAGTGCCTAAAAGTCATGCACTTACACCCTCTACAACAGCTGTCTTTTTCCCCCTCTCCCTCCTGTTAGTCAGCTCCTGAGCCAGCTTCAGGTTTCACAGATCTAATTTTGACCCCTAAGGAATTATCCTGGAAAACCTCAGAAACCCTGATACTAAAGAGCCACATGTAGCTCCTCAACTACAGGAGACTTATGAGCAGTTCAGATGTGGCTCTTCCATCACAGCCGTACCTCTCAGGGTTGTGCTGGCCCCACGGCCAGTGGGTCATCTAAATCCTTGGCTGCTAGAAGAAGCTGCTGAGACTGACTTTGCTGGGTTGCAATCCAGCTGTGCACCTAACTCAAGAGCCACTGCCATCTCCTGTCCTGTCCAGAATTTTCTGTAGCTCCTGGAGTGGTGTTAACAGGCATCTTGTCGTTCTCAGTCCTGTGGAGACTGAGCAATACCTTTGCAGGATCAGGCAGCCTCCCCGTATTTGGGGCAGGTCGATGTGAGTACACACCTAATCTATATTCTGCACTGCTTCTCAGTACACTTCTAGTCTCAGTTCAAAGTGTCTGACTAAAGCTTTTTATAGCAGAGGATATAGATAACACAGAGAAAGCCTTTTGCTTTCTCAAAGCCCTCTTGTAGCAGGAAGATCGGTCAGCATGCTGTGGTCTGTCTCAGGGTCTAGAGGCAGCTATGTGTAGAATTTTTATCAGCTACTCTACTGAGCACAGCCATTTACAATTGTGGAAATTCAAGAGGTCATGGAAATACCATCAGTGAGGCAGTCTGCAATAACAACTCAAAGTAAGAGCAAGCTATGGCTCACAAACAAGCAGCCAGCATTAACAGCTGTGGACACAACAGGTAGGTAAAAAAATAACAGAAGAAAGGAAGAAAAGAAGAAAGATGATGGAGGGCAATACTAATAAATCAAACAGCTACAAGGCCTGACAAAGTACGTAGCTGAGTGATTTTAGAATCATAGAATGGTTTGGGTTGGAAGGGACCTTAAAGATCATCTAGTTCCAACCACCCTGCCATGAGCAGGGACACCTTTCACTAGATCAGGTCGCTCAAAGCCTCATCCAACCTGACCTTGAACGCTTCAGGGAGGGGGTATCCACAACTTCTCTAGGCAACCTGTTCCAGTGCCTCACTACCCTCACAGTAAAGAATTTATTCCTAATCTCTCATCTAAATCTATCATCTTCCAATTTAAAGCCATTACTCCTTGTCCTATCACTACAGGCCCTTGTAAAAAGTCCCCCTCCAGCTTTCTTGTAGGGCCCCTTTAGGTACTGCAAGGCCACTATAAGGTCTCCCCAGAGCCTTCTCTTCTCTGGCTGAACAACCTCAACTCTCTCAGCCTGTCTTCACAGGAGAGGTGCTCCAGCCCTCTGATCATCTTTGCGGCTCTCCTCTGGACTCACTCCAACAGGTCCATGTCTTTCTTATGCTGGAAGCCCCAGTGAATGCAGTACTCCAGGTGGGGTCTCATGAGAGCGGAGTGGGGGAGAATCACCTCCCTTGAGCGGCCCAGGATACAATTGGCTTATTGGTATTTCAGTATACCTATGTGTGCATCTGTCATGGTTTAACCCCAGCCAGCAACTAAGCACTGTGCAGCTGCTCACTCACTCCCCCCTAACCCAGTAGGATGGAGGAGAGAATCGAAAGGAAAAAGGTAAAACTCCTAAGTTGAGATAAGAACAGTTTAATAGAACAGAAAGGAAGAAACTAATGATGATAATAACAATAATAAAATGACACTAACAATAAAAGGATTGGAATATACAAAACAAGTGATGCACAATGCAGTTGCTCACCACTCACTCACCAATGCCCAGTTAGCTCCCGAGCAGCGATCCTCCCCCAGGCCAACTCCCCCCAGTTTATATACTGGGCATGATGTCACATGGTATGGAACACCTCTTCGGCCAGTTTGGGTCAGCTGTCCTGGCTGTCTCCGTTCCCAACTTCTTGCACCCCTCCAGCCTTCTTGCTGGCTGGGTAGGAGAAGCTGAAAGATCCTTGACTTAGTCTGAACGCTACATGGCAACAGCTGAAAATATCAGTTTGTTAACAACATTCTTCTCATGCTGAATCCAAAACATAACACTATACCAGCTACTAGGAAGAAAATTAACTCTGTCCCAGCTGAAACCAGGACAGTTGCAGATTTAAACTTTCTTTTTTTTTTTTTTACAAACTTGCAATCATTACGCTCCTTGCTTCTTAAAGCATAAGTTAATTAAATTAATTGGCTAATTAATGAATCTGAGTAGCTAACATGCTAAGATGTCTAGACTTGACAACTGCAAATGCTGTTTCTGAGGAGGAAATTTTCCTACTCTAATAACTGTTCCACTCTAACATTTCATTCTCTTGCTAAGAAACATCCTTATTTTCAGCCTGGTTCGAGATTAATGTTCAACCATTGGAGCAACACTGAAAGCTGCAAGGAACACAGCCATGGGAGAAAGTAGTTCAAGAGGGACACACTGCATTATGGGACACCACTGATAAAACTGATCAATAAAACCAAGCCTCCCCTGTGGATGCTTCTGGCCCAAAACCTGGGAGGGAAGATCTCACGTTGGAATCAACAGGATCCACTCCTTCCTCACCAGCATTAGCTCTGGGAAAAAAACTGCAGGGGTACTCACTTGCATTCTAAACCCAGTTCACATTTGTCATGTTTCATGGGTGTAGAATAAAAGGATTTACAAATCAAGAATTAACAGGAGACCTTCTCTACTGTTGGGTTGTGAGGGACCATGTAAGGGAATTGCCTTTAAAAGCAAACCTTTCTGCCAAGCTGCTCCTTCTCCTCTGATAAAAGGTAGACTTAAAATACATGGAAGAACTACACAGGCTTCCAAGGAAAACACAGCTCTTTGGCAGCACCTATTTTCTGAATCTTTCGTTTCACAAGTGATACAATGAAAGTGATCAGGTGAAACATGAAGAAACAAATCAGCCTTCAGCAGGCAGAAAGTACTGATCTCACTGCTTACAAAATGCATATAATCAGAGGTTCATTTAATGTGGTATTTGTGTATATCCTGTAAGATAGATAACTTTTTATGTGCTTCCACACAGACAGTAACTGCAATCACAAATATGCATAAGGCAGGAATAAATAGGAAGCAGTGATTGAAGAG
Organism: Haliaeetus leucocephalus; assembly: GCF_000737465.1. Taxonomy (NCBI): domain Eukaryota; kingdom Metazoa; phylum Chordata; class Aves; order Accipitriformes; family Accipitridae; genus Haliaeetus; species Haliaeetus leucocephalus. Next base: position 1,941,274 of record NW_010973231.1, read on the forward strand.
AACATACATTTCATAATAAGTAACACTACCCAAAAGTCATCTTTTAAACTGAAATATTACAAAACTAAGAACAGCACAATCACATTTTCAAAATCTACACAGCAGCATCAGTAATGCGTTCCTTGAAGTCTTTGCTTGAGATTAATAATCTTAATAGAACCAACACGTCATACCTTTGTGCAGTTTGCCTTGCTGCCTTTCTCCCATACAAAGTACAGCAGTTCAACAGTAATGCATGCCTTCTTTTTAATATATACATAACATACGAATCACCTCACTGAGTCCAACTGAAGGTCTAGCCAGTCCACTACATTGTCTGAGAGTGGCCAGTGTCAGAGTCCTCAGGAATGAAGAGGGCAAACATACAGCAGCTCTTTCTTTCTTAGTGCTTAGGGACTTCCTAAGGCAGAAACTGTATCCTGATGACTAATAGATACTCCTTGTATGATTTGCCTAACACCTTTCTTTAACCTACTGACTCTCCAAACTAACCTAGATATTGGGCTGTCCACAACTTCTCAGCCATCAGTGTGCCATGCGTAAAAGCAGGCACCAATGTGTGAGCATAAAGCAACACAGATCTATCTATAAAAATACACAGATCAGAAGGGAGCAAGAAAAGCTGAAAGAGTCTTTGAGTGCATTAGGTCCTCATGAGAAAAAGCAGGCTGGCAATTGCATAATACACCTGCCTTGGAGACAGACAGGGCGTCTACAAATTTTTTGGCCACACACAGGGAAATCACAAAACATTTGTGATGCAGGGGCTGAACAGGACCACAGTTTAAGTCCACTGTAGTATCCAGACTTCTCAGCTGTACACAGGTGGCTATGTCACATCCCAATTTCTCAGTACGACTCAGGTTTGCTGATTCCCAGGTCAGGATTAAGGTGAAACAACAGCAGGGATCCTTTAACTCAAAAACCTCAGCTTTTATTCGCTCACAACAAGAAATAGCATACTCACAACAGAAACTGGTATGCTCACAACAGAAACTGGCATGAAACTACATCAGTAAACTGTGTAATGTGGTAACCCATACATCACCAAATATATACTACAGGCCTTGCTTATTTGGGGATCAGTCCAGGGAAGACAATAAGGAGAGCCCTCCTGTTCAGTCCCGAGGTTCAGAGCGGACCCCCTTGCTTTCTAGACTCCCTCTCAGAAAGGGGTCAAGGCGTGGCCAGATCCACTCCTAGTCCCAGACTTGGTCAACAGTTTACGCCTAAATGGATGAGGTGTAGGGATTACAAAAAAAAAATAAGAGAGAGAGAAAAGAAAGACTTCACCGGTCCTGGGTCCAGCATTGGTCCAGTCAGCCCAGAAGTCCAACTCCAGCGGGCACACACACGTGGGGCTCCAGGTTGTGTCCTTTTATCATCTCCTTGCCCCTCCTTCAGGTGGGCACTCAAACTCGTTAGGCTAATTAGGGGACATGTGCGGCTTGTGCTTCCAGAACCTTCGGGAAGCACCAGGGCTGGGGGGTCGTTCGGGGAGGAACTTCTCCCTCCCTGCAAGTACGACCCTTCTTCGGCCTTTGGCCATATATGGTGAGCTGCCCCGCTCAGCCTATCAGAACGCAGAACCGCCCGCCCTCCGGCCCGCCCTCCGCGCCCTGCTGCCAACCGACTTCTTCGGTTCGTTGCTAGGCAGAGTTCGTTGTTCTCCAGAGCCCGCCATTACGCAGAACTTGCCCCACCACGACGTTTGAGCCATTAATTCCTTCAGTCTCTGACAGGCTAACTCCCATAGGAAACCTTACAGTGACACACTAGCTGGGGGAAAGGAATGCAAAGATGATGGAGAAGCCACCAGCTTTTTAAGAGGCGTGATTTACTGATCTTAACATGCTGAGAACATTCAGTGTATTTACTTCTTACAATTAAACTCCAGTGTTTTACTGCAAGGCCATCATTGCCAGACTACCTCCTTTAGCACTCCTACCATATTTGTGCTAAAGCAGTAAACCACTGCAGCAAAGTGTATACTTATTAAAATCTGAGATTTTATACCCATGATAGCAAATAAAGCAATGTCCAATTTTGTCTATAATTTAATTATCTGAAGAGACTAGATATAATGGTATTATCCAAATGCTGTTCATGAAAAAAATGTACATCTCAACATGATGACCAGCAACTGCATTGCCATGCAGCTCGGTAGGAAGGTGATCAAATTCAGTACATGTATACAAATAGTTTTAGATCTATCCACTACAAGTATGATTGATTAGAGAATTCAAAGTGATAGGTATGTGAACTGGTTCATTGTTGCTGTTGCAGGAGCCATAAACATAATCAGAATGATCTTGGGAAGGAACAGTATACTGGGTAAAGGATACAACAGCAATAAAAAAGGGATCGATTCACATCTTGACTTACTGGGCCTTACTGCTGCCTGTTCTGATTTGAACATTCAGAAGGTTTGGCTAGTAAGTTGGTTTGTTGGGGTTTGGGGGTTTTTTTGCATCTGTATTCAACAGAGAAACTTGGAGAAGTTCCTATGCTAGCATCTTGAGAGGTGCATTAGAGGATCTCTCTCACCTTAAGCGTTCGTAGAGCAGGTGACAAAACAGAGAAATTTAGCAACAGCAGATCTGCAGGGCCAGAGAGTATTTCCCCAAGAGTTCTGAAAGTACCACAAAACTGAATTAATTGTGAATTATCTTGAACTCAAGTATCAACAGTTGCATCAGTTAAAGTTCTTAGTACAAGAGCACAAGGTATCTAACTTGACATTAGTAAAACAGGTTGATAAAAACATCTGAAGATCTTATGAACTATTAAATCTGATGCCCATACCAGGCAAATTAGTAAAAATTATTTCAAAGAATAACTTGATTAGATATATGGGAGATAAATGTAGAAATTTGCTCTATGAAGGAGACTCAGTATGTGTGTTTTTTTAAGTTAAATGTTTCACAATGGAGTTTTTAAATTCAAGCAGGTAACAAAGGGAAATTGTCTGGTTATGGTGGTCTGCTGGGATTTTCGGCAGGCAAGCAGCTAGGGCAGTAAGCACACCAGGAGAGCTGAAAAATGGGAACAAAATGTGAGTTTCTTGTACTGGAAGTATTAGTTAAAAATGAGGAAAATAGAGAGAAATAACCATTAGCTCTGGTGGTGAGAGAGGAGCCCCAGGGGAGCCCTCCCTGCCAGGATGGGTGGTGGGAGCCATCCACGAGCTGTCCGGAGAAGGGCACGAATGATGCGGTGGCACCGTCTGGTGAGGTTACTGTGCTCTTCATGCGACCATGAAGAAACACGGAACATTACAGCACCAGGTAACAGCAGGCAAATTTAACATAGATAGGGTAAAATGCTACATAAGGGAAAAAGCACTCCCTGCTCCACAGGCCGTAACAGGCCCCAACAGGCTGCTCACACACAGTCCCTTGAAAATACTAGTTCAGTAGCGGTGCCGAACCTGAACAGAAAATTTAGAAATTAATTGGGGAAAAAAAAAATAATAATCGGAGGATAAAGTATCACACTGCCACCCATCGCAGCATGCCCAGGCTCCGAGTAACAATTCACCTTGTTAAGAAGTGTACATGCTCTGGGACTGGAGGAGGTACCGAGGGAACAAACGGGACAGTAGGAGTTCGCACCACTCTCTCTGAGAGGGGCAGGGGGCTACGTGGGGCAGCCCCCTCCCCGAAAAACACGGTTGCGGTGTCGGGAACTCCCGACCGCCCCCGGGGAGCCTGGTCCCCGCCGGCGTCTCCCCTCAGCCCCACAAGATGGCGCCGCGGGACTGAGGAGGGGCCGGGCGGAAGCGGCGGGAGGAAGCGCCGCTTGCCGCGCTCCGCTCATCTTGGCCGGAAAGGAGGGAGGGAGACGGCACCGGAGGTGGCTCCCCTCGGCTCCCCTCGGCTCCCCTCGGCTCCCCTCGGTTCCCCTCGGCTCCCCTCAGCTCCCCTCGCCCACTGGAGCCACAGGCTGTCCGGGTGGGTGCGGGGATCCGCCTGCGCAGGCTGCGGTCCAGGCCTCCCGCCTCGCTGGGCCGCGGCCGGACGGCTGAGGGAGGGAAGGAAGGAGGGAGGGAGGGAGGAGGGGGACAGCCGGGGCGAGCGGTAGCGTGAGCGGGAAAGCGAACAGCTCGGGAGGGAGTTTTGCTTTGTGGAGCCCGGGCGCCTGGCAGGGGCGGAAAGGTGGTGTTCGTGGCACGCAAATCGGCCGCACGGGCTCCGGGCTTTACCTTTTCTTTTGCTCTGCAAAATGTCGGCCTCCGGCTTGAGGCGGGGGTGCGGGAGCTCAGGCGGAGAGGGGGTCCTCCTTGTTCTGGGGGTTGGGGGCCGGGGTGAGCTTGGGCAGAAGGGCTTCTCTTCCTGCCAGCCCTTAGATTTAATTGCTTGTCCTGTTCGGCAGAGGCGAGAGCTGCTCATCGGTTTTGTGATCCTTAAAGTCACTGGCCAGAGTCTGGGCACCACATCTGTGAGACTAGGAAGTGAATTTTGCCTTCAAAATAAATAGCGTAGAAGTTTCCTCGTTTATGACTAAGCTGACAAGCCACATATGAACCATAAGCTAACTGGAGCTAATAATAATTGTACAACTTTTAGCACTTCACTGTTGACCTCTGATTTTTGGCCCAAATAGCTTTTGGGTTTGTGTCCTGAATCTCAGAGAAGAAAGACCCTGGTTTTGGGAGCAGCAGAGGGCTACACTGTCTCAGGCTCTGCTCAGGTCAAGAGAGCCGTAACACATATTCTAAAGTTTGATCTGCATGCTTTTTTTGCATAACCACTAGTTAAATGTGGATTGTCTCTGCAGTGAACATAGTTTTGTCTTACATGTAATTTGTTTCCCTTCCGTTTGCAGGAATTACTACTGTTCGTGTAAGGGCATTGGTGTGAAGACATCATAGTGGTAGGTAGGTCTTCATAGCTCAACTGACTCTCCTGTTGGGATGATGAGCAGCCATAACTGTATCCTAAGTGCCGGACAGGTCTTGTATTTGCAGCCATTCACAAACAAGAATGCAGTGTATAGTGTTGGGAATTTTTACCCTTTCTTCTTTTTGAGGGATATAACTTGTACTGCCAACTGCTTCAGCAATCACAGGCTTATATTTCTGTGTGACTGGAACTAGGGCGCTTCGGTATTAAAGTTAACGTCAGACACCAGCAGTGCACAGTATTAATCTGAAGCACAGAGTGTCAAAACACTTTTCAGACATTTCCCTCTTCTGGTGGTAATTCTGCAGCAAGAGTGAGCATTAGAAGTATAAAATAAAATAGGTGTTTGTAGGAAGATGCACACTATTGATGTTACATGGTATGCTTTTCTTACCGAACTCTTCAAATATTTTTGGAGTATGTAGTAGTGTGAGTTCAAAATTGATGTTTAACACCTTAAACTGTGAAACTTACTGACATGGGATGTCATGAAAACACTTGGTATTCATGGGTTCAGAGAAATGGCACATTCTGGTTTTAAATGCCAAAACCAGTTTGGAGCTAAACAAAGGAGCTAAACAAAGTATCTGAACTGCCACTTGCTGAAATCAGGAGAAATGTACCTGGAAGTAAATCCTGTATGCGCACTCTAGTGTTATATTTTACTGAGCATCTCTTCCTACCTATTGCCAGAAACCAGATACTGAGTTAGGAACATCTCTGGCCTGACTGAAGGAGGCAGTTCTCACAGACTAAAGGAGCAGGGACAAAAGCAGTGTGGGTGAAGGATGTGGTCAGCTGTCTGTTGTTTTGGGCATTTCTGACTTAAACATAGCTTGCTTTTTTCAGGAAGGCTTTATATATTTTTATTTGTTTTTAAATCTGCTGAATTTATTGAATTTTCATCTTCATTTAATAACATCTTATTTTTTTACCTTAATACCATGCAACAAGTTAATTAATCTTGTGCTCATCAGTCTTCTGAATAAAGTCAAACCCTGCTTAATCCCCCATTGGTCTTTCTGAGCTGTACCTGTCGCCTCCCATACGGCAGCACTATATCCAGCACGCCACTAGAGGGGCTTAGCTCCCAGGGTGTGAATTACATTACAAAGTTACAAAAAACAGTATTTCGTGGTTGTGTCTCACAGTATGACAGACATTGTCTCAACTTCTTTGCACTCCAGTGGAATTAAATGCTGTCATTGCTTTGATCAGATTTATTTATTTTTACTAATGCTTACTTGCCTCGAGTTGGTAAGGAGACAGGCATGTTTTGATGAAAGGGAGTACGTCCATATTTAATCATCAGTGAAGAAATATTTTAAAACTGAGAAAAGGGTGTAATAACATTTATCAAAAAATAACTTTTCCATCATTAATGGTCAGCATAGGCAAACAAACCTCTTCCTCATTTTAAATTCTGCATTTGCTGGTGAGTTTCAGATGTTCAGTTGCTTCCATATTTTGTTTTTAAAAGTATAAATTATAGAAGTAGAGCTATCACATTTATTTTCTTCTTGTCATGTTTCAATTTTTTGTAGGCTTTTTTGGAAGACAAATTCAGCTGAAAATAAAACAAACTCATTGGTAATTTAGTGCCCTGGCTTGCAGCATTGTTACGCTTTGCTTTATATTTGTAATCTAATGTTTCATGAATAATTTATGAAAATAATTAAAGTTTCTGTGTTTGGCAAAACAGTTTTTTCGTATTTGGTAAACTAATATAGCTGGATAGTTTTGCCAGGGTTTTTCCCCTCCTTTCCCTTCAGAGAGCATATGTACATGTTGCATATTAATAATAAAGTATCAGACTTCACCACTTACTGCTTTAAAAAGTGTATTTACATTACGCTCTGAACCTGATTTCTGTTTAAGCTGAAGCTAGTTCAAAGAATCTTTCATCATGTAGGAATTAGAGTCAACATGAAAATGAAATACACATACTTTTCCTGAAGTAGAAAATGGAAGAATTGGCTATGATGGACTTAGGTTTTTAAGTATGAGAACAAGACGTTATGGCAACCCTGACAGTATCCAGATGTATATGGGAAAGGGACAAAACGTATATGTATATGTCATGGGAATGGAGATAAAAGTTTTGAAGAGGGCTAGCATGGGAAATGAGACGTTTGAAATGAACAAAGAGGGATAGCCCAGGAGTCTTTTATGTATGTGTGGGTTTCAAGTGTTACAAGTCACCGCAGTGTTTTACAGTGACCTCAGCGCTAGGTTTTCTTCTTCCTCCAAGCAGGCAGGAGAGAATACAATGAGCTCACACACTTTGGTTGCCTGATGCCTGATCCTGCAATCCTTTGCTTGCATGAGTCATCCCATTGATTGCAATGGGACTGCTCCTCTATGTAGGACTTCTTGTAGGTACGTTGGTATGACCAAGGGTTTATGAGTTTGAGCTTTGTGTAGGCTTTGCAAAGGACGCTAATTTGCCTTTGTGGTAGCTGCATGATTAGCACTTTCTTTGAATGTGGCCCATCCCCTTTCTCTTTTCACACAGTATGGCTTGGCTTAGGCAAAAGGTTGCTGTTTAATCAGCGTTGTTAAATATGAGGGAGAACACAACTGGTATATATACTGTATTCATATGCATTTTGAAAAATCCTAGTTTTATGCTGGTATAAATCTGAAACAGTTGTAAGTGCTGTCTTAGCTGTATTCTAGTGTTGCTGGGAATAGCATTTGACCATGTCTTAGGGGTAGCAGTGGTAGTTTAGTGTGCTAAGTTTCTGTTACCTTTCACTGGCACTTGCCTAACAAAGTTCAAGTTGAGGGTGAGTGTCAGGAGAAGTATGTGGATGAAGCAGCTAACGTCTTAATGTAATAAAATAATTGTCAAGTAGGGAGGGGATTCAGAATATTTCTCAGTGATTCATGCTGGTAAATCACACTGAAAATGATGGTAATTATAAATCCTGCCTGGTAGGTACCTGCACCATAGGTTTAAACAGAAACCCTACTACTTGAATGGAGGCAAGATGGGTTTAATCATTTTATGGTAATTGCTCCTTTTGTAGATGTCTCTGTGCAGACACCACTAAACAGTGAGAACAGTGTGTTTCATTTAAGTTTATGATTTTTGTTTGGCATTAATTTGGAAAGTAAAGGTTGTAGAAGGGTGAGAGAAAATAGAAAAGGGTAATGGGGAGAAAAAACTGTTCACTCCCAGCGTTTTAGGCTGCATGGTGTAGAAGGCTCCCTTTTAACCTTCTTATTGTAGTGTAGAATTTTAAGGAATGGGATTTTTACTGATGCCAAACAAAAACTATATATAAGAGACTTCAGCTAGCCACAACAGAGGAGGGATATTTGATAGCTGTAGGCAATAGTACTCAAGTTGAACAAAAATATATTCAGTGCTTGTGACCGTCTTAATACATATATTTTTATGTATTAAAAACTATTGTTTTCTTTTCTAGTTCACCTTGATCACCAGAACAAACTCCACAAGAGATGGTAAGCGGTCTTCATGGGTTTCTATGTGATAACTTAGTCACATTTTATATACAAAATGCGTATAAACACTTTTATTGAACTGTCAGTGCAGACATGTAAAAATTAGATGTGAAAGTAGCTAAATTGCTTTGAAAATAGAATTCATGTTACAACAGTGAATGATTTGTCTACTCCTGGGAAGACTCCAGAGACATAACAGGAAAATAACAGAGGACTGTGATCATTTGCCTTAGATTTATAGCTTTTGTTTCCTTGAGGAAATCTCATTTCCATTTATTCCACAGCTGAAAAAGCACAGACATAGAACTCAGTTAAACTTTAAAGTGTTCCTTTCCCTTTTCCACCCCAATGTAAAACATTTCTGTATTTCTTTTTTAACAGATGTAGTTTTAAAATTCAAATGTAAAATGGATTTTCAAGGGTCATTTTCAACAAAAAAGCCACAAAAAGTAGTTGGACAGGCACCAGCATCACAGTTCTGTCTACATGAACTGGCTTTTTGTCTTCCTTTCCCCTAAATTAACAACTGGAGCTAGTCAGCTAGACAAATCGGCCAGCTGGATTCCAGAGCTTTCAGTAAAGTCATGAAGGCCCTTTTTAGAAACATTTTAGAAGAACTGGAGATAATTTTTGAGCTTTAAAAGAATACGTTGTCTACTTTGGAAATACATAGAATGTAGGAGATACCTGCTTTTGTCAAGCTTCATGATGTTTCAAAACTGGATTTTTAAGTAGTGGAAAAAATAGACAAAATGTTCTAAAAGTAACCTGTGAATGTATCAGACTTGACAAGAGGACATTCTTATCTGACTGCTGAAGGATGAGGAGTCAGTGTGACATTCTTAAGCAAAGAAAGAACAGTAAATAAAACATTGTTCATCCTAGCTTTTAGGTGGTTAGATGATAAAGGATGAAGAAATACCATATGGAAGGCAGATGCTTTTCTTGCACCCACTCATTTTAGGAATAAATATTTTGAAATGCATGGTCTTGTAGCAGCACAATGTTACACCAAGAGGAGAATCAGAGTGAAGTTTCACCTCCATGAATTGTTATGTTTTGAGGAAAGATAATTTATCTGGACTTCTAAATCACATAGCTGACCCCCACAGCCCTTCATAAATAGGGTGCAATTTTTGATCAGGAATGTCTTAAGGAATGCAGATTTATTGTGGTGGGTTTTCTTTATGGACTCTATTAGCTGGAGGTATTTCGTTTCTGAGAGCACTTACCAATGACCTTAAAAAGTGATAGCATTTATAGATCTCTTATGGGATAATGGGCTCAATTTTGCAGAAGGAAGGGAAACATGAGAGTTAAAAGTATGATTCCAAACTGTCTAGCATTTGCATTATTGCCTGAGAATCAGAAAGTGAAAACAAATGTAAGTAAATGCAGTTAACCTCTCTTGATATTGTTAGCATTAAATGGAAAGTTTTTCTTAGGTTTGTTTTCTCTGTTTTGTTTTGGGATTTTTTTTCCCCCCCAGAAAATCATTCTTTTAAGGCTACGGAATGGTGCCAGTGCAGATCAAGAAAACATGCTTAAAGAAAGATTTTTGTCTTGTATGCCCTTTTTTAAAAAAAAAAACCAACCACCTAATAAAGGACCGTAAATGTCACATTCATCTCTGAAAACCTCAGCTAATCTTGCCGTAGCTTTGAGTGTTTGCCAAAAGGTGGCTTAATTAAAATTCTTCCAATTTAAAGTACAAGCATTCTGTTTTGGCCCAGATAAAAGATTTTCTATGGAAATTAAGATGTGGAGGAAAGAAAAAAACATTTGCTATTTATTTTACTTGTTCTAGACTCTGGTTTACTTTATGGCCTTCTTTTAAGATCCTCTATTATCCCCTCTTTTTGAGAGTGGGATGAGGGAGATGAAATGGCCTGCAGGAAGGGGGCTTAAGGCTAGGGGAACTGTGGAGCTTTGTAGTTGCTGGTGAAATCTGAACAGCATTAAACTGTTTTTTTAGGAAAACAGATTAGCTAAAAGATAGGAGAAGGTGTGTTACAGTATGTTTCGTTCTATAGAACTATTTTTCCGTGTACTTTATCAGTGGTACTTTATTACCCCTTTTCATATGTTGGTTGCTGATGAGTACAAAAGGGAGATTTACTGGCAGCTTGCACTTGGCTAAATACAATCTTGTTTTTGATCGAGGCCATGATGGATATATGAACTTGGCTGAATTGCCATTTGACCTTTTCTGAGAAACTTATTTTGGCAGGCAGATGGAGGAAATATGTTACTGGATAAAATGAATGCCTTTGTTTAATATGGAGGAATTTTAATCTCTTGTGTTTTCTGTCTGCGGATTTGGAAATCAGGTGTAGGTTGTAATACATACACCTTGGAATGATTCAGTTCTTAGAGCTCACATGAGCAGCTAAGGAGTTGTGGAATATATCCACACAGCATAGCCCCTAGAAGGAACTGAAAAGAACTGCATGAACACTTGGAAAATACCTTCTGGACACTAAAACTTCTCTGTTGCTAATTCTTCACTGGTAGTTGTGTGGATGCAAAAACAATCTCTTGTAAGAGTAATGAAGTGTATTGTACTTGCACTGTGTTAATACTTGTCCTCTTTCAGATCTATATGGTTTATCATAGGAAAAGGATGACTAATGATTAAAAGGCAGGCTTTGTGCTTGCATTTACAGTGTTTCTCCCCTCCATTACCATTTGTTTTCTCTCTTTCTTTTTTTTTCCTTTTTTTTTTTTTTTTTTTTTTTTTTTTTTTTTTTTTTACTTTGTGTTCTTTCCCTCTCCCCCATGTTTTGGCCACAGGAAGACACTGAGCCGTGGTATTCTCAGCAAGTGTATGCAAGATACTGGAAGCACTATGACTTAGCCATGCGCTGGATGCGTAGACACCAGAAAGCCTACAGGAAAGCCATGGAATCCTTTTATCACCTACCGTGGCATCCTTCTGCAGCCTCACCAAGTAGCCGCTACTCAGATTGGGATGGGAATGATCTCCCATGTACTCCAAACTATTCTTCCAGCTATAGCCCCCATGGCAGAGCTCCGTACCATAGGGGAGCTCAGCAGTACACAGATGCACACCAAGGGAGGGAGGATGATGACAGGGACGCTAAAATGGAGGAGGACTCTGAGTCTGAAGGGGAGATAGAATATGACTTGAGTAACATGGAGATCACAGAGGAGCTTCGCCAGTTTTTTGCACAGACAGAGAGGCACCGGGAAGAACTGCGTAAGTCCATTCTGTGTTTTCTGGTACATAAGATTGGGTGATGGATGGCTTCAACATTTACAGGTTTTGTAAGAATTTACAGAAACAGGCACTGCAAGTGAGCAAGGCAAACAGAATGAAGTAGGCAAAACTGATGGGTGCACTTAAGCACCATTCATTAGAAATAAGTCTCAGAAAATGTTTGAAGGTTTTTTGGTAAGAGAGAGAGAGAAAATTATGTCTGTAAAGAGGAGAATAATACATTTGTCTAGAAGACAATATTCATTTTTAGTGCCAAAGGAAAAACTCCAGAATTTTTACGGTTAAATCTTGCTAACATGCTGTATGTCTGAAAGGGGAACACAGAGGAAGTGCTTTACTACATCACTGAACCCTAGAGTAAGCCTCAACGTATTTTATAACACGGAGCAGCCATTTTGTTTGTTATTCTTTGGCTAACCAAACAGCAAAATTTCATGACCTTTTTCTTCTCCCCTTGCATCCCTAGGGTAGTCTTCATTCTGTACTATACCACACGTTTCTCTTTGTTTTGCGTCTTGATCTGGACCCAAGTCCTTAAGCAGGGAATAGAAGCCAAAGACTTAAGATTTTTCTCAGGTCTTGATCCTCAGAGGTATTGGTCATTTTTGTTTCTTTGGAATCCTTAAAAGAAATAGAAGATCATGCTGTACTTTATTGACACTTTACTACACATACAAATGTTGTAGGCAGATTTATTATCTGTTTTAAAAAAGCAGCATGATGAAAATAACTTTTCCCACATGACTCCAACAGGAAATACCCAGAATGAATGTTTAATAGAGCTTTCTCTGCTTTCTCTGAAAGAGGGAGATGTTCTAAAGATGCATAATAAAGGCAATGGTTGGGAGGGAGAGAGAAAAATTGTGTTATTTTAAGTTCTCTGATCAGAGGGTATCTGGTGAGCTGAAACACCTCAGCCTAACTTCACACTTCCCATCAGTATGATTCACAGTCGATCTAGTTAGCAGAGGAAAGTGAGTTAAGGAGCTTGGTGGTGGTGCCTGACATGGCATCCCTTTCTCATCATGCTTTTGCAGAATCAGCTTGGTGTTCTCTGTTGAAATGTTCCTTTGGTGACGTACAGGATGCTTTTAAGATGCTCGGCTACTTCTGGAAATGCAGTACATTTTCTTTGGATTTATTTTGTCTTTATGGTTAGTAGTGTTTAAAGGTATGCAAGTGATTAAAGTGGTATCCTGGAAATTGGGAAATCTGGGCTCAGAGTTGTTCTCTGTTGCAAATATCCTATATGACCTTGGTATAGCTATTTAATCTCTTCCTGACCCCTCGCTGGCTGCGCTTGCTAAAAATATGATTTGATTCTTTATGATGAGCAGGTGAATTGGGAAGAGGTTTGTGACTCAGAACACAGATTTTACTTTTGTTCCTTCCACCACAGTGGTACTTGGAGCTTTTTGGAATAATTAGCTCTCTGCTGTGTGCCATGTACTAGCCTAGTTCTGGGTAAGTGTAACTCCAATCACTTCAGTGGCACTATTCCAGATCTTCATGCAAGTTTAAGCAGAATCTGATTTTTACCTACTGCATGCCTCACTTTCTTTAGTAGTTTCCCTGATAAAGTGAGGATAGTAATAATAATCATCTGTAATTCCTCAAAGCATGAAAAAGTAAGCAAGTACTTGATTTAATTGAAATTTAAAAGTGCCACAGAACTCTTGGGTGAACGGTGCTATCTAAATGCTAATTTTGTGAGTAATTAAAAATACAGTATGATCTTGGTTCAGAAATGATTTTTTCTTGTGCAGTCGGGGAAAAGGAAAAGAGAATAAATTTTTAATTCTGTTGAAGTTTCTCAAAAGAAGAAACATAAGCAGCAGGAGGAGGGGAAAATCATTGTTTTCCTGATGGTGTGGAAATGAGCTGGTATGGAGACTATGTTGAAGGCAGTACCACTGTACTTCAGGAGGTAGTGTTACTAATTTTCCTGGATGCGGTTTCTGAACAAAATGAAATTTAGGGGTTCATTAAGCTTCGATCCATAATGATGCTATCATGTTATATCTTTCATACTGTGCTGAAGAATGATAGTCGTTCTGTATCGATGCTCAAGAAGATGGAGATAATGCATCCACAGAAGAAACCTGCAGTTACTTAAGTATTTCCTCTCTGATGCCTTTTCCTGTTAATCCCAAACTGTGTGTTCTGGACTGTCTCCCCCCCACCTTAGGATCAGATTTGTAGGGAAAGTTGGACACTATAAAGCTGAATGCCTGAAGTTTAGGTATCTGTGTCTGGAAGAGACATTTGTAATGTTGAGGTACGAGTTTTAAATTTTCTCTAAACTGAATGAGAATGGGTATGTCAAAGCAGAATACCAATAGTGACCTTGATGATCAGTTGAACTATAAGGCAGCTGTTAGGGAACATTAAGGGTAAGGCTGGGTCTCATGTTTTCTTTCTCTGGCATAAATAAGGGGCTCCAGGTGGAGTTCACAGCCTTTGACCCCTGCACCTTGTTACGCACTTGGGAGAAGACACCTGGCTTGCTCTTCTTTTAAAATGAATGCTATGCAGGAGTTTGATATATGTTTATTGGCAACTTACTGAAGTATGAGACACATGGGAAAAGAAGAGCAAGGGGACAAATAAAAAGGGGAAGATGGCACATAAGTAAGGCAATATTAGTGCAGAAGGTGGAGGTCTGATTTATCTTTGTGAAGGATGACTTCCATTAGTCTGGTGTTTTTCAAGCCCTGCAAAATTAGGAAATACTGTGCAGCATTAATGCAGCTATTTTGGACATGCATAATGAGAGTCTTGATTTACCGAGAAAGATATAGGTGGTTCCCACACATGATCCATGTCGCATCAACATGTAGAAGGGTAATCAGGTGGACTAAAACGAATCCTAGCTGATGTCAGACTTTTCACTTCTAATGCCTCATCTAGAGTCTGCTGAAGATAAACGTGATCACAGACATCAGAGGATAAAATCTTGCAAATTTTAACTGTGGAAGACTTAAATAGGCCTGAGATGTAGGTGGGAAAGGCATTTGTGTCTGGATGGTGATATACAAGCATTAATGCTAATTGCAAAAAGTTTCAAAGATAAGCAAGCCATCATATCATACTAGCCAAAAAAGAAAACTTCAGGTTTATTCCATATTTCGGTAACTGCCACAAACTTGAAGAACAAGCATATTTGTAACTTCTTCAGTGATTTTTTTTTTTTGGTTTTGTCTTCACAGTGGGCATTTGCAGAGGTGGGCTGACTTGCACAGTAAAGCCTTTGAAACTGGCAAACTCTGAGCCTTGCTGCATGATTTAACACTTCAGCAGTGATACAGTTGTTCACAAACAACCTCCTTTAAAACAATCTCTTTTTTTGGTCTTTGAATTCATGTCAAATTCTTACTAGTTTTTATATTCGTGTCATGTTGCAGTGAAGTTATGTGTTCCTGGAATGCCCCGAAGTAATTGTGAGCAGAGTTTTGCTCAGGCTGTATGAACTCAGACCTATTAATGCACTACAAACTTATCTTGTATTCTAGATATATGGTGCCTTTGGTTAAAATCCCTTACTGACAGTTTTAATGTCTTCCCTCTTCGGTTGTTTCTTCATATGCAATCATAATTATCTAGTGATTCTATTTTTTAGGGGGTTTTCTTGTCAGGCTAGTCTGTTGTTCTGGTTCTTCATGTAACTGGTGATCCTAATATACTGTGCTTCTTAGGGATGTTTTTAGTTGCATTTAAAAGTCTTCCCTCTGGCTGTTGAAAAGGATGTAGTTATTTTTCTGCATTACCATACCTGTCAGACCTAGGTAGTGTACTGAATTCTCCAAGCATGCTAAATGTAAAGGACAGAATACAGTAAGTTGCTTTTTTATATTTGCAAGAATTAAAAGGACAAAAACGAAGAAAGGAAGATTCACAAGCCTAACAGTTCTGTAAATTGTCTAATGGCACATATTTATTACACTTTCAAATTTAGCCTTTGAAACATGTAGTTTGTCCTTATGCAGTTTTTCTTTGTTCCCTTTTTACATATAAGAGAAAATGACTACTGTAATTGAGTGAATAAGGCATTGCAGGTATATTCAGAACCATTCTGTAGTAGTCAACAGGCAATGAGACAGTGTCCTTTATTTAAAAACAAAGAAAAGGAAAGGAAAGTACCATCATGTCAGTTCATTACTGAAGGATAATAGTCTGTCAATTGTTAATGCTAGTTTTTTCCATTAAAGCCTCTGTTTGTATTGCACACACATACCCTCCAGCTTTTCCCAAAATAATGTTGTCTCAACTTAAAATTTTCATGCTAGATGGAAAACCTTTTAAAAAAATTGAAAGGAAATGGTGAATGAAGATGTTTGTTTCAAATCTGTAGGGTTTTTTTACCTCGGGTTTCTTTTTCTCTGAAAGATGACAGTTGCCACTGCCTCTTCCATGAAGAGGGAGTAATGGAATTTGCCATGTTTTGAAACTTGTTTGAATAGTACCAGATCCATGAAGCTTTTGGTTTTGTTTAAGGCCTATGTGCTTCTTTGGACTTTGATGCCGGTTTTTTGCCTCTGTGTTTTCCTTCTTTCCTTCGCTTTTGGTAAATGCTTTTCCCTGTTCTTCGTCTGTCTTTTTCTCCATCAGACTGTAGTTCAGATTTTTACTCTTGGTCACCAGCATCTTTTTTGTTTCTTCTTCCCTACCCTAAACTGTCAAAACAGTGTGGATGGTGAACTTACAAATACCTGCTCAACTTCCTTGGCTTTGTCAGCCTTGTTGTCACATGAACTTTTACCACTCTCTTTAGAAGTTGAATTGCTGAAGCTTCTGAGAAATGCCTGTGAAATAAGAGTGCTCTCTGCAATATGTGTGGGTGCTTGAGAGATGCTTTTGAAGCGTGTCCTTTTGTGAACTGAAGGAAAAATGTGAAAGGCTCTCCTTTTGTACCACATCTCTGCTCCTGATGATTAAACTTTTTATTGTGTAGCAGCAGAATCGTCTCAAGTGCACACACTGTGTCCAATGTAGAGGCAGTGTTATTTGGTACTGGAAGACAACAGCTGAGAAAATGCCTTCTTGCTAGAGAAACAAGGAAAAGTGCCGCAATTTTCCCTCTTTCAATATTGAAAACTAATCTGTACTTGCAAAAATAGAGGGTCTGAATTGTGCTTGGAGAGCAACAGTTGGGCACAGTTTTATATCTGTTTCATAACAGACAAGGTTGTCTTTGTACTAAGTGTATCAATTTGGGAACACATCCATTCCTAGAATATGTGATAGTCAGGAAAATGTCCTTGAATCTCAAGATACTAGAGACAGAATCTGAGCTTAGAAGAATGTATAGCTTTGCTATGTGGACCTATGTCTGGCCTATCAATCCCAACACATTTTGCAATGAATGGACGTTATGCTGTACAGGTGTACTTTGCTGCTACAGCAATTAATGGGAGAGGGACACTAGAAGGCTTGAGGTGCTGCTGAGGAAAGAGTGCACTTTCTGTATCACTGGACCAGATACAGTCAGAAACGGATATCCTCTACTGCATGCTCAGGAGAGTTCTGTGAGGGTTAATATATAGAACTGGAAATTGTATGTCAAGTCCTTATTTGTTATGTGCCTCAGGCTGAGACTGTTTGGCAGCGTTGGCAACCCCTGAAAGTATGCAAGTGCAGGGCCAGGCTTGTTTTGCTGCTAAGGGATGCCCTGGGTTTCAGCTCCTAGGTGGCACCTGAGGATGCTGTGGACCATGCTCCCATGCATGCAGCCTGGACAGTCAGGTGGAGCCAGGGCCTGGGATGCTGCTTCCCTGTCTGCCAGCGGCTGTACTGGGCTCAGTTCTTCCTAAGCATGCTGTGGAGTACTGGTATTTGAGTTATAGCAGGTTTATAGCGAGGAGCATGGGAAAAGAAGCTCATGTGGTTCAGTGTAACTGTAGTGTAGACACTGCTTTAAGAGAAATGCCAAAATGTCAAACACCTCTATTTCCTCTTACATTTGATAGAAATGAAGAATGCTGTCTTAATATGAAAAAATGTATTAAACTTTGGAAACCTGTGTTTGAACTTGTCACCCTTTGTCTGTCTAATGTGTTCTTGTTGTTATCAGGTGGCTTGTTGAGAGGTTTGATTTATTCATACTTATAAGGGATTTTGAGTACCTCAGCAGGAAGTAAGCAAAAGCCTCAGTGGTAGAAGAATGAACAATATGATCTGAGAAGAATTGTTCATTCCAGACCTTTTGCTTAACAGTTAAGTTAGATGTCATCCCCATGACCAAAACGTATCCTGTTGACATCATCTTTGCTGAACAAATACGGGATTTGAGCTACACTTTCTCCCAGAGAGCTATTATGCCTAAGTTATTCATGAATCAGTAAGAGAAGTCTGGTAATCTTGTATTGTTGCTGGTCTTAGTAAGTCAGTGCTGTGATAAAATTCCTTCTGACTGGACTTGCCTTGAGGATGTGAGAATAAGATGTGCAGGACAGAGGCAGATCATTGCTCCTCTCAGCTGCCCTGTCCCTCACCATCCGTGTGCTAGATCTGCTTTTGATAGCTGTTTCTTGATGGTTATTGGTCTTAGAAGGATCCCATGGAAACAGGTCAGTAGCTTGTTGTGATGGATTAGCTATTGGAACTTTATCTTTACAAAGAAAATACATGTGGTAACTCAGTTTTAGATCAGACAAGCAGAGCGTCAGCACCTGTTCTGTGTTCATGCAGTTTCCAAGGCTTGAGGGCATTGCTGTGACGTACCTGGGCTCTGCAAAGCTTTGGCAAAGAACCAGCAGGCGGGCCCGAGGGCTGAGAGGCCACGTGTGGAACAAGGAATCCTTCCCCAGTCGTCTTGTAAGAGCAAAAATAGCTTTCAGAATGCTATTATGGAAGATTTCTTCATATGGGAGCAGGTTGGTGTGGGAAGACGCAGACACTACTTACACTCAAAACTGGTGCTGGTAGTTTTTTTTTGAAGGCAGGTCTGCCTGCTTGCTTATGCCATTAGCATCTGCAGCTGCTCTGAGTGGCTCCTCTAGTCTTCTCTTCATTCTTTGTCCCTGCAGGGGAGCCTGTGAAAGCAGCTGCAGCTGCTGTGGAAAAGAGCAGGTGAGACCATGCTGACAGACGCAGCTCTAGGGAAAAGTGGCATAAAAGCTACTCTGTGCTAATGGCTCAACTTGGGCAGTCTGTCTTCTGGTTCCATCTACATGCCATGTGCAGCATTTCTGGATCTCCTAAATAATTTTACTTAGGAGAGAGCTCTGTCTCAGTTCTGTGCTGATAAATCTGAATTCATCTGCCTTTAGCATGATACTCTCAATGTTGTAAGTGGACAGTGACAGTGTGGGCTACGAGTTAAGCGTTTTCTAACACAACCTTTTTTGTACCGACAGTGTACAGCACTGGAGTAATTGTGAAAAGCAAATGTCAGAGACTGAGGTGGAAATGGATGTAATGATGTTGTGTGCTTTCCATGCTCTTTATCTACAAAATCTGCTTAGAATCTACAACAGAGCATGGCAGCAAAATATCTCAAGCGTCTCTGTTATAAAGCAATCCACTTGTACAGGTTTGCTTGGAGACACAGTTTACCTCTGTAATTTTAATGGGGTGTTGTTAATGCCAAGACTTCAGAAGCACCATTTGCTTTTAAATGTCTCTCACTGTGGCTCAGTTTTATAAGAAGTGTCCAGATGGAATTCATGTCCATCGTCATTAGGGAAACGTGGGGTGCTGTGGAGGCAGAAACTAAGAGTTTGTAGACTTCCATCTGCCTGGGTCTTTTCGAAACTCATTTCCTCGCATGCTCAAAATCAAGAGAGACAGACAGAGACGTTAGGCTACCCATCTCAGACTTGGGTGGCCTTTACAGACTTCCATCACGACCTTGGACATGCCGTTTGGGACTAGATCCACAAAAGCTTTCAACACAGGTAGAAGTTAGCAACAGATATCCAAAATAATAATCTTTCTCTTCCAACCATGCCTTCCAGGAAGAAGGGAGCAGTCACTTATACCCAAAGGATGATGCATCTTAAACCACAAGGTGCAAGGGAACATTGTCACTCATCTTTTCCAGTGGCTGGGTTGAGCACCTGTGCCACCTTGTGATGTGATCTGTTCTGAAGCCCATTCCAAGGAATCTAAAGCACCTCCTGCTCTAGGAATTCGTGTCCATTTTCTTTTTATTTGGACCTGTAATACAGGAGTGATAGCACTTCCCTGCCTCTCAGGAAAATAGAGAAGGTTGATACGACAACACCGAGAAACAGTTGTGCTGCAGCCATATGAAGTACTCAGTACAGATTGATCCAGCTGTTCATCAGTATTACCGTTGTTATTGGCCTCCAAAGTACCCAAACCCATTTATCCAGGTATCAGAGCTTCCCTCTGATATTTTCACGGACATAATATTGTTCTGCAGTACACTGAAATCATGGAGGCCATGTAAAATGAAGAATAAATCTTAAATGGATATTTGTACTGAAATAAATAACATGGGTGTTGTACTATTGATTGTTACTGTTCACATTTAGCTGGATAAGAATCTCCTGGGTTTAATTGCATTTGTAGTTGCTGAAGTGGTGGTTGTTGGTCTAAAAGTCAGCTCTGTATTCACAGAAATTGGAGAAACTTTGCCAAGGAATGTATGTCTCCAAAGAGCGTGCTGGGCCTCAAATTTAATACGGTTGTTCAAATACTAACAAGCCAATGCTGCCGTTCTCTCACTCTGCACAAGCCTTGCAGAGCACCTTCATTTCTAGGAAGTCTGCAATTTCTGATATGGTTGCTGAGCAGAACGGTTGGAAGACTCGCTTTAAACTTCTTCAGTTGTTATTGCTTTGGGATTTTTGGCCACTGGTGTGGTGGGAAGGAGGTTGAAAAATTGTAGAAGAGTCCAGACTATGGAGACTGCATCATGTGTGACATGTTGGTGGAGGAGGTGTTGAGGTGGTAGATGCAGAGCATCTGGCTGGCTTTGGAGGAGTGCAGGAAGAAGTATCTGCCTTTTTCTGATCTCTCCATTTCTCAGTAGGTAAAGCTGGTGATGTATAGTTATTTGCATTCCCTGCTTTTTACATTCTTCCCTTGGCATAAGTTACTGACCTCTGTCATGAATAGGCTGTCAGGCTAGATGGGCTTTTAGTCTGGTGGCTCTGCTCCTCTGAAGTCTTGTCTTCATCAGGTCATTTAAACACTTCCTTCACGTGTGAATTGCCCCACTGAAGAGACAGAGGGGAGGTGTGGAGCTCCCACTTGCGAAGAAGTAGAACTTAACTTTCTGAAGCGCAGGACGCCAGCTGCCTCTTTGAAAGGAGGCAGCACTCAGACTTCTGCTCCAGCAGCCGAGTCTGGAACTAGTTCTAGTGTCAAACCTTTCCCTTTTGTGGAAGGTATGATAGAGGCACATCTGCAGGTTTTCTGTGGCATATTTTCCCAATGGTTTTTTTTGCTGTGTTTTTAATACCAGGCATAGCAATTATCCTTATGTATTTAAGTATATTTCATTTAATTTACTAGAATGCTGAAATGAGCAATGAGGTCAGAGGTAAACTAAGTTTCCAAAGCTCTACCCCTCAGCCCTTTCTTTCACAAGTTGTGACATATTTTGTGGATTCCTTTAGTTTGACCTTCTTTCCAGATGTCTCTTTCAAAACAATTGGTCAGGCAGCACACTATAGTTTACTAACAGCATGGAAAAAAAATGCATATTTACTTGCTGAAAATAAGTTTACCTGGATCAGAGATTGTTATTTAATTCTGCATGTCCATGGTAATACTAAATTATGGACCTGTTGTTTAACTGAAAGGTCAGTTCATATCCAGAGTATGCTTCCTTTCAGAAAATCATTTACGTGGTTACAGGTTGCTCTCAAAACCCCCTGTTTTTCAAATGTTTTTGATAAAGTAGCAGATTTCCCTGCATATATCACCGAGTTACTTTGTCATGTCATACAATAAACCAACTTGAATTCAGCAGTGTAGTCTGTGGCTGGATTCAAGAAAGAAATTTGAATGTAAAGTTGGAATGCGCGAGTTTGTTTTAGCAGAATGACACAGGCTACTTCCTTTTTTTTTCTTTTTTTTTTTTCCTGAAAGCACCAAACTTTCAGTATTATTTAGCTGTCTAGCGCTCTGTACATCATGGAACAATTTCTTCCAAGTGCATGTGCTTGATTCCTATTCAGGGCACATGTGGAAAAATTGTTGTGAAACTCATGTTTCTTCAATGTGCCTGTTTGCTTTTAAAGAAGCATTTTTAAATATGAACATTTCCTTGTTCAGTCTCTTCTGTGCCATAAATGTATGTGTATATATGGATACAGTTATATATAGATTTCAGTAATCTTTCTGTTTACTCTAGCACTGGTGTCTTTGTCTGGCGTCAGCATTGTTGCCATCAGTGACAGATTGGAGTTGTTTTGGGGGATGGGAGTGCAGAGTCAGCTGGTCTGTATTTAATCTTATTGCTGTAGACTTGATCCTTACTAAAGGCAGCTGCCAGTGCCTGATCCTGTACTAATTTCTAAGCAGTGGTCAGTCAGGAACTTCCTGGCTGTTTAATTCTGTCAGATGGCACAAGTGTACAGTCTGGACACCTTGTTGTCTCTGGTGTGATACAGACCCGTGGTTACGCTGGGCTCGCCTGTGTGTTTTCTATCCTGGTTGCATGTATACCTGATTATGAATTACATTTAGATCATTCGGATTTCTAGAGCAGGCTTTCACTTGAGGTTCCACTGGGCTAGCTGGTTGCTTCATGTTTATGGGGTTTGATTGTTTCAGTTCATTTTCTGGTTGGGATAAGAATATCCCTTCTTAAAGAGTTTCACTGTGGAAGGTAATAGAAGAAAATAAAAGAAAGGTGATTTGTTGTTTAGCTGGGCAGTAACCAGTGTAGCCTACTGCTGGAGTAAATATGGACATGAAGGCTTGTATTGTTTCCATCTAGGATCTTTGGCAGTTTGTTTTGGAGACCACAAGACAACCCTTCTTGGGTTTTAATCCTATTTCTAAAACAGAAATCGGCTTCTTTTTTCTCCAGTTAACTGTGTCACTTTCTGCCAGTAACTTAACCCACAGATTTCAGAACAATGTGAGATAATTAATTCTTTAAAACTCTGTCAGGTAGGAAGTTAGATTAATTAAAATTAAATTAATTAATTAAAATCAGATTAATTTTACAGATTCATTAGTGAGGCATGTGTTTAATTATCTTGAGAGTGATACATACTACCCAGTACTAACCATACTACCTGGAAGTGGAACACCTTGGTTCTAACCTTACTTCCTGGCTTTCTGTTAATTTTGATTTCAAAGGTAGTTTCTCTTCACTTGCTGTCTTGGTAAGTAATTTTGCCCTGTTTCTACAGAGCTGTCCTCTTCAAAATGTATAGCAAATCTGTATTATAGTGAAAGAGAAGGTATCAAACTGAGGACTTCATATTTGCAAAATCTGTTTGCTGTCTGCTTAGACAGCTTGTTGCAACTGTGTCTTTCTTAAGGAGCACACTTTCTTGCCTTAGACTGTTTCCTTCTTTTACCAATAGGTTTTCAGTCAGGCTGTGCTTCAGTGAACATGTCTCAGTGCCAAAGCCAGGTTAAGCAGTTTTTCTTCCTAGCCATTCACTCCTACTCCATTGCTGCCCCTTTAGTTCAGCATGTGTGGTGCCAAGACACTGAAGTGTACCGGGATTAAATATAACTTGTTGGGGTTTTTTTGTAGGGTTCACTATGTGGTCCCTTAGACAATTGTAGTGGCATCCTTGAGGGGCCTGGGAGCTGGAGCGTGCAGCTAAGGGAGGAAGGAAGCAGAAACTGCATAAGCTGGTTTTGTAGCTGAGGGAAGAAAAATGTCCATGGAACCATGGTTTCAGACTGCCACAAGCTTGCCAAGGAATCACATCTGCTCTTACTTCAAAGCCTGTAACAGAACATTTTCTTTTTTCTTGAGAATATTGCATTGCTTGTAGATATATGTGGTGAAATATTCAATTTCTTTTAACTCATTCCCTTCTCAACTAGCAGATGGAAAACTTGTCAGTGTAGATACTTGGGGTTTTAATACTTTCAGCGTTTTTGGTAGTTCTCTTTCATGGTGGTTGTGACTCTGGTGACTGAGACGTTATCATTCCAGGCAATTACCCCCCCAAAAAAGTCACTTTTATTCCAAATCAGTGTTTTCAAGCCAGCTACAGCATTTGATTTTTTTCTACATAGGTTAGACTGCTGGCACAGTAAGATACTGCCTAGCTGTCTCCATTTCTTTCAAGATCAGACTTCTCTTTAAAAATGGGAAGGGGGAAGTTACATTGTGTCATCTGTAATCCTTTTTTTACGTTTTTTTGCAAACACAAAGTTTTAAATTTAAGGAGAAGTTTAAACATAAGTCTATTTTCCCCAAGCCAAATCACAGCTAGAATGAGGCTGTTCATTCCGCTATAAAATCGTGTGTCTCTTCTTTCAGTACATTTCCACAATTTCTGTAAGTTGCTTAGTGTTCCAAAGTAACCCCCCAGCAAGGAAGACCGTGCTGTTTTCAGCAACCCGGAATATTTTATCTTTACAGATGCGGGTGTAAGTCACAATTGTTTGTATCTCACAGGCTCCCACTGATGGTAACTCTTGCCCTGCAAAGCTTTGCCCCTGATAAAGAGTAATGCTTAAGATGTCAGCCCTCTGGAAATCCAGAGCTCCGTAGAGCTCTGTAGAAATTAAACTCCTTGAATATCCTGTTTACAAATCCTCAGATTTAAATCCTTATTTTGTTGGAATTCCTTTAGGCAAAGATTTTGGGTTTCCCCATGGTATGCCTGGTTCATGCAAGTACGGGCATAATAAAATGGTCTGATGCTATCACTTCAGAAAAACTCACACATAAGTTTATGGTAAAGGTACTTAGCTTTTCTAGGGAGATGAAGAAGCTGGCATTTTGCGTTGAGAAGCCTGTGTGGGCAGAACATTTAACACAGCAGATAGGCTTGTGGGTAGTGGCATTCAAAAAGAGAACTGTGAGTTTTTAATCAGTAGAAATGGGTAGTGTTTTTAACTGTTAGTGTGGGCTGCTCAAGATCAGCTCAGGTATCATTTAAGACAAGATGAGAAAGCTCAGAAAGTGCATATGCAGCAGTAACAGAAAATCATTCACCATCTGAAATAAGCAGACAAATATGTGAACAGGGGTATAGGTCAGTCTCAAGGAAAAGAAAAAAACAGACCAAGGCTGGGGAAAGTGCAATATTTCGTTGAAGAATAACGTGCTAACTAAGCAAGAAACACAGTCAGTAAAGGCCATTTGACACTTAGGAGGAGCAAGCCCTCGGTCTCTTGCCATAACTACCATCGTGTGGGGCAGAACATGGCAGACTGCAGAGTGTGTGCACCTAGAAAACTGTGGAGAAGGCTGCCTGTATAAGAAACGTCGTCAGGTTGCATATAATCACTGGCTACAGGGAGCTAAGGGTTGGGTGTATAAATATTAAGAGCTAAAAATGGTACAAGAAACCATACAAATGAATCTTTCGTTAAAAATCCAACATAGATAATTACGCTCCCTACTTTCATCTCCTTTTAATGTTGAAAAGTCTCCATGGGGACTTCTCTCCAAATAAGGAAATTTATTTGGGTTTCAGTTTTGAGGTGGTTTTTCTCCTTGTTTTGTTTTTGGTTTGTTTTTTTTCTTTTAATAAGAAAAGGATGAATTTCAGAGAGGAATTTTTTTTTATTACAACTTAAGCTTCTCAAAGGATATTACAAAGAAGGAAGAGCAAAGTAGATCAAACTTGCGGAAAATATATGACATTTTCCTTTCTGTAAAATAAGAGAAACAAGACAGCTGAGTTTCTAAGGGCCTGTGAGGAAAATAGCTTGTCTTGAAGGGCTTAGGTCATAGTTTTGCTGAAAGTATGTAAGAGGGCATTTGTGTGTCCATGAAGCCCCAAATGCAGTGAATAGCTAAGGTGCTAGTTACTGTTTATCCTGCTTTTGGCAGTCCCTGAGGATGGAGGTAGTTGTCTATATTTGTTCACTTTTCAGCTAGTATACCCCAGATTAAGAGTCATCCATGAAGGGTAGGAAAAGTGGCAGGGGGTGGGGGGGAAACAACAACCCAAAACTTTCTTTCAAAAGGCTTGGAATCACTGATGATATCCCAGGATGCAGTGTGAGCTAGGTAGAGATCTCGGTATTCCTTAAATATGAAGAAAAAAGGCTATTTACTGCATTTGGAAAAAGATCTCTCAACTGGTTTTGGCCAGATAATGATGACTTCCCAGCAGAACTGGACTTGGTAGGAATAAGTTAATTCTGAAAAGAGCTTCAAGAGAGGAAGAGCATCTTTGGGAACAAATGGAACTGACCAATTAGGAAAATGTCAGCAATGCTTTTCCTTTGTGCAGGAGCCAGCCACCACTGCAGCTGCCTGCCTGCCTTCTGAACATTTGCACAACACTGTTTCATGATTGGAGGAAGCTTGCCAGTAGTTGAAGCTGAACGCTTTAAAAGAAAGCACGTTTATTTTAGTCTGTGTGAAGTGGAAGGAGGACCTACTTAGAATTGTGTAAAAATTATTTGTTTCACATTTATAACTTGGCAGCACAATGACTTATGAATTTGGAGTGTGAAACTGATTTGAGAATCTGTTCTGAAGCTGGGGACTTCATTGCTGCAGGCAGAGAATTAGTGTTTTGATAAACCTTGATACCTAACTCATGGATGAATATTTGGTGCTTGCTTCAGAGAAATTCTGGTTGCCTCTATAGGTTTAGGTCTATAGACAGTTTATAATTTTGTTTGTTTGTTTTTTTCCATTGTCAGATGCTTGTTGTCATCCTTTTGATGAAGGGGTACTTGCACATTTAACTCAAGTTGCATTGCTTTGTATTGTTTTTAAAGTAAATTTTGAGATAATGGAAAGAACCCAGACTGCTGGAAATAAGAGCAGCTCTACTTCCCAGCCCCTGCCCCAACAAAGAGAGTTTAGTGTGTATCTCAATGGGACAAAACTTTCTCTGCTGTCATCTATTTCTTATCTCTGTGTTTGGCTGGAAATACTGCTTTTGGAAAATCAGTAGTTTACATACCCATTTAGTTCCATGGGTTCTCTTTCCTTGATTGTCCATGACAACAAATGGTGCCATCACTGACAGTGCAGTTTGTCATGGTAGTATCTCTCCACAAATAACCCATTTGAAACTGCAACATATTCCACACAGCTACAGTGGTACTACCAGCAACAGCTACCATGTTTTATGCTCAAATTCAGCCTTTGGTACAAAAAAATGTGGGTCCCTGTAGCAGACTTCTGTCCCCAGCCTCTGCCTGGACTCTGGAGACCTGATTTACATGTCCGAGACTCTGTAATAGAGTTACTCTGGGAATATTTTAACCAGTAGCTATAGAAGAGTAAAAGTCAGGTTAGAAAGTTAAGGGCAGTACATTTGATTAGTGTAAAGTAAAACATATACTCCAGACATTTGTTAGGTAATTTTGAGAATGGAATTCAAATTGGTATTATTATTTTGATTGTTAACATTAGGATCTGCAGGTTTATGAACTACTCTGTGCTACAAAATGGAGATTGATGCACACTAAACTGTAATCCACTCATCCATCCTAAAGCTTCTGCTAGAGACCCATTTAATTTCCAAACAGTAGAATTCATTATCTGTTTCCAGAGAAATTAATTTTTCTTAAGTGTTATTGCGTGCAATGAGCTATTAGAGGACATTCTACAGCAAGCAGGCGAGGAAGCAGCTGTCTCTAGCATGCAGCTATGGAACTAATGAATAAAAGATTTCCATGGGCAATACATAAGTACAAGGAATTCTCTTTGTGGCCCAAGAGAGTCAACAAATATGGGTTCAATTCATTGCCCTGCCAGAGTTTTGCTGTGTAACCTACAGTGGGAGACATTTTTTTTCTAGTATAGATTCTTGTTTTCTGTCTAACGCTATTCAGTGTAATTTGCATAAAGTTCATGCTTAAAAGCATGTTACCTAGTTGTGTACAGTCTGGTGTCCCAGGAAGTTTGTTTCAATGGGATGCAAGTGACCTGTGTAGTCACAGCCTGTGTGCTATAGCCTGTCCTCATAGTGCTGGGCCCTCTGTAGGCAATGTTAGTTCTTTTAATTCAGACCTTCTGGTTAAAATGGCCTGACACCAAATAAATCTGACTCTTCCAAAAACACATGTGGACTCTAATGTATGTTTCCTTGTGAATTCTGGCAGTGCAGCCCACTTCAGGGGTGTGCCCTTAAAGCAAAATCATATAAAGTGAAACGGCTCTCTGGAATAAATTGCTAACCCCTCAAGCCCTCCTGTCCTTCGACTACCAACACAAAACTGTGGGTGGTGTTTGAAATGATAGGACAAAAGCTTTCTGTATCCCTGTCAGACAAACAGATGCCAAAATGGAAATTTCTGATTATACTGTTTAAAATATCTATTTTCTGCAAATGAGGTATGGGGAATAATTCATTTAGGAAGGCTGACAGACAGTCAGTTGGCTGCTCTGTACAGTACTTTCCAGCGTAAAAATAAACGGCAGATGTTTGACACAGATACGTCAGGATACTTAACTTTGGGTTAGGGTTTGCAGATGTTACATGTTTTGTGGAAGCTAAATCTCTGCCTTAGGGAAAGGAGGGAAGAGGTACATGGCACCAAAAGCTGAGAAGCACGTCCTGTATGTGATTAATGCATCCTGACCTGTGGACACTCTGTCCCTTTTTGTTTAAAAAAAAAAAAAAAAAAAAAAAAAAAAGCTGTCACTAGTAGTGAACTGTTTCAGTGATGCAGTTTTGAGAACCCTCATTTGTCCTTGGTAGGCAAAGGAGTGCAACTGCCAGGTGATTTTCTTCACCTTGTAGAAATGTCCCCATAAGAGGAGAGTCTTGTATAGCACTTTGCTGTTTTAATGGCACAGAGCATTATTTGTTCCATCAGAGCAGCACCCAGGAAGTAGAGGTAAGTTTGGGCACGCAAAATCAAGTTCTTGCTTCCTGATAGGGCTTACCAAAGAGGATTTTTGATGACAGATTGGTCCAAATGTTTCACCTCTCTGAACTGTTTTAAATCCTCTTTAAAAGATGTGGTGCAGGGCTTTATGTTGGGTGCTGTTTTGGTTTGCCTTCAGAGCAATAGCAGTAAGGCTGCCAGTTTTGAACTTTGCAAGTCTTGAGAAATGGATGAGGTTGGATAGTTTATCTAAATGCAATGCTTACAGCTGTGTTTCATTGGATGCACTTAATGGCAGACACTTGCATGACAGACTGATTTGTTCATTTTCAGAGTAGTAACTGATTACATTTTCTCTTGGCTATGGTTCAGCTAAAGGTGCATTGTCCTGTGCATTGTTTCCTTATCTCAGCTGCTAAGTCATTACTTTGGAAGCAGCTCTCTTGTTTGGGGTTGGGTGGGTTGGTTTTGGTTTTGTTTGGGGTTTTCTGGTTTTTCTTCTGCTTTTCGGGGCATGTGTATGCTGGGGAGAAATGAAGCAATGCTGATTTTTACTTGTTATTATTAATACAGAGTTTCTCTACAGTTTTAGGATTCAATTCCTGGATCTTCCTCCTTTCTCCCCACTTCTTCCAGCCTGGCTTTATCATGTTATTTAGTAGGAGTTTGTCACTATGCATAATGAGCACAGCAGGACGAGTAACATGCAATTTGTTTTGTAAGTTGCAGAAGTTGGCTGAACCTAGAATGTGTGGATCTCGGCCCTCTAGACCCAGCACGAATTTGAATATGAAATATTTAAAAAGTTAAAATAAAATGTGATTGGTTTCATAGCTCAATAATTTACATCTCCTGTGGTTTGTTTGTCTAGGGAGACAGCAGCAGCTGGAAGCTGAGCACCAGTACGTGGAGGCTGATCAAGACCTTCACAAAAGGATGGGGCGTTCTGTGCAGCCACCTGCAGAAAGACCTGGAGAGAGGCGAATGGCAGAAATGAAGAAACTGTATGGTGCTGAAGCTGCCAAAATCCAGGCAATGGAGGCTGCCATGCAGCTTATCTTTGATAGAAACTGTGATAAAAAGCAGCCCAAATACTGGCCCATTATTCCCCTCAAGCTGTGAGTACCTGGACTGTGCTCTGACATGGCACAGGGCTGTAGGGACAGCTGCCTCAGGTTGTGCTGCTGAAAGAACTGCAAAGTTTTGGTTCTGGTTGGGCTTTGGGGCAGAGGCTGGCAAGGGCAGCATGTTTCTTTGCCCTGTGTTCCTTTTACACTGTCTGTCAGCGATGCTCACAGTCCATTCTACCTACATAGAGTTGTCAAGTAGTAATAGGAGGGACAGTAATATCAAACCTGTCTAAAGTCATAGTTTCACTCATTTGATACCTGCCTGCCTTGCTTGCAAGGAACATAAGCATCTATACTCAGTGAACTGGGAAAACTGAAAGTGATGTGAAAAAGAAAAAGACTATACGAATTGTCTGTTCTTCCCATTTAGGAAATTGAATGATCCCATTTTTTAGTCTTGTTTAACGTAGCAGCATTTGGATCCTGTTTAACACAGCACAGCTTGAAGTGTTATGTCTGCTAATCTTGGATTTTTTTTGAGAACCAGGAGCCCACTGGCCAAGATACAACATATCGAATTACTGTAGCCCAGCCATTTGAATTCTTTTTCAGAGGTTTATAATAAAGCAGGAAGTTTTTCTTCCAGACTGATACTTTTCTGGCACAAGTTTGACTCTAAAGCAACATTATATAGAAAAATGTTTTAATGAAGGGGGAAGGGGGGGGAGTCGGCGAGAAGCCTGATGTGGCCCTGTCTGTTAGAGATCTGTTTAGCAGAAGAGAAACTTAAGAGGACAAAGCACTCTTGGGGCCAGTGCCTGCAGTGATTTTTGCCATTCTAATAAAAAGCATGTAGTTGGTTTCAAGCTTTAAAGAAGATGTATTAGTTTGATAGACTAAGGGTACATCTGTACGCTGTATATCGAGGTGTGGAAGCCATGTAGCCCTGAGGGCTATGTTTATTTTAGGTGCAGCTTTCTGAAGGCCACCTGCATATTACATGCACAAAGCTTAAATGTAGGCAAGTTAAATGTGCCTCTGTGCATACTCATCCATCTGTGCAGACTGTTTGGCTCCACTGCTGTCACTCTTTAATTTTGGTCAGTTATGCTTGCTCCACTGATAGCTGACCAGGTGGAGTGAGGCACACAAATGGTCTGTGTAAGAGAGGCAAAGTTGGCCCCTCAATACTGGTGACTCCTTAGAAAATGGTACCCTAAACACTTCCAAGGACTTTCTGTGAAGCACTGCTGCTATGGATCATTGTGTGCTGAAGGGCTGTAGTTTGTATTAAGCAGCATTTCCGTGCCAGGGCAAAGGAACCTTATACTGTTTTAATTGTGACAAACATTCATGTGCCTATCTGGCAACAGAGGAAGGTCACAACTAAAATTCTAACTTCAGTTCATGCCTGCTGTGTCTGGTGTATCTCTGTAGCATGTGTAGTTTGTCATACCCACCAGCAGTTGCTGTGCCCTCTGCAGCAGCCAGCTGCACTAAAACAAGTCTGCAGTGCAGTTTAAAGTATCTTAGGGTTTGCTAGTAGTTACTATGTTTTTTCAAAGCAGCTTTTTCATTTCAGTTCCACCTCCTTCACTTTAGATGTGATGAGATGGAGTTAAATTGAATACAGAAATTAAAAGCCCTCAGTCTCCATGACTTATTGCTGGTGTGATTAATCCAAATAACTTGTGTGACACAGGAGAGGGAAAAGGGTTATGAACAGTCCTGCATTTGTCTTCACTCTTGTTTTTGGCGGGTTTTGTCAGAAATTCAGTGTTTTGTTTGGGTTTCCATTTGTTGACCAAATAAATTCTCTTCATAACACCTTGTAGTTTTTTATATTTTTTTTTATAAACAAACTTCTATACTCCAGCACTCCAGTTCTTATATGCTAAAGCTTTCTTTTAGCTGCTGTATTGTTTAAGGAAGACGGAACTTAAAGCAAGGACAGTTCTAACATATTCAGAAGCATGAAGAGTGTTGACAGGACTTTCACAGGAATGCTAGTCAATGCCACATGTGTGGTATGCTACAAAATGAATGGGAGGGCTGTTGCATCTGCTGGGGGAAAACCCTGTCTCAGATTAACGTGTGTAGGTGTCTCTTCCAATTTGAAATGTTTCCAGTGTGGTGATGGTGATGGTGTCTCCCCCGTGCAGTTCAGTACAGAAGAAAGAAAGGATGGGTAGGACTGGGCTGTTCTTACTTTTCAACCCAATTCCCAGTTCTTACTGTATTTTTTTTCTGCATCCAGCTGGTTCTTCTAGCAGAAGCAAAAATTCTGGTCTCCAAAAGTATTTGTAGAGACTTCATACAAGACAAAAGTTGAATTCCTTTCCTACTTCATCTAAAACATTCAAGAAATTTCCTTGCCTTTGGTTCTTTTAGCTATTTCTTAGAGGGTTTAATATGCTTAATGAGGTTGGAATTAGAGAGAACTGGATGAAGTGTTCCCTAGGAACTATGTACTAAGGCCTGCAAGGGAGGAATACACTACTGCAGACTTAGAATTGCTGCCAAATAATCTCTATGCTGCTCCTGAATTTCAGGAGATGGGCTGTTGCTGGTAGTTGGCCAGATGTCCCATTTTGCTGGTAGTTCAGTGAAACTTGGAGATTTTGTGTTGTGGTTCTTTTACTCCATCTCCCATGTCATTTTACATTTCGAAGAAATATCTCATAAAAACTTGATCGTGGAAGCAATGCAACTGCAACTCAAAAATGCCTGTTCAGTCAGAATGTCTGTAACATTCACCTTTCTTGCATGTATGTATTATGCTGCAATCCTCAATCATGGGACCATGTACGCTTGGTTTTTTTCCCTCCAAATACAATGTTAGGCCAGCCTCTTGACTAGAAGGCAACTGTGATGCCGCGGACTGGATTCTTCCTTGTCCAAAAAGTTGCACCTTTGCTTTCAGTTATGCCAGCTGCTTGTACAGTCCTGCCCAAAGGGAATTCTTCACTTGCTGGTGGTGCTGTTCCTAATGAGTTTTTCCCAGCTCCAGTAGAAGGAATTACACCCCGAAGTCACAAGTACAAGTTGTCATACAAACAATTAAGTCAGAAACTGGTTTGCTCATTTGCTACATGCAAATATGCAAATCAGCTTCATCTTCAGAAGAAGAGTTTGTGATCGGTTGAAGACACTTGGAAGATCAGTGAAAAACTGTCATAGGTCTTTTCTACTGAAAGCATTTCTTAAATCAAAAAACCTTTCCGAACTGGCACAGTATAAATTTAACGTACAAATGAAGCAATGACCTCTATGTTTCCTACTGAAAGAAAAGCTGCTTACTCTTATGCATTGGTGACATTGTCAAGAACACTTGTCCTTTTAGAATTATTACCCCATAAAGCAGCTGACAGTTTAGTATGCCTGTCTGTAAAGCCAAACTGAGAAGAGACTAAACAATTTTGATGAACATAACTTTTCTTTTAATCAACCTTATTGGTAAGTAGTCACCCTTTTTGATGGTAGTCTTGTATAATGGCTAGCTGCAAACATCTTTTACTTGGAAGAAGTTTTAATAAAAAGCAACCTAAATTTCTGTAACAGCCTTTGTGAAGGATAAAAATGTATATAATCCATATGGATTTGTTCACTCATCTTTTTCTCTTTGCAAAAGCTCACTCATTCATTACATGAAATATCTTTTAAATATTGGCATCTTCATCTCTTGTTGCATTAATAGGAGTCCAGCTCTTTGAATAGAAATTGAGAAAAGCAAGAGACTGATACAGCTGCTTCAGTTTGGATTTTTAAGTATGATTTTTGGCATGCTGGTCTGAATATTTTGGCTGAAAGAATTACAGAGGGGCCAAGGTTATTGCCGAAAATGTGAAATACAGTCTGTCAAAAGGAATGAATCATCCAGAACCCTGTTTTCCTTCTGGTTTCTTAAAAGTGTAAGTTACTGGGGAATATACTATTTAATAAATAATACATTCATGCTGTGACAAAATTCTGTCTTCGTGTTCGTGTGCTAATTCATCAACCATCTACCTTGTCTAACCTGCTCTGTTGTCTCCTGTGATCCTGTCTGGATAGTCCAAAGGAAAGAAACTCTCACGGCCTTTCTCCTAGGTAGAATAGCAGCCTGTGAGGGAGTCTCAGCTGCTCCTGAAGGGTGGTTATAGCCAGAGTGTGAAGTTCAAGGCCTCACATCCCTTCATATATTCTTGCATAGTTGGAATTGCTGAGCTGGTATGCAGAGACATGCAGTGGAGCTCTGGGTGAGTAGGTGATAAGCCATGACGTTGCTATTCGGGTATTCTCTTGGAGACCTGGCTATCATAGCGGAAGAATTACTTGGACTCAGTCCATTCTTTGAAGTAGGTGAGCACACATGCATCAGCCTCAACTATTCATTTCAGCAGGGCAGGAGCAGCGTGGAAGTTTTGCTTCATCAAAAGTGGAGAAAGACTTGCTCATCTTGATCTTTGTGTAATCGAGATTCTCTGTGCATGGATTCTATTAATTACACAGTCATAGAAGGATTTTTTTTTTCCCTTTAATCGTGAATCATTTTCTTCTAAGAAAGCAAGCAAACAGAGTAAGTGAGAACATACATAGTTTTTGCAAAGAAAATACTTTTCAGCCTAATTGTGCCAATACCACTGCTGGTTCCATAAACTACACTGAGATCTTTTGCCTACAAAGCCTTTTGAAAAGCCAAAATACACAAAACTGCTATCCCCATGACTGCTGTTTACAGCCATCCCAAAGAAATACCTTTGTGAGGAGGAAGGGATGAGAAAAGTGGAAAGAATTGGTAGGGATTTTTTCCAAATAGAGTTCAAAGTGGTCCTCCTTAATTTTTAGACTTTGTTTTAAATAAAAGCAACTGTTTACCAAAATCTGGGTTCAATAAAGTTGTGAGGCAAAAGTCTGTCAGGGCTGTTAAAAATTAAGTTACACCACTGTCTTGGGATGTCCCTAAGCTGCACCTTACTGGAAGCTGGGAAGGGGTAACAAAATATTGCATTATTCATGGAATTTTCTTATACTGTCCTCTAGAGAGCTGCCATTGGGTGATGGCATAGGAAGCTAATTAGACTTCTGTTTACAGTGATTTTTAGACTCTTTCCACATACTTATACTGAAGCTCAAGATTGAAATATCAGTCCTGAGATTCAGCTTTCAGCTATCCCATGCATCCTTTTTCCTAGGTACAGAAATTGCCCCTGTGGCTCAACTCCACCAAAGTTTACTGCAGTCGAGGTGTGCCAGCAGCTCTTAACCATGTGATCACTCCCTCGCTATAAGTCAAAAGGAGTCGAGTTGGACGAGTGCTACTTTAAGCTGTTTAATGTAACCCAGTTTATTTGTCATGAAAAGGATTAAGGGAAACACTCGCTTGTGCAATTGGATGAGCAGGTGTAGAGGTGGCAAACTCCACAGGCGTGAGCATTTGTAAGGCAGTGTTGCCACCACTAGAAGAGAACATGTGAGCACATTGTCGTAGTACTCGGAGCCTTCAAGGATTTTTCCTGCTTTGGTATAAAAACAATCCCCTTGCATTTCTTTCATCAGGCATGTTAGCCAGCTTTTTCTATTACAAAACATCTAGAAAAGCATGCGTTTATTTTCCTTGTTGAACACAGAAGGTAATGCTCATTTTGGGCAAACCCACAGAAGGCTTTATCCCAGATTTCTAATGATTTTTTTCATTGCGACTTTCTGTGTAAGTTAGTGTCTTGAGTTAGCAGGTTTGCAGACACTGTGTCAAGGAGCATACTTGCAAGATTCAGGTTCATACCCTTTGCTTCGATGTGAACTGTAGCAGGAATTGGAGGCCCAAGGTTCAGTCAGTCCTTTTAGTCTAGACATGTACAAGCATCCAGCAAGAAAAAGTCCATGCCTTGTATTTCATTAATTTTGATTCTCGCATAGCAAAGTCTTATTCCCATCCTTTGCACTGGACAGGAAAAGATCTCCTGGGTCATCATGTCTAGTTTTTGCTACCTCCAGCAACCACATCGTCTAATACATTTTCGAAACTAATTAGTCTCTACTTTAAAACAAATCCCATTTCCACCCCCACTTCTGCTAGTTAAGACTGCATGGCCCAATTCTCACTTGCAAAGCATAATAAAATATCGAGACTGCCACAAGTTTAAGTTGTCCTTTGTCAGAGAGCTCCAGAAATATAAGTGCAGGTACAGATTATGTATCTTGGGTTCTGTTGTACTAATTATGATACTGTAATATCCTCCCCCTGGAGAGAAGGAAAGGAGTTATTGCTGTGACAGAAGTAAATGCTTGAAGTATGTTTTTACTTAAGAAATAATTCATCAAAGGCCACACTTCTGGTCTGTAGCATATTCCATGAAATGGTTGAGTAATAACTGAAGGCTCCCATCCCACTATCCTCCTTTCATGCAAAGTGCTGACGTTGAGCTAAAACTTTAGCCAATAATGCTGCAATGCACTTGAAACACAAAAGTTTGATGAGGTGCTCCAAACGGAATAATCCTTACGTGACTGCAGAATATAAATCTGAAATGGACTGTAAACCAAAAGCAATCAAAAAAATAATAGGCATTACATAATTATTACATCTGGGAAGATGGTAACATTCGTGACTTTTTCACAATTTTCTATATATCTGTTGATGTATTTAGGATTTCCAGTAATGCCAGATCACCCTGTGCTAGAGACAAGAAAGTATTTGTTACACGGAGTCTTCCGGAGCACAACATGACTTTTTCCTTTGTACTGCTCTGCCACAGCTAGTTTGTGGTCCTGTTTTGGTGTCACCACCCTGGGTGTTCCTGGGGCACGCATGAAGTCCTTCCTTAGCACCTCTTCCAAGAAGCCCTGCAGCTGAGCAGCCCTCACAGTGGCCGTTTTTATCATTATATACTGGTCCTGTGGTCTTCATTATGTTATCTTTTTTTGCTGGACGTTAAACTCAGAACATGCAAACCCTACTGCCCGTTTTGAGGCTTGCTCTTGCTCTGAAAGCCATGATGCTGAGCATGTGATGTGGTGCCATGGCAATGGGCCGTGATATCATAAATGCCAGATGATTAATTCATTTCTGGGACACACCAGAAAGAACAGCTGCATTGTGCTACAGAAAGTCCTTCCTCCAGAACTGCTCTCCTCTACCAGCAAAGAAAATAGAGAAAGTGACTGACAAAAGTGCGCAGTGCTCCCTCCTTTGCTTGTTCTGTTGAGCAGATCCCTCTTCAGGTCACCTACAGCTCCAGTGTGAGAGCATGAACGTGTATCTCCGGAGTGCAAAAGTGCTTCTATAGAGAACTTTCAAAGAGATTAGTTATTTGTCCTTCACAAATGTGTTTCACTATGCAGACCTGCTCTAGAAAGATGTCCTATACTTTCCCTGTCAACAGCAGTTAAATCTTGTTTGGAAGGAGAAGAAGAGCTGCCTTACTGTAGTCTCCTCCCTTCAATAGCTGTTTCAGTCTATCTGTTACTTGCATTAGTCAAGTCTAGCAAAATAAAATCTGTTTCTACAGCATGGCTACGGCTAAAGGTTTTTTGTAGTAAATACACTGATAATAATTTAACAGCACTAGTGGTTTCTGTTACATTGTGGAAACTGTCATTCCAGGCATAGCCTGCAGTGCGATAGTTCCCATCTATGTGACAGAATTGTTCACTTCAGTCCAAGAAGATAACCACATCCTACTGGAATAAAACATACCAACAGTTTATATTGTTGAAACTTTAAAATACTGTATTAAAAACCAGTAATTGAACAGTTTTGTTTTGCTAGTTTAACTTCCTTCATGCCAGGCTTTTGAAGCATGAAATTATGTAAACCCACTATAATGCTAGAAAACATGCAGCAGAATCTCAAGTACAATACAGATATTAATTTTTTTTGTAGTAGGGTGCCCAAAATTATAATAATTGTGAAGAAAAAGTGGCAAAAAAAAATCTTGTTGAGTTTGTTGATATTCCAATATTATTTTAATTTCCTGGTTCCCAGAAATAAAATTTGAGGGGGTTTTTTATACTTCTTAACTGAGCAACCTTTAAAATGTTGAACGGCTTAGCAGCCTCACTTTGCAGGGCTTGAAATAACATCCGAATGCATACAGAATGTAGGAAAAATGCCTACACTGCCTCTCCCACTGCTGCCATCCCCACAAAGCTACCTGGAATTAAATGGATATGCACTGTGATGCATTTTTCTGGCAATGTCTGTCATACTTTAGATCTCCAAGGATCCAACTGAGCGGTTTCCAGGGTTTCTCTTACCTCAGTCATTTTCAGTCCCCCTATCCTCTCTTCTTGCTCCCTCATCTTTTTCACAAAGGCTCCTGCCTAGCTTGCATCCCTCCACCCCAACACATGCTCTTCTGCAGCCCAATTCTGCTCTCTCAGCTCTCAGCTCCTACATTCCTGTCCGCCTCCCACACACAGGGCACGAAAAGTTGCCCGGACACTCAGAAGCAAGCAGAGCAAATGAGAAGGACTAATCTAGATGACCAGAAAAAGGTCAGTGCCTCTGGCACCGTAAACAGAAAGTGCCAAGAGCCTGCCCACAGCGTTGTCCCTGACCTGTCGGCAGCTGAGGGAAGACCACTCTCTCCTCTTTTCTTAATTAAACCACAAAACCTCCTCCTCACTGCTGTGCCAGTGGTGGGAAGGGTGTCACTGCCAGTTCGTATCTCCCCACTCTGGGTAGACTCCCGTCAATCACCCAGAGTAAACATCCCCACTTCTCTTAACAACTGACCAAAGCCTTTCTAAAGCTGCAGTGCAATGAAACCCCCACGATCCTGTTTAGCACCAGGGGAAGCTTTTGTAAGACTTTCCCCTAGTGGGAGGAACAATTACTGGATACAGAGCCTGGACTTCACAATCCATCTGCTTAATTTATAGTGTGTCTCAACAGTACATCTCTGTCAACTCCATCTCTCCAACGGCAAGGCGTAACTGTAATTTAGGAGCTCAGCCATTTGAAAGACCAACCAGGCAACCATGATCTATTCCCACCCAGCAGATGAGGACATTGCTAAGGCAATTTCTCAATTTAAGAATAATTTTTTCTTTTTCTCTCTTTTCAGCCCTCTTTGCCAGCTGGCATCCCGTTTTCTGCTTTTCCAGCGGGCATTGCTTCAGCTCAGCGTGATCCTTCGGAGGGGGAGCAGTAGCCTATTTAGAGCTTAAAACACACAGAGATTTAGTGGCTGGAACCCAGGAGAACAACCTAGCAAGAAACTGATGAGAGCATTTAGCCAAATCATCTCCAAAACACTGTTGTTAAAAGAACCTGATATGCAGGTTAAGTAAACATCAAATATGCAAAACCCAGCACATGTAACATGCAGATAATAGCATAAGGTAATGGGCCCTATCTCCAAATAAGTAATAGCACTCTCATAACCACAGGCAGTTCCAGTATTTTCTGTTCACTTTCAATGTCCTCTGAATGGGTCATATCTATAATATAATAAAACTCCCACAGGCTCTAGCAGGACTAGGATTTAGTGTTAAACCCTGGCTAAAAACGAGGGAAGAAATTTCTCTTGCACACAGACAGGCGAAAACTCTAGAATAAATGTGATCCAGGAAGCAATTACATAAAGGCGTTGATAATTTCATTTGCATATAAAATAATAACAACGGAAGCTAAATTATCCCATATATACAGAAACCCTGGATGTTCAGGATTGGCTATTCATTATTCTCTTGTCATACAAAGCAATTCAGTCTGCAGCTGCATTTCTCTCTTACAAATCCAATTCAATCAAGAGAACCGAAACATCATTAGCAAACCCACTGATTTATCCACCAGGAAAGTGCTGATACAGGCTTCTATTCCTGCTACTAATAAATTCTCTACATAGCAGTGTTTGCTCTCTCTAGGGATCTCCCATTATTCTAATGGCTACAGGCTTCTAACTTTACCGCTGGAATTTTTCAGCCTGAAAATCTGTAATAGTAGGGTCCAAAACCGGTGGGAGCCATAGGAAAGAAAGAACACAAGCCCAGAATGTGTACCCAGTTGCTAGAGATCATGTAAGTGCAGATGAAGCAGCACCTGGTGCCTTAAAAAATTGCTGTAGTAAGACCTTTTTTTTTCCTTTCTGAAATACAACCATTGTCTCCTGTTTTGCTCATCACTTCCTCTCCCTATTTCCCTCAGTGGGCTTGCCTCCAGAGCCTTGCCTCCCTCTCCATACCTTTCCCTGGCTCCTGCTTGCTTTGTTGCCTTAACTGCCAGCCTGCAGGGCTCATTTACCTCTGCTCCAGCCCCTCTTCTCCTGCAGAAATGCAGCAGCTCTGAAGACCAGTGCTAGGTGTTGTCTCCTGTTCCTCCTGCACATCATCTACCACCAGGGTTCCAGGTGGTCACCGCCGAGCTCATCACAGCATCATCAAGTTGCTGCTTTCGTATACGTGAGCCCTTACACACGGTTTCAAGGCCTGGGCACGCACTTCTGCGTCCTTTTCAAGGCGGGCTCCAAACAGGGAAAGCCCAAAGGGAGTTGGAAGTGCCATTGCCTTTTGGGCATAATTTCCCAAGCTGCAGTTTCCGTAACTTCTTTAAAGGTCCTGAGTCATTTTGTCTGCCAGGTTCATGTGATGTTTGGTTTGCTTGTGGCCCTCTCATCTTTTAAATACAAAGAAGTTATTTCCTTGGAATATGTGAGGCCAGAATTAATGTTCTGGGCTATATGGCAGCTCAGAAACACTTGCTTTTGGCCTGAACTTAATTTAAAAAAACAAATGTACAAGAAGTACGAATCCAAATCCACCTGTGTCAGTAGCCCATGTTTAATACAGCTTTAATAAAAAGCTTTATTAATTCCTCCCTTGGAATGGTGTTATTCTTGCTGAACATGATGTCCAAGGTAACAAGAATCAGATAACAGGAGTCTTAAAAAGACACCTTTCTTTAACAAATACTGGTTCTCCAATCTCTCTTATATATGCTATAAATGAAAGATAAAATGATTACTATGTAAGATACTTGACGCTTTAATTTATTTACTTTTTCATCTCTCCTAATTGGAGAATGGATCTATATGGGTGGCTAGAGTGTGCTGCTTTTTTATTTTTAATCATATGCTCATGCATTTGTAAAAATTCAGTGTCTGGACTGAAAATAGGAGGAAAATGCTTATGTTTAGAATAGCTGTTTGATTTTTTTTAAGAAAAACCCACCATGTTTATTAGTGTAGGGAATGAGATGTTAAACTAATCTCCTAAAACCAAGATACAATATCAAACATAATCTCATTGTTATTTTTTAAGTTCCTCATTTGCATTCATCCTGGTTGGGCTTTGCTGGAGGGCTCTCGCTCACCTGACCGAAGTGGCTCGTGCTTTTTTATTCCTGAATGTCACACTTCTGGCAGTTCCGCAAAGTCAGGAGGCAAAGCGTTTCCGTGATGCCAGCAGACCTGAAGCCACAGCTTCCTTCCAAACCCATGCCTCACAGAGCTGATGGAGGACGTTGTGCCTTAGTCGCATTTCCATTATCTACCAGTGAAGAACCTGCAGGGTTGCACCGGCCGCCGTAGCTCCTGCAGCCCAGGACACCCATCCCCTGCAGCCTGTTTGTGCTATGGTGCTGCACTGCTGGGCACACCGAGCGAGTTACACCACTGCTGAGTTACTGAGTCATGCCCACCTTTTCTCCAACACATCACATTTTTTGCCACAAACCACAACTCTGAGCGTAGCGGTTTGCTCGAACTGGACCGTGCGAAGCGTGAAGACCAGTACAGAAGCATCAGAACCTAGTGTGTGTGGGGGGGGACGGACCCCAACATAAAACTCAAACCAGCATTTTTAAATGTGTATTGGGAGCAAACTAAAGCTGGGTAGCCCATTATGAGAGAATTTAACTCAGCTTTATAATACAGTTTAAGTCTCAGGCACCATTCATGTTTACAGAGCAGAATTAAAACCTGTAATAAGTTATGAGCTTGTGCCTATTGACAGCAGTGAAAAAATGAGAACCAAAATGAAATCAGCTGGCTGTTACTCAGCCTCCACTGCCCAGCTGGATCAGGAAAAGTGTTAAAATGAGTCCTGCAATTTTCCTTCCCAGCTCTTTGAGTTTGATTTTCAGTTTGCAAAAAAGGCACCTGAGAATGTTCTTAAATGCTCTCTGTGCCTGCCATCAAAGGAGTTTTCTACTTTGGAAAAAGAGAGCGAGCCTTGTCTCAAAATGTACTTTTGCCAGGAATTCTGTCCTGATTAGGCTGCCTTGGAGCACTTTCTTGGGTGGGTGCCATGCTGAAGTTATTGGATGGCAGCCATGTGTTCGACACTCTTAAAATAAAGTCTATTCCCTTAATTTGCAACTCAACATAAAACTTAGGTTAAGTCTATTGATACCACTGGAGGGTGGGGCTAACATACATATGTATGCAATTATTTTCAGGATATTGCAATGCGTACATATACA
Source organism: Haliaeetus leucocephalus (assembly GCF_000737465.1). NCBI lineage: Eukaryota > Metazoa > Chordata > Aves > Accipitriformes > Accipitridae > Haliaeetus > Haliaeetus leucocephalus. Next base: position 1,983,286 of record NW_010973231.1, read on the forward strand.
CTCCCACAGAAGTCGCTCTGACGTTGAATACTAATGTTCCGTGGGTATGCATTTTGCCCCTGTCTGGTTTCTTCATTTGCAAATTATTCCACATTCAAATCTCCCCACTGGTACTAATGAAAATGTTGGATAATCCATACATTGGAGTCAGCTCCTCCTAAAGACACTAAGCTGGCCCCTCCAGCCCACACGACCCTACCCCACAACAGGAACTTAGAAGGCACTTCAGTAAATGTTTATATCCAAGCCTGCTAGACTGAACCCTTCATCTCTGACCAAACTCAAGTGCATTTTTGAGCCTAAATGTTTCAGAATGAGGCATGTGGAAGAATGCCCTCACCAGGATCATTTTACCGTGACTTACATAGCAGGAGGTAAGACTTTTTTCTCTCTCACTTGGAGAAAGGGTTGTCAGCATTTCTCATCCACATTTCACAGATCCATCGAGGAGGATGAAACAAGGTGGGCTGCACATGGAAGGAAAGGTTGTACCGACTTGTATTTTTTCTGTTTAACAGGCATCCGTTTTCAGAGATGTTAATTTACTCTTTCACTCACAAGCTTTCCGCTCTGTGTAATGCTTTACTGAGACCATCCACGCTCCTTCAGACCTCACATTACTTCCTACATGGTTCCCTACCAGGTGTGGGTTACCTACGTGGCATGCAGAGAGAGAAAGGCACAGAAGCAAGTGTGCACATCCAGAATGAAACCAGCTAATACCATCCTCTTCCCTCTGGTCTCCCCCCCGAACCCAGATCTCTCATGGACACTCACAGAATATCCACACACATAAGTGCAAAATACTGCACTTAGGGTAAGGTCCCTCACGTAGAGCTACGTGAAAGATGGTTCTTCAGTTACCAAAAGTCCTAATCTAAACATTAATCTTTCCTTTTCAACAGTATCTTCTAATTTTATTTTTTTTTCACCTTTAAAATCACAAAGTGACATTGGTTATTCCAGAAGTGACTCGGGGTATATGAAACAGAGATGAGTCTATCTTTTAACACCGAAGATGTATTTAGTACTCCATAATTAACACCAAAATGGTAATCACTAATTTTCGGATAAAATTAACTATGGTTCATTGGGAAAAATTATGCATTCTGTTGAATATATAATTATATCTATTCTAAAGCAATCACTGCTCATATTTACATATTGAGAAATGGTTGCTGGAAATATGACCTACTTGGTAATAAACAGTTTCGATTTTGAAGAATATTTATTCCTTACACTATTGTACCCGCATGTTAAATTCTGGGAGGAGTATCTGGCTAAACCATATCAAATTACTTCTCATTTTTTATCTTTTCCTTTCTCTCTTTTCCCCCAGACTACACAGTATTAATGATCTGAACAATTTTGTTCAGCATTTTGTTGGATGAACTTTGCAAACAGCTCTCTGCAGTGAGCACTGAGAAGGGGTTTTGGTAGCAGCAGTTGGAGTCTAAAGCGGATCAGCTTCACATAAAAGGTACAAACGACGTAGGAGAGCATGAGACATTCCCCTTAATCTACACCGAGATGCTGAGTTCAAAACACGAAAAGGTCACTTCTTTACACGCAGATGACAGTATAAAGTGATCCAATTGTCACCTTATTTCTCTTTAACATCCGTGGCCTCTGTAACGCCACTTTGAACAGAAGATCACATGGGAGAGAAAAACCCCAGCATGCCTCAACTGTACATGGAATCACAGAAGCTCAAGACAGAGAGGATGGATGAACCCCCTTGAGAAAGGCCACAGAGAACACTCACTCCAACTAAAAGCAGATTTTATTGCTTCTGATTCCCTAAAATACACCCATGTTAACATTCAAATGGAGGCTGGTTTATGAGTCCCTGATTTTTAAGGTTTTGGAGATTTGCAGGATTTTTGCAAAATCAAGCATAGGAGTGGCATCCTATACACTCACTCTAATCCTCTGGAAACTGGCAATGACTGCTACTCACTGGCACTGCCTGTGTTGTGGTCAGAAGAAGTAATATTTACCATTAACCAGTAGCTATTCACAGAGGGAGCCATGGGAGTAGGGCTCACATACAGCCAACAGTAGGACACGGTGTGAGCTGAGAACCCACTGAAGCAGGCGTCCCACTAGAACATCTTTTTATTAAACCACTGCGTGTAATGCAACTAAATGTTTAGTCAAAGCTAAAACATTAAGTGGAAACATACTGCCTTTGATTCTGTTTTTAATTGGGAAGGTCTCCATATCTAGGGCAATCTGTCTCATTCGACAGCCTGAGGAAAGCCAGTAGGAGTGGAAAACAGAGACAAGCAAACAGGTAGCGGCAGCTACCACACCGTTCTGTCCGCGAAGAACATAGGGATTCATTTTAGAGCTAGGATGTTCTCCACTGAAAAAGTGGGGAAACAGATGGAGCCTGGTAAATTGAAACAAAAATAATGAAGAATTATGTGCAACCAGCCTTCACTCGCTCCCGAAATCTGTTTCACCACTGATTGCTGGAAACTGTCAAACAGCAGCAAAATACAGCGTTTCAGACTGATACCGTGCCCTCAGTTACAACTGGTGAGACCCTCCCTTTCCATCTTACCTCTCCTTGACTGATCTTAAGATTGAAGTTAAATACTCTTCTGCAAGTCAAATGGCCTCTTTAAAACATCTCCAGGGAAGAACACACTGCTCCAGACTAGGTTAGGAGATACACCAAGCATATTGCTATAGGGAGTGAAGGTGTTTCTTGAAATAGCTGGTATCATCACACTAGTATTAGGGTAACACTCCAAACAGAGAAACGTTTGCAGGTGGTTACCCAAGCTATGGAAAATGTTTCGAGCACCTAGCATAGACAATGAATGACATTAATCAATGCAGAATTCTAACCTTCACCTTCTCTTTTATAGATCAAATCTGCGATGGCACCAGGTTGTTTTATAACCCCTTGATGCCAAGGTTGTCTGCATCAGTCTGGCTTCCAGCGTGATTTACAGCAGGCCTTTAGCCCTACCTTACAGCTACCAGCTATAGCACCCAAGGAGCCATTCAGCTACTGAGACCTGTGGAAACGCTGCACACTCCAGCCTTTCTCCTTTCGTTATGTACTAGATAAAAGAGTAAAAGCATGGACCAGAACCCAGTCGTAAGCCTTTCCGAAATAGTGAAGTGCCTGTTTCTACAGACATCATAGTTCTGAAATGAAATCCGTTCGTTTCTATTCCTAGTAGAAATTCCAGCCAAGTATTCCTGCCATCTTGACCTCATTGGAGTATTGTAATGCAGCTTTGCTTAAGGAACTGAAACTTCTAACATCAGCCGTGTCAACTTCTCTCTTCACTTGTCAGAGACTCGGTATCTCTGTGAGTGGAAAGCCCCACTGACTGCTGAGCCATACATATAACCAATATTTGGACAGCTGTTCTTTGCTTTACTCTTTGGAGAGAAAAATGACCAACCTTTCTGAGGATGACAGAAAGCTAATAAAGGACAGCGAGTCCCTCCTCTCACTGCATACGTGTTAATATGGACAACTCCTTCTGCACTACCATCGGAATGTCTACCCTGTACTTTGGTGCAAGTATGTCAACCCAACCCAGACAGCACTGACCATGTTGACCAGCTTCCCTGGAGCAACTAATCCCACAGATTTCAACAATGCAAAGTTACCCGTAAGCACAAGCGCAGTCAGAATCAGGGACATATTCTTCAGCTGATCCTAATATTAGTCAAGCAGTATGCTGCAAGAGCGTCACAGAATATAAATTTAACTAAAGAATTTATTTTAAAAAATAAAATTAATTTATACCCTCACCAGCACATAGTGCTGCACACAGCGGGGTGCTCTTCCGATTTGCCTTCAGTACCCACCATAATTTCAGTGCTATTTAGTGCCACTCTAGGGTCATGTGCTATTTCTGTAATTAATCTCATTTTTCAAAGGTACATAGCTCATCTGATTTAATTCCCAGTGGGCACTGGACGCAGCTTGCTGGATCAGCTTCGGTATGATTTTTTTCCCCTATCTTTGCAAAATGCCTTACTCAATCAATCCACTTACTACCTCTTAGAGAAGAGGCATTTACTCCCTGATCCCACGGTGCTTGCATGGTGTTGGGCCCGTAGTCCTTACTGTAAAAACGTCTGCGTTCCTTAATCAGTGCGAAAGCCTCAGATGATTTTGGCCCGAGAGACTGGGATTTTTCTTTGAATGGAAAACAAACCACAGCTTTAACATTGCAACTTCATAGGTGAGCTCAGATACACACTGCTTTGGGAGCAGAGGCCTGAAATCACAAAGTACGAACTAATTTCCCTGAACATTAGTGTTCACACTTTCGTCACTCCTTTGCCTTCGTGTTTTATTAATATGTTCTTAAGCAATCGATCTCATTTAGAGGGAAATAATACGGTTACATAATTTAATAGATCAGTTTGTTAATAATCATGGGAGAAGATGAAATGTATCCTTATACTTCACGTAAAGAACAGAAAATTAGGATACTATTATTGTGACAAAGGCGAAGGAAGTGCATGCCAAGTACCCCATTAATGTAAATAATGATACTAGTCACTGTAGATGCATTTATTCTGACTAAAGAGCTGGCCTTTGTGCCTCAAGCAATCAAATCACTCTGATGGTAAAAGTCCAACTTAGAAAAGCAACTGAACTGAAAAAGCTGACTTTGCTACTCTCTTCCACGCCCATCGTCTGCATCTGTGAGGGCTCGCTCCTGCGCGACACCGTTATTTTTGCCTCCAACGTGTCCAGGCATGGAGGGGTTTTACCGGTAAGCTCCTGGTGCAGAAGCCACGGCCATGTCCCCAGACCACCCAGCCTCTTACTTAGGGGTCCCCATCGCCGGTTTTCCCCAAAAGCTGAGGCGCGTTTCTCACAGGGTTTAAAGAAACGAGAAAGCTTGCGCCAGGTTGCGTGGCGGGAACATCCCTCAGGCGGCGGCCGCCGCCGTGGAGCGGCGTCCGGGGGTTGAGGAGAGTCCGTGGACGGTAGGAACGGCGTTGTCGAACACGAAGACAGACCTTAGCGGGACAACGTCGCGTTTGGGCACGCGGCGGCCTTGCCGCGAAGCACCTCACCAAGCGGGCGCCTCTGAAGGTCGCGGGTGCCCTCATGGCCCGCTGTCCCAGGCGAGCAGCACCTGAGGCGGCGAGGGACAGGGCTCCTGCTCCCTCCTGGGAGCCGCCTGAGGACGAACGGGTAAAAAAAACCCCGTCAGGGAACCAGGGCCCGCGGTCAGAAAGCGAGCCCTGCTTTCGGGGGGGACGCCCCGGCCCCGCGGCGGGGGCTGAGGCGAACGAGGCCGCCGCGGGCTTTCCCGC
>NW_010973231.1:1989085-1999036 GCF_000737465.1 Haliaeetus leucocephalus
CCCGCGTCCCGGTGGGGGCTCGGGGCCGGAGCGACTCGGGTTTGGGGAGGGGGGGGTCCCCGGGCAGCCCCTCTGCGCCAAAGACGGGTCCCCGGGGGGGTGAAGAGGGGTCCGGGGGGGAGAGCGGAGGTGCCCGGTGGAGGCGGGAGGTGTTGGGTTCGAGGGGAGGGTTGGTCGCCCGCGTGGGTCGCTCGGTAGTCACCGCACGCGTTCAGCCTTCGGGGCCTTTTAGCCCGGGCTGCTTTCCTGCGAGCTTCGCTTTCAGCCAACAATGGACCCGCATGAATTAAGCAGTAATGAAGGTTATGAGGTTTGGGGGGGAAAAAGGGAAAAAAAAGAAAAAAAGATAGAAAAATACAGCTGTATCTGTGGTCCGGCTTGCCAGTGGCGTGTTACTGCTTGGAGGTTGCAGCTGCTAAAGCAGAGCTATCAGTGCGTGCCCGTGTGTTAATATGCACATGCTGATGCTGGCACTGTCTCTGGTTTTAATTAAGAAGGAGGAAAAAAAAAAAAGAATTAATTACTCAGCCAAAGCCAAAGGAAGCTGACAGAATTCCTATGGTTGCTACTTTGTTAAATTAATTCGCATCACCTAATTCCTTAATTTCTAAATGCTTATTAACTGGTTTGTTCCCTAGTTTAGTGAAGATCAGGCTCCTGTAGTATTATGGTCTTTTTACTAAGCTTTTTTGAAGTTCCCAACTCCCCTTTCAAGGCACATTAAAAGTATGGATTCCTACTGCCTCTGCAGCGCTGAAGGCTGAAACAAACTGGCTGTATTACTGGCACCGTTTTTTTGCGTGCATATTCTGATACTCACTCTTTGGACTGTGCTTTCCCTATGTGAACTTCTGATATTAAATGAAACTGTGAAGTTGACAGCCTCTCCCATGTCTACATCTTGGTATCCTTCTCTTAACATACACTTTACTGCCATGGATTGATGTCAAATAAATCTTGGAATGGGGATGGAAGAGGGAAGGAGAGAAAGGCATGTTTTCCAGTGTCTTATTAAGAGAAGCGTATCTTTGGATTGCAACATCTTATTTTGGGGGGGAATAAAGTTTATTAGATAATGTATGTAAAATTGTTTGTAAATGTCTTTGCTGCTAAGCCTAGGGAATTGATTTTCCTTCAGTAAATTAAGTTGCTAGGGGTTTGAAATCAAAAAGTTGTTTGAAATCTTTGTGGGTGATTCATCTTGAGGAGAAGCAAATCTTTATTTTAGTCCTAAAAATCTTGGAAAAACACTAAAGTTAGTCTCGCAAGTTGTGGGTCTGCAACAGCGTGTGAAATGTGTGTTTTACATCCGTATAGAATGTCTTGTCCTAAATGTAACAGTTGGGAAAAGGGGAGTGGAGAGAAGAAAATGTTTCTTGAGTGTTTTGCTAATAATGATGATGATAGCACAAAACTCCGAGGTTTGGCTTCTTTGCTTAGAAGCATTGTTGGTTGATCAAGCCGTGCCTGACTGGGTAAGGGCGGCATGGTCAGTCAGGAGAGGGAACTTCTAGCACCAATTTCAGATGAAATACTTCAGAAAGAAGCTTTTGTCAGCTGGGGATCCAGTCCCTCATGAATACGACGTTTTGTTTCTGCCATTGCGTAACTGCTGCCTTGGCATTAGGTAGGCTGAGGCTGATGTGACCGTCTAACCAGGACTTGTTTGGAGCCCTGGTGCTGTGTTGAGCTTCCTGATCCAGTGGCAAGGATGTATTTGACTGGTTCTCGTTAGGACTGTTTGAGTTGTCCTTGTTCATGCAAAACTTTTGCGTAGGACTGGCCTGCTGAGGCTGTTGGTTATTTTTTTATTTTTTTATTTTCTTTCCGGAGGTGCTGAGAGCCCACCGCGGCCATTGATGTTCATCAGTCTTTTGTCTCAGTGATTCTGAAAGTCGGGCATGTTGTGCTCAACACCGGTGAGGGTTTGTGTTGGCTGGAGGGTTGTCAATAATAACCAGCGCAGTGCCTGGTGCAACTGGTGTGAGAAGACCCACCCGTTGGCGTCTTGCCTCACACTCTCCCAAACGTAGCGTCTTGTCTAGGCAGTGGGGAGGGGGCTGTTATTTTACAGAGTGGAATAAAAAATGGAAAAGGTTTTTGTTTCTAAAAGTTTGAAAAGCCTGATAGAGTGTCATCTCTTGGGAACTGTGTGTTTTCATAGTTTTACACCTTTTCTTGTTTGTATTCCCCAAACTGTTGCTTTCAAATAAGAAAAGCGATTGGAGCGGAGTGGGTGCGTGTATTATGTTTTGGTTGGTTGGCTTTTTAAAAAAGTGATACTGAGGAGAACACTGTGCACAAACAGGGGACGAAATGATGCCCGTCTTCACGTGGGTTTGCGTCCCATCTCCCTGCGGTCCCTGTGCAGGAACTGCTGCCTCGCAGAACCTGCAAACCCAGGAGTTCCCAGGGCATCATGCTGTGCTGCCCTGGGGCCATTCCCTGTCCTTCATGCCTTCTGCAGCACATCCAGCTCCCCCACCAGTACTTGCTCCTGGATCCCAGAGCAAACCATCCCTTCCTCGCAGCCAGTAACCTCAGGAGTTCCACCTTAGGGGCTTCTACCACCCATAGAAATGGTCCTCACTTTTATGTGAAATGTGTCCAAAGTAGGTTCAAATATTCCCTAAACCAGCCTTTCATCATAGAAACAGCTGGGGGCAAATCCTGAAAGAGAATCAGTCCTCTTTCTTTCTATTGAGCTATACACTTTGTTCAGGCGGGAGCTGAAATCTTTTGTGTGTCACAGTAATAGTAAAATCCGATTAGCGTCCGTCATCAAGGGTGGCTGGATTTCAATTGCCAAGTGGTGTAGTCCATATTATGTTAGATCTTGCACCTCTTAAATATATTTAACCTTGTTCCTGTAAGAAAAGAAACTAATATTAAGTTTATCTTCTCTTAAAACCTGTGAAATACAAAATTTTATACTGCTGCCCTCCCTCTCTCTCCACGCCACCTGCTTAGGCTATTATAAAGTACTTAATTTTGCCTTCTCACTGTAATCCTTCTTGTCTGAGAAGGAGGCGGAGGAGAAAATGTTGTGCATTTCAGATATTTCCCAGTATCCTAAACAATTTGTGGTTTTACCACATTTACAGATTCTCCCTCTTGCTCTCTTTCTAAATGTGTCTTCAGTAATACAGGAAATCTGCTGTCCCCTGTGTGAATTATGGTATGTCTGATAGATCTTGAAATGTTACATTTCGGAAGAACATACTGGATTATAGATTATATCCCTGGGAGGACTGAGCTGTGGCAGTGCCCGATTATCTGTCTTTTTCAGAGTGTTTTTGTAATTTCTTAAACCAATTGAAATCTGCAGGTCACTTTCAGTGTTTAAAGGACTTTATTTTTCTCAAGCCAGATCTCGTTTTTTAAAGTTTGCTTCCATGTGTTGTTATTCCAGCAGTAGTCGTGTTGTAAGCATTGGGGTTTTTTATACGGTATTTTTTCTAGCCTTTGTTTTTCAAGATTATTGCTATCCAATCACAGAATGGTTTGGGTTGGAAGGGTCCTTTGAAGGTTATCTGGTCCAACCCCCCTGCCATGGGCAGGGACATCTTCTCCCTTGCTCAAAGCCCCGTCCAGCGTGACCTTGAGCACTTCCAGGGATGGAGCGTCTGGGGATGGGGCATCTACAACTTCTCTGAGCAATATTTAGTAATACCTAAAGTCACTACTCTAAAAAATAAGTCCAAAGTCCGTTTTGGGATAAGGTTAAAATAAAAGAAACCCAGTGAAGTCTGCTTCTTGGTATCTTCTTTATTGTTCGTGCAGCGGCATCGTGTCGTCCCTGAGTGGGTGTGCATTCTTGTAGCGGGGATTTTGTTTTCCCTGAGATATACAGCTGGTGCAGCCAGATGCAGAATCACTGCACGTATTATACTTCCACCGATGGTATTTGACGTAAATGCATTGTTATCTTTCTAGAAGCGTGAGCGCGTTGCGTCCGGTGAAATTTCACTGGGGTAAAGCATTTGCGGAGGGAGCTGCTGTGGGTTGTTCCGTTACCACGCTCCCCACGATGGCTGTTCTTCCCACTGAAAGCTCCTGGATTTCTCTTCTTTTTGACCTCCCCCATGTGCACCCCAGCTGCGTGTGCCCTTTACCCCTCCTCAGACACACACGCTTATACTGGTCCCCAGCACCTGCCTGGGCTGCGCATCTCCCTGCTCCTCCATGCAGCTCCTTCGGCCGTTCCTGCTGGGGGATGGAGAGCCTGCACAGAGCCGTGGGAGCTGCCTTCCCACGAGTTGCTCAGGTCCACCCGAAAAAATTTGAACCCTTCGTGGCACCACGGTGTTAACGCCGCGGAGGATGTATGTATTTGCTTCTAGTGTACTTTTAATGTAGGTGCTTTTTACCCTGGAGCGTGGGGTGGAGGCTCGCTCCTGATGGAGCGTGTGGCATCTTGCCGGGGTGCCGGTCTGGTGGGGTGTATGGTGGCACGTTTGGGGGGTCGTTCTCCAGAGTTCACCTCGGCATGCTTGTGGCCGGATTGGTTTGAGCCATCCAGGGAAATCAAAATCCTTTCTGTTCTCCTGACTGGTTCTTTAAAATCTATTTGGGTGCAAGTGCCTCTGGGTTTGAGCTGTGGTGAGCAAACGTAAGGAAAGGTAGTTTAGCCTCCATGTGGGAGGGACATCAAAGGTGTTTGTATTAAAGTAATATGGGTCTCAGCTGAGCCTGCGAGGCTCTGTACAGATGCAGAAGCCTGCACTGGGAGGGTTACTGCGTCAATACCCACAACGGGCAAAGGATGAAACAGAGCCATGGTGGCTCTTGTCCATTGCATCCATCTTGTTAAGGTGGCTTCTTCCAGGTCGTGAGCAATGTAGCCTGTAGCCTGGAGGAGGCAAGCTCAGCGTGACAGTACTGAGGGAGGAATCCACATCTCCTATCCTCTCCCAACTCTTCTTCTGCAGGCAGGCATGAACCTCTTAACAGCTGGGGTGCCAGGATGGCTGTGCCTATCAAAATTCCTTGTCACCCCTCCCCTGTAAACACAGGGAAGAGTGGAGGAGGTTTTACCATGCAGTATAACAAATAGATAGCATCGTATGTATGTACCACTTAGTCCTCAGCTGTTTGTAACTTTCTATTGCTGCTCTGTCTTGGTGCTTTGGCAGTCTCCCTCCCCATAATTATTTGTCTCTTGGGTTTTAAGCTCAAAAGCTTGCATGCGGAGTTGTGGCTTGGGAAACATTTACAAGCAACACAGAGAACTATGAGAATTCGACATCTTTTGTTCTCCCTGGTTTGGGAGCTGTTTGACTAGCAGCAATTTCAAAATGTGAATGGAGCTTATGTTTCATTAATAGAAAGATGTGCCTGATGCTGAGCTATCGCGTGGTACAAAGCTCGGCGCTTTGCTGTGTGTCAGTTTTGTGTGTGTTCATTTTATGCTTTGATACTTCAGTGTGTGTGACACTTGAAGTGTTAGCCTAAAGTTATATGTACAGAAAACAACTTTCAGGATTGCATTTGTACTTAGTGTTTGGGTTTTTTTTTGCCTGGGGCCAAGAATGTTGAAAAGGACTGTGGTTCAAAGATAGCTGGGACCGGGGTCATGAAGAAGACTGGACTTCTTGAAGTTAGGAACTGATTTGGTGTATCCATCATAAGATAAAGCCTTCATAATTTTGTGGGGTTTTTTTACTGTTTTATTAAGAACAATCATTGTGTATTGCAGCCTAAAACTCTGTCTTTGTATGCTTCCTTCAATGCCAATGAAAATATAAGAATTGTCCCGGTCTAAATTGGAGAGTGGGATTGCACTGAAGGCAAACAGGGCAAAACTTGCTCCGTTAGTGGCTTGGGAGTAAGGAAGCAGTAAGGAAGCAGCTGGCTTGCCTTCCAGGTGCTGGTTTGTGGGCTGGCAGGCAGAAAGGACACCTTGTGTTAACAATGCAGCCGGTCTGGAGATCCAAAAACCACAGTAAATGGTGGGAGTTCGGCCAGGAGAGGATTACGTTTTGAGAAGTGCGCTGGTTTTTTTTAACATTGGAAACGTACATCTGGGCTTATTGGCAGTTTTGCTGAGCTGGAGCCGTGGAGCCTGCCGCTGATGGCTAATGGAGGAGGAATCCGACTCTCTCGTGTTGCCAGCAAGGCACAGCTAACTGGGACTCTCCGATGTCTGGTTTTCGCTTTGCCTTTTAGTCTACGTTTTGGTCAGCTTGCATGCTAGAAAATTCACTGAGTCTTTTCAGTCCTAAGGCTGAGTGTGCATGGGTGAAGCTGCTGGGTGAAGGTGAGCGTTGGCTGCCTGCACCCTTCGTGAGCCCGCTCAGGAGAGCGGCTCCTGTTGTGTCTTAGTATCTCTTCAGGAGAGATTTCCCACTGGTCTTTTTTTTAGAATCTTGGGGCTTATATGTGTTTTGCTTTCTGGTGGGACACAAGTGTTTCATGACATAAGAGAGTGCTTTCTTCGACTGAAGACATCTTTTTAAAGCTTCTTAAGTCTAGGTTCTGGGAACCTCTGTCAGGATTTGCTGGAATGAAGTCCTGGGCATGCATTGGGCTGACAAATGCCCTACAAGTCTGAATTAGTGCGGACCTCTGGCTGGATCTTAAGTATTTTTTCCCAACTTCTCTACTTAAAGTAATTTTCATTTTCTTCTTGGTTGTGTTTTCTGTATCTTGGTTTTGGGTTAGGTTTTTGTTAAGGAATAACTTTTCAAAGGTGTTAAATGATTGCTGTTTGTGTGTAACCTTACACTTCTGTTACCAGAACTGTGTTAACGTAAGTGTCATGCACTTTCCCAAACAAAAGTATAAAATGAGTTGTTGTATTTGTTAGGCACACAGCTGAAAATAAGTTTGCCCCATGGAGCTTCCCTTGTGGGAAATTAAACGCTTTTCTTGAGCTGCTTAGGCATGTATTACAAAAAAAAAAAAAAAAAAAAGTCAGGAGGAAAGAGAGATGACTAGAGGGAATATTTGGAGCTGAGAACTTCTGGAGCAGATCCCTGTGCTTGCACCAAAACATCTGTCAAGAGCTAATGACTTGCAAGGTGTAACGAACAATAACACTTCATGCAACATCTGCTTAGGCTCTGTGATGGGCACTGGTACAAAAGCCTTGAAATCTCTGAGATATTTGTCATACCATGTCAGGGGAATATAACAGAATCTAGTGCATCATCTATTATTGCCTGCTCCCCAGCCAGTGAAGTTATTAGGTACTAAAGCTGATAACTCTTTCGTTGAGCCAGAGTTTTACGTAAGCAAATACAAGGAATGCAATGCAGAGGGGGCTTGGCTATGTGTGACTGATGTAGCCCATGTTAGTCATTATTTCCCTCATGCAGTGTATACCTTCACTTCATAGATGTTTCTCCCATTCTGTGCTGAAATTAAACTGGTAATTTCTCATGCTTGATAATTAATTGTCTGATGAAAATCCTCCATTTCAGGTAATGCGTGGAAGCTTAAAGAAATAATGACATGGAATGAAAAATAGCCAGTTAAGTAATTTTGCTTTTTATAGCCTGTAATTTTTAGTCCCTCCCTTTAAATTATTTTTAAACAGTTTGAAAATACCTGTTATTCTCCTCAAACTTGAGCTATGAGTGGCATATAATAGGTACTTAATCCTTAACCTCCTCCTGAAATTCCTTGAGGTTTTTCATCTTATCGGCTACTAATATGCTTGCAATGCTGTGTTTGAGAAATTGTTGTTATCTACCACCTATTAAATTCCTCTTATTCCTCAATGGAAACCTCAGGGAGGCAGAAAAGAACCAGGAAGGAGTAAAAAAACCTCTTGAAAATGCTAATTTAAGGTAGCCATGGCAGATTGAAGGTAAGTATTTGGGGAGTGGGTGGAACTGAAACAAAACACAAATGAGGTAGCGGCATGAGTCAAGACTCAAATGATTTTAGCCTTAAACAGTCTGCAGATTTCATTAAAATGATTTTATTTTCCTGTAAAACTTTATTTCTGGATTTTCTTAGGTTTCCCATGGCTGTCGTCATTCAAACTGCTGACTGTTTTCCCCATTACAGTCAGCTCCCCAGCACACCCCGGCACGGTTTAGGCTCTTTCCATCATCCTCGCAGAGAGGAACTGCTGGACCTCATGGTCGAACCTCGTCCTTTCCTCCCTCTAGGCTGTTTTCTGCCAGGTTTTGTGGGCAGGGGATGCGTGGGGGTAGATAGTCCCTGCCCCCCCTTATTCCTGTTGGCATTGGATCCTCCATTGAAGGTTTTCTCCCCAAAATGGTGGCCGAGAGCGCTTGCAGGTTTTGCGTGCGTGCGATTCATGTGTGGTAGAGGAGCATGGCTGTGACACCATCCGATGGTGCACTGGGCATGTGCAGGTGTGTTTTCCATGGACAATGTCTGTCTGTGATAGCTGCTAGCTTTTATCTGTTTCAAAGTGAGTGGTGTACCCCTCCTAGAGATAGAAAACAGTGGGGACATTGGGAGAAACAGCTTTAAAATAAACAAAGTCAGGAGACACTCTCTTAAAGCAAAGTGCTTTACTGGAGGGAAGATGGAGGCTTGGCTTTCTATTCCCACAGTAACAGAAGGGCACGGCACACGTGGAATATTAAATGTTGTTGCCAAGGCTAATGGGAATGTCCCAGCTGCTGTTAAAACCTCACATATAAATGTGTTAATTACAACACACTGAATCTTTTTTTTGTTCTTATAAGAACATGCAAAGAAAAAAATTCAGGAAAATATCAGCGTAGTTACAGTCAGCGCTAGCTACTTCTTCCCCTTACAAAATGCATTTAGTTGATGAAACTGTTTTGTTCCATGCTTGATTAGTTGATTTTAGATAGCATTGCTATTTTTTGTATGTAGAGGTACTTGCCAAATTGTTCAGTATGCTGCATGTAGGATGGCAATCTACTGTCTGAAGTTCACCTACCCTCTTAGAAAGAATTCTGTTCAAATGGGTTAGAGAATTAAGAATATTCTTTGTTTGCAACACGGTTGTTGGAGTTTAACTGAAGGATGAGAATGGAAACAATACCTGAGTTTCTGTTAAAAAAGAAAGAAACCCCACCAGCTACTTGGAAAGGTGGTATCTCTGTTCATCAGTTATTCCTCTGGCATGCTAAATGGGTCCCTGTGGAGGACTCCTGAGGAGAGTCTTCTATGAACTTTGTAAGATGAGACAGAAGGGGAGAAGCAGTTATCCAGCCAAAATGTGAGTTTCCAAAGCATTCCTTTCTCTTTCCTGTGGTATAAGGCAGGTTTATGGATTCAAAAAATGCCATCATGCTTGCTTAAGTTCTCATCTACTGTAATCCTTATTAAAATACTTGATCCTTAACCCTTTGTTTTTAAAGGAAGAGGATGCTAGGATTAGTAGGAGGGAAGCATGCCTTTTTCCTTCCATATGCGTTAGTGAGCGTGACTGCTGTGCCCACTTCCCACATGGGCAGTAGTCTGTCTTCTTCTGCATGTGTGAAACGTCCCTTATGTTAGCTCCTGTACCTTGTAAATAAAGTAAGTGTTTTCTGTTGCCTTACTCAGAAAATATGTCAAGCTTTTCGCTGCATATGCTTCGTTGCTCCGACACTTGTGCTTTGCATTTGCATCTGGTTATTAGATCTCTGCGGAGAGAGATTTATTCTCCTTACCCAGGTTTAAACACAGGAGAGAAATCATAGAATCATAGAATGGTTTGGGTTGGAAGGGACTTAAAAGATCCCCTGGTCCCACCCCCCCCTGCCATGGGCAGGGACACCTTCCACCAGACCAGGTTGCTCCCAGCCCCATCCAACCTGGCCTTGAACACTGCCAGGGATGGGGCATCCACAGCCTCTCTGGGCAACCTGTTCCAGTGCCTCACCACACTCACAGTGAAGAACTTCTTCCTTGCATCTCATCTAAATCTACTATCTCTCAGTTTAAAGCCATTACCCCTTGTCCTATCACTACATGCCCTTGTAAAAAGCCCCCCCCCCCCCCCCTTTTCCCCCC
>NW_010973231.1:1999046-2115760 GCF_000737465.1 Haliaeetus leucocephalus
CCCCCTGAAAACCCCCCCCCCCCCCCCCCATCTTTCCCGAAGGCCCCCTTTAGGTACTGGAAGGCTGCTGTAACGTCTCCCCGGAGCCTTCTCTTCTCCAGGCTGAACAACCCCAACTCTCTCAGCCTGTCTTCACAGGAGAGGTGCTCCAGCCCTCTGATCATCTTCGTGGCTCTCCTCTGGACCTGCTCCAGCAGGTCCGTGTCCTTCTTTTGTTGGGAGCCCCAGAGCTGAATGCAGTACTCCAGGTGGGGTCTCACGAGAGCGGAGTAGAGGGGGAGAATCGCCTCCCTCGAGTGGCCCCCGATGCAATTGGCTTTCTGGGCTGTGAATGCACATTGCTGGCTTATGTACAGTTTTTCATCCACCGGTACCACCAAGTCCTCCTCCTCAGGACTGCTCTCAATCCACTCATCGCCCAGCCTGTACTTGTGCTTGGGATTGCCCTGACCCATGTGCAGGAACATGGCATTGGCCTTGTTGAACTGGCACTTATTTGCCATTTTAATAGTATTTTCTTGTGTCAGGCTGAATCACTGACGTCACAGCAGTATCCCAAAACTGAATTGATCCTGAGCTGCTCCGCATGGTCCCAGAGACATTCAGGCTTTTCCTCTTGGGCACTTGGACAACTTCCATAGTCGCAAGTGGACTTGCATCAGGAGCCTTCGCTCTTTGGTGGCAGACGTGGCCGGAGCTGTGATGCTGAAAGCCTTCAGGCTTGGCAGCTGCTGCGTGCCCCGCTTTGTCTTGAAGGGGACAGCTGGGAAGAGCACCTCAGTGACAGCCTGCATCCCAGACCTCCTGCAGCACTCAGGATGTACCATGCCAGTGCTTCCTGCTAGGAGATACTGGCAATTAATTTAAAATCCTTCCCCTAGGTCACTGCGGCTTTTAAGGAGCTTTTGCACTTATTATCTCAGAAACGGCCTTTCTTCCCTGAGCATGACCTGCCAAGACAGCTGTGTTTCTCTTAAGCGCTGAAGTTAATGATACAAAACATGAGAGGAGGAGAGCAGGATTATAGCTGCTCTTCGCTGTGTACCCACTGCCAGCGTCCCTTGTGTGGGAGAGCAGGATGATCAGGGGCTTTTGTGGCTGCAGGACAAAGTGTAAGGCATGACTTGGGCATCTGCGATCCTTTCTGCAAGGGGTTTTTGAGGGTGGTGCTCCTACGGCCTTTCTGGGCTTAGTGTGAAACAAGGCAAGCTTTCTTTTTTTCCTTTTTTTTTTTCTTTTTTCCCCTTGTGTCTGCCTTTCTTTTGTTGTTTTTTTTTGTTTGTTTGTCTTTTTGTTGTTGTTTGTGGAATGCAGTGGATACAATAGAAAAGACTTTTTGCAGATGTAAAAGTAATATTGCATAAAAGGGTCTTCCTTGTGTTTGTGTATACCGCTGATATATGCTTCATTTATAATAAGCCCAGTGGACTAGGTGGCTTTGCATCTGAGGGTAATCACAAAGCCCCTGTATGCACTAGGGCAAAAATTGCTCAGTGGGGATGTCTGGTAGTGTTCTGTCTGGGCCGTATAGCTTCTTTCCTGTCAAGGTTTGTATAGTAACCCAAACTTGCTTCTGTTGACATGGCTTTAAATTGGCTATTAACTCACTGTCTCACACTTTAGCATGCAGACTTTTTCATTTCCAGCTTTGCTTGGGAGCTCCGTCTCCTGCTGTGTCTTTTCATGAAGCTGTGTGTGGGCTTACCTGCAGCACGCACGGTAGGAGTTTGCACGAGGAAATACCTTCCCAAATGTTGTCCCTGGCAGCTGTGCCCCTGCGGAGGCACGTGGAAGAGGCAGGGCAGCAGTGCCAGCAAGCTTCACCACTGTCTTTTCTTTCCCTCATAGCTATGGTGACCCTGGATGTGAGACCAGGAATGTATGCGCGGGAGATGATTTAAGGAAATGTGCAGCACTACATACTAATTAATTCAGGTCATGATACTCATAGGATAAGCACAGCCGCTTCCTGCCTCCCAAGTAGTTGCAGCGGTTCTGATGTGAACCTCCTTGGCTTATGCCAAGAAAAAACCTGTGTGGTAATTAAAACGAACCTGAACTGCTTTAGAGGAGCCTGGTTTGAATTAGGGCATGATTATTAACTCTAGCAGTATTTTGGCTTTGCTAAATCTTTCCATTTCCTTCCATGCCGTTCATTCCCTTGCCACTCCATCAGCTCAGATACGTCTGCTGGGGTAGTATCTGTTTAGGTGAAACCCTTCATCTCTGTACAGAAAACAAGGGCTTGGCTAACACGTACCGCAAGTCAAGGTGGGACTGTCAGGGGCGCGGTGCCCGCTGCAGAGCTTGCTGATGGCTGACAGGGTCTTGTGTTAGCCCATCTTCAGAAAGCCAGGACTATGGGAGCAGAAAATGGGGAGTGAAAAGGTAACTCTATTGCGTGCATAACTGTACTGAATGCTGTTCCTCCCGTGGGCATCTGAAATAGTTAGTTAAAAAAATCAGACTGCTTGGAGTTACTGCATTAAATCCAAGTCCTTTGGGCTTTAAGGGCATTGCCTTTTGTATGCATGGGAAATTCAGGAAAAAGCAAGGGTACAATGGAGTTTTAATCTCAAACCATGGAAGCTCTGTCAATTTGAGGGCTCAGAGTCCCTTGCTTATGGTTTTCTTTCACATAAGCTAGATGATGCGCCTGTTTTTTTTTATATGTAGATGACACCATTTAAAAGAGTATCTTCAAGCCCTCTTTGTGGGGGTGGTAAACTGTGAACATGGGTTTTCATCAAAAAAATGCAGTAAAGCTTTTTTGAAAAGAAGTGTTTTGCGTCAGGTTGTCTTATCATCAGGTCACAACTACGGAGCACTAGTTTCAAAGTCTCTCATGTTACAGCTGTGTGACTTGTTTTCCAAGGCATTTTTCAGACAGGATCCGCTGGGAGCTGCTGAAATGGTTTCCCAAATTCTTTTCCAGTATAGTGCCTGGATGCCCTGATGCCCCTGCCTTGTTCTGCTGTGCCATACAGCAGTGTGGTAAGGCCCTCCATGTCTATGACCTCTGGTGATGGAGTGAATAGTCTTCTATTTTCACTGTTGTTTCTTTTTACAGTGTTTCAAGAAGTTGATGTTGGCAGAAGAACAAAAAACAGTAGGAATTTTTTTTTTAATCCAGACAAGCAGGATACTTATACTAGAAAGGCCTTTCTCTCATAAGAAATTGAAATGTCTTTTGTGGAAAAAATGTTTGAAATGTACATTGTGGTATGCTGCTTCCCCCCCCACCTCTGAAAGAATTGTCTCTGCTGTGAAATGAAACCAGTCCTTAGTTTGAAGGCTCTTATTGGACATCCCCTCAGCTTGGGAGCGATTGGAAAGGAAAGCAGATGTATGAGTTGTACAGAGAGGCTGTGTTTCGGGCTGTGCTGATTTTCCCTGTTTCTTCTTCTGAAGTTCTGACTTATCTTTGGAAAGCCCGAGAAATTACAAGTCACTAAACATTATTTTCTTTAGTCCTGTAAAATGATTAAGTGTTGATAATCTCTAAATGTGACAGTCCCTTCTCTCTTTCTAAGAAACACATTTTTGCAAGATAACATTAACCACCGCTACCAGTAAGACGTCCCATGCTCTTTAGAGAGGGTCTCTCTGCTGTCTCCTTACTTTCTGTGTAGGAGGTGGATCAGCATCCTTTGGAGAGCTGCAGGCGTCTTGTTCCGAAGCACCACAAAATCTTTGCTCTTGGTTTCTGCTCCTATCCAGCCATTGTCTGTTGTAATCCTTGAATGCTGAAAAAAATCACAAGACCTGCTATTATTTTGGAGGCTTTTGTTTACTGTTTGGTTTCTGAGCACTTAGTGGCTGGTACTTATTTCAAATTTTCCCTCTTCCATGGTGATAAATGGAAATCTGCTTTTTTTTTCCCCCCATAATGAAAGATGCAGTTTTTCATGCATACTTTAGAACTGGGATTTAGGTTTGGCAACAGATCTTGATAAACTCGGTGATGTATTGCAAGAGACAGTTCCAAGTGTAGCTAGCATGCCTCTCTTCCTGCATGACACTGTACCTTTGCTCTTGCTTGGGGAAAAAAAGGCAAAATAATGTTCCACACTACCCGCCTCTGCTTTTTATGCTCTTCTCTTCTGTATAGGGTTTACTGTTGCAGATCTATAGGAAAGCACAAACCCTAGGCAAACCCTGAGCCTACAACGCATACGAAAGACCTACGTTTTAAGGAAGAAAGAAAACTGTGGAAGCAAAATGGGGATCATTTTTTTTTGTAGGTGATACCTATTGGGATAGACTTAGAGTGCCTGGATGAAAAGTGTTGTCCTGTAATATAGGGATGGTACATTTTAAATTCTCAAAATACTCTGTGGTTCTTTCCCCAGCTTTTCCCTGTAGTGAAACGAGATCTTCCTATAAATTTATTGTCCACATTTGAGCTATGTAGTATGTCTATCTGATACTTCTGTGCATTCCCTGTTTGGTCACTAAAGAGGCTCCATCAGTTGTTTTGTCTTTGCTACAAATGTTTAATGTAAAAACAATCAATTTGAGGGTGGGGGAATGGGGATTTTCACAGTAATGTCATTAAGGAAATGTTGCAAACCTGACGTAAGTGTCATATTTTTTTGCTCTGCAAGCTCTGCATTTTTCAGGCAAACTTTGTCATAACAGAGCAGTTAGGAAGCAGTGGTTAGTGGGTCAGACAGGCCCAGGGGGCTAAATTGGGTTTTGTTCAGCCAAATGTTAGTGCTTTTTAATCAACGCTGAATTCTGCGTGCAACACTCTCTTCCTTCCCCAAAGCCATAACAAAATAAAAATGGGTATTCAATTGGGTCATGCACAACATCTGCCCTTTACTGAACAGTTCCGGAGTTGCCACAGTGAGGGAGGAGAAGCTGCCTATAGCTGCTCTTAGAGCATCATTTTGCCACCATGGCTTTGGTGATCTGGTACAAGCAGTACTGTCGACAAAGATCTGTGCACGGTCCTCCAACTCCCTTTAGAAGGAAGAGGAGAGTTTTTTCACCTTTCGTGCAGCATTTTTACAATAAGGTGCAAAATTCCAATAGAAATGCGTCCCGAAAATTGGAAGTGCAATTAATTTACAGTGCTGTGAAATAATTGCATAGATTTTTTTTCGCCCTGTACAGCCTGCATAGGTGTTAGGCTACTTCACGTTAAGAAACTGTTTTTTTAAATCTCACTGCTGCCACATGTTCAGTCTCTAGTAAATGTAATTAGTATGATGGTAGAAACGCTGGAGGCTTTGGACTTTCTTGTCTAAATGGCTTATATATTCTCTACTGTAGACCCTGTGTTAGGCTATCCTGAGAAGTTTCAGTTTGCTTTGATATAGGTCTTTTTTTGACAAAAGGCTTCATGCAGGCCAATTTCATTTTTTAAAAGTCCATTGTGGTAAAAGAGCCTTATTGCAGGTGTCTTTGATCTGAAGATTTTACATTCAGCTGAACCTCTGATCAGTAGGAGTTTATTAAACCCTTCAGCCAAAGCAAGCTGAGTTACTGCTGTATTTAAAGTTAAAAATTAACTGTGATTTACTGGAAACTTATTGGAGGTTTCTATAAAGGAACCTAAGAGCAAAAAATGGTGATTTTCTTTTTTAAAGTTCTGAGGGAATTCACTATCTTCCATGGGAAGAAATAGGAGGATCTAGAGCCAGGTGATGTTGCCTTAATGTTGCAAAGAACAGGAGAGTTAACTTGGTTTTGGGTGAAGAGCTTAAAAACTAAAAGTATTAATTATTTTTAGAGGGTTGTTTTCTACAAAATATTACATTAGTGGATGACTTTCTCCTGAAACTTCCAAATACAAGTAGTTTTAAAAGTAATGAAGATTACTCTGAAGTGGATAGCTCATCTCTGGAGACCTAGGACTGGTTGTCCTCTGGTAATGCTCAGGGTTGGCCCCTGCTTCCCCCATTATATGGCAAGCTGCAGAGCAGCAGTGGCTGCAAATGGAAGTATGAAGTGCCTGTTTGAAAAAAATAGGCTAAAATGTGAAACCAAATGCATGCTTATTTAAATAACTAATTGTCAGAGGGGAACTGTGTCTCAGGGTGCAGTCTGTTAGTGGCACATGGTCATTAATACAAAATTTTGTCCCAGTTCAGAAATGCACTAGTATATGTGCTTATCCCTAGACGCATTGACAAGCAGCCTTATGAGCTCAGGAGGCAATACTGAGCGTACTTTGGTGTAGAACGTATAAGTAGTCTCTAGGTCAGGGTCTGTACGTGCATGGTAGTGTTAACAAGGCACGTAGGAAAATACCTATACACAGCAGGTAAAATTTAGCTGATTTGAGACTTTGCAGCAGTGTTTTATTACCATTGCAAATGCTTGCTTTAGCAGACAGGAAAAGTCATATTTTGTATTAGACTTAAGAAAAAAATGGTTTGGGGTTGTTCATAAACCATGACTTGGAATGATTTTGGTTTGGCTGGCACATTACATTAAAGACCAAATAAAATACTTCCTTAGCTTCATCTTTCAGGTGAGTAATCACAGAAATATGCATTGCTATTTGATAATCCAGGAAACAGCTTTTGATTATAGTAAGATCTACAAAACGTGTTTCATGCTATGAGCACTATCTTGGAAATTGTGATTGAAGATTGCTACCATGGTAGGAGATAGCTCTCATGGAAATGAAGTATACTGCAACTTGGATTCAAATGATTAAGCTTATGTAGGGAAGTAACACATGAAAGCAGGATTACTGGCTTCTGACAGATGTTTCAGGCTAGCAGTGGGGTAACATGCATAGAAGCTTTGACTCGGAACTTTTTTTCCCAGAACCACACAAGGCTTTTTGCAACTGTTGTTACCACTGTTTTCCATCTAGCAATCAAATGCATTGTAATAAGTAAGAATTTGGTCTGTGGTGGAGATTGTAAGTATAATTGCAAAGTTTGTACTGTTTCATAGTTGCAAAATACGGTAAACGTGCTTGTACTTAATTGAAAACAGGGCTTCTGACAGAGTCGCAGATGTGTTGGGAGGTGCTGAATTGATTGCCAGGACTGCAGGGGAACATGCTGGTTGGGCTTTCTGAGTTGCATTTTTCAGTCTTCTGTAAAAAGTGCAAAGACAACCCCAAATGCCTGTTAATGTTTCGGTAATGAAGTGCTAACAATTTAACTGCAGCCTTCCTGGGTGATTTCTCTTACATAGATAGCTCCCCTTGTATGTGCATTTAATGGTATAAACTAATGCTGTAATACATATACTATTTCAAAACTGCATTACACTGTGAATAAAATTTCATCTCTGAAATGCTGAAACTCCTTTAGATATAGGCGTACATAAACCTACGTGCAGCAGCTAGGTGGCAGAAACTGTGCCTTTTTAAAATAAGGCGATACTATAAACGCGGCAGTGTTGCTTTGTAGTGACTGTTCAGTTTCTTTAAAAGAAAGAATTTTGCAATACCTTTGTATTGCCAGAAATGTGTCCTTTGAGAAGACAAAAGTAAGCAACTTCTTTCTGTTTTATTTATGGCATCTATTCTCTAGGTGTCTAAATGGTCAGAAGTAGATTCTTCTGTTGCATATCTACCATCTATGTGATTTTAAAATAAAAATAGCTAAGAGTCGTCGCTTTGTGCTTATACCACTGTGGCTTTCTTACCTTCTGCTGTCAAGTCATTTACCTGTCACACCTTGTACAACTATATACATACACCAATTAAACTATTCTTGTGAAAGAAGGTTTGGTGTGTGAGTGTGGCTGTGTAGAACAGCTTAGGGTGTAAGTATTTGGAAGCAGGGACTGTTGTGGGTTTGTGTATCACTCGTTAGACCCGAAGCTCAGCCTAATTATATGGTCTGGCTCCTTTTATAATGCAGCAATTACAGGGAAAAAAATGGGGGAAAAGTTTTGTCTATTTTAAGATATGCTACTGTTTCAAAAACAATGCCTTCTCTCTTAAAAGTGAATCAACCTAAAATGGAAATGCAACTAGTAACAAACACTGCGCCCTTCTAGGAAATTCTCTAAACTCAGTTGATGACTGCAATTCCACGTATGGCTTGCTCAGTCCTTTGCTGGGCACTGCTTACCTGCAGAGGTGGTAAGTCGTTTTGGTGTGCTGCTTTAAATTCTTTGACCTTCCAACCTTTTCTTTGTTTTATCTGGCTGATGGCCACTGTGGTTCAGATAGGGAGCCTGAGAAGACTCAAGCTCAACTCTGCATATATCTCTGAGCTTTGAGACAGAGCCATCATTAGAGCTGGCAGCTATTAGACTAAAACATTAAAGTGGTTAGGATGAAACCCTTGCTTTCCTGTGTAAGAAGCTTCTTTAGGGTTTTTCAGTTACGTGGTTATATCAGCAAAACAAAGAACAGTCATGTGCTTTGATTAGAGGAACTGTTAGAATACAAAGCAAAAAAAAAAACACCACCACCCAACAGTTTATGAGCAATGGTGGCCCAGTCTTGCTGGGTTTTTCCTCTGTGTAAAACATTGGGTCAGCAATGTGTGAAAGGGCTGTCTATCTTCAGACTCTGTTCATTACAGCAGATTTGCTAGTCTGCAAGCTACCCGTGCTGTGTCAACAGCACAAAAAGTACTTTGGAGTGCTGCATCCTATCAAAATTACACAAGTTAGTTTGTTTTAAGAAATGCAGTAAAGTTACTGAAGAACTACCAGGTTATTTTGTGTGACACGTTGGGAAATAAATGCCTTGTTACAAAATGGGGTGTTTAAGAAAATGCTTGAGGATGCAGAACTTATGTCCTCTCCAAATGAACACTGTGTACAACAGGTCTCTTAACTCTTGAATTTCTAGAAAGCTTGGTTCCTTAACGGCCAGGTCTGTGGGAATTTGGAACATAAGAGCTGCAAGATAGTTCACTTGTTGTGATGTTTAAACTTCATTAAATGTGACACTAAATAGGATAATGTAATTTTACTAGACTCAGAAGACAACATGCAAGTTTTCCTAACAGCTAAAATTGTCGAGAGCATGGTGTCCTAAACAGTAATGAGAGGGATCAGTGGATCTTACATGTATTGAAACATTGAGGAACATGAGTCTTATGCAGCAGTTGAATACTTTGTGGGGTTACTGTACAGCCCTTTCAGTCACTTTTGCTTTTTAATGTCAATTTTGCACATTAACATTATTGAGAGAGCATTATTTTTGACTACAGAAAGTGCCATCTTATGAAAATGTTCTTGAGAATCTTCCCAAGTGAGTTTTTTAACAGGAACAAGCATATTGACTGAGGAAAATGCTAAGCTGTTCATTAATGCAGTATGCTGTAGTGGCAAACATCATGTGATTTACATGAATTTTAAGTCATATCTGTACCTGTTTCTTGGTTTTATGGCTTTGAGCAAAAGAGTTGAATTCTTTTAGCTCATTTCTCTTTCATTTGCTTATGTATTCAGGATGCTTAATGGGTAATTATTATCTTCTAAATGCTTTGGTGCCTAAAGGGAGGGTGATGCTGAAGAGGTTTCTCTATGGGACAAACAGAGAGGGTTGGTTTTGGTTTTGTTTTTTTTTATTCATACTTCTTAACATTTTCAACTAGTGTGTGTCTGCACCCTTCAAAAGAGCAATGTCCGAAAAGGCTCATAAATCCTACGCCTTTGGTTTCACCTGTTGAAACCATAAAGCAGAAGACTGGAAGAAGGAGCAGGTTGTGGCTGAGGAAAGAGGCATTGCGTTGGCTTTCAGAAACCAATGTCAGGTTTTTTTTCTGCAGTTCAGTTTCCTTCCGACACTCTCCTGGCATGTATTCTTTCTTCCCTGCCTTTCCATGTATGTTTGTTCAAATATGAAAGACTTAGAGTTTTTTATTGTTTAAGAGGGGGAAAAAACCTCCACAAAACAAACCCAAAAAACTTAAGCAAGAAAAAACCCTGGAAAAGCCCGTTGCCACTTCAGATTTTTGATTTGGAGCTCTCTGTGGCTCTGCCACCTCTGGAGCTTCAGAAATAAGAAGTATGCCCTGGCTGCAAACCAGCCTGTGGTTGTTTTCTGCGTTTACATGGGAAGGCCAAGTTGCACGGTCATCCAGGCGACGGAGGGACCTCTGCCTCCGCTACGTGATTGAGAAAGAGCTGGCTGACAGGGTTTAGGGTTTTGAGAAGAGTAACCGCATTTCCTAGAGTTTGCATGCTTGATGGTTCTTGAATGGAGAAGCTCTTCTAGTCTTTCCTGGCCTCGAGACATGCAGTCCCTTCCTGCTTTGTCTACCCATCTTTAAAGAATTTTTCCTTGCACTCTGCAAGTAAAGTTAGCTGTACCCTGTTAGTGGTCATTCAGAGGAAGGCAGAGACCCCACAGCTGGAGCAGGGAAGAGAAACATCTGCTGTGAGCCCTTACGAGGCACCAGTCCCTGCTCAACTGGTGACACTGACCTGGGTTGGAGAGGAGAGGGAGTGGGCGATGAGCAGGGGAATCGCGGCAGAAGTGGGAAAGGCTGTACATGGGGGAAAAGGGGAAAGTCGGGGGAAAAGAGCCACTTCTTGCATACAAAGTTAAAAAAAAAAAAAAAAAGGTCTAAATGAGAAGTGAGTTCAAATTTGTGCTTGGGACCCTGTCAGTCAAATACTGATTTATCTCTGCATATAACTTGCATATATAGTTTAGTGTATTATTACTTCTATGGATGTCAGTATGTGCATTTTATTTTAGGTACGTAAGGCTAGTAATGGAATGTGGTGTAAATCACCTGGAATTTAAACTCGCCTTGTGCCCATTTCACAATTTAGTACTCCTTTCCATTATTAAATTATTACGAGTTGTAGTTTATTATCTGTTGGGACAAATCAGGCTACATGGCAAATTGTGGGAGAGAAAGCATGTGTGACTATTACTCATTACAATTTTAAGCATAAGCAGTCTATCTTTCTTCCTCCCCATTTCATAAACTAATCTGTCTTGGTTTCAGAGCCACCAGTTTACATGTATGAGCAGTTTCTCACCTGAGCAGCCTTTCCCCTAGCCTCAGGTAACAATTGCTTATGAAATAAATACAGGATTCGCAGTCCAATTCAAAAGAATTTGGGAAGCTTTGTCAATACTTTACCCTTTTCAAGGACACAGGGCACAGTATTTTCAGGCCAGATTCTGATAGCCCTTGTTAATGAATAGTTTTCACTGCAACAAGGTCCAAATCCAAACGTTGAATGTAGCAGATCTGATGAAAGCAGCAGAATTTGACCCCTTTTTAGCTCTTACTGTGTCCTCTGTGAACTTCAATAATGTTTTTTCACGATGTTTGTGAGATAATCCCATTTTTTTGCTGCTTGATTTATTTCTAACAACTCTGAAGGCCAATGAATATGGTATTTTCTGGAATGAAGTGTGTGTTTGGAGGCTGGGGGGAGCGTCAAACTGGTTTTTGTCCTTTTGTTTTTAACCCCTCTTCCATAGAAGACACAGTGTCCTACAGACAGATAGAACAATGCTATATTCCATTTTAGCATCGAATCACAAGCGGGGTCTTTGGAAGTAAATTTGGCGAATTGCCTGGATATGTTCAGTTTTTAACAAGCGCTGCTTTGTGCATTAGCACCCTACGCTTCCTCCTTCCCTCCCCCTGATGCTGCCACTGAAGAGAGAAGGAGAAACAAAAAAACCCCAAACAGAATAAAAGCATCTGTTAGAGTGAAAATGGAGAAGAAAGAAGGGATGAAAAGAGGAGAAAAGATGTATTCCAGAACAGCTGTCAAAAGAGCCGGACATAATTTTCAAGTTAGTCACGCTCCTGAGTATCTGATTACATATGTATAATTTTTTTTTTAACATTAGGTGCAATGTAGATGCAACACAACTTTTTGTACAGAATACAGCTCAATTTTTAGCAGAATATTTGAATGCTCATTTACCAGGACTCTGAACCTAGGCATGAGCATGTGAATATTTGACACTAACGCATGCATTTTTCTTCATGTGTGTGCAATTGGAGATCTACTGCGGTGAGGAATATAGATTATTATTGAGCATAGTAGCAAGGTAAAGCTTTGACAGACTTTAAGGTACATGTTAAGATTGTATTTTATTAAACATTAATGTTTGTGCTGCATTTCTTGTTTATTTTCCAAAGGATAAATGGAAGTGTCAAGTTCAAAGGATTATTTTCCTTGAAAGAGATCTGTGAAAATATATCTTATGACCTGAAAGAAAGTAACCTGTGAAGAAAAGTACTGTCCTATTGTTGGTAAGATTGTTGTAAACTTATTGATGAAACAGTAGGCGAAGACCTCCTTCCTACCCCCTGGTACCCTATTTTAGTTAGGTCAAGCAGTGTGATTGATTGCAAATCACGGTTAAAGTACCATTTTTGCTCAGCTGAAAAATGTTTGTCTGCAACATTTGATGCAGTGTGTTGTTTCAGCCTACCTACAGAGCAGAATTTTTTATTTAAATGAGGTTATATTCCTAACATTCACTGTCCTGCAGCAGCTGCACCCCATAGTGCATTCAGAAGAGGAAGGAGTTGTGAATAAGTGTGCAAATAAGCTAACCCTTTAATGAGAGAGGGAAGGAGAGAAGGGAGTACAGAGGCGGCAGCAGCCCTCTGTGCTCCCCAGCTGTGCTGTACTCATAGGAGCTGGGGTCACCAGGCAAAGCTGAAAATTGAGAGCTGTGAAGCTGAAGGGAATTTTTGTAATTCTTTTGAACTGCAGGCAAAATTATTTCACAGTGAAAATTGTACTAGAGGAATGTATAAGCTCAAATATTTTCAATTTAGAGAGCGAAGGGAAATCCATTGTCAAGTAAACGGCCATAACAGATGGCGGGTGTTTCTGCATTTGTGTTTTATTTTTGACCCAGGGATGAGGCTCTGAAGCAAATCTCATTTATCCTTATACGCTGTGCTTTGCTTCGAATCTCAGAGCAGTTCTGAAGTCCACAGCCTGGGTTTCTTTTGTATGAAACTGGACTGGAATGTGCCCTCCAGGAGGGCACCTGGAAAGTTTCCACCACTGAGGGTTGCTCAGTTCATGGGATCTGGCTGGCTTGAAGTCCCCTCTCCTCTAGAAGCACATGTTCTGTGGATACTGAGAGCTCAGCAGCAACCATTTGCCCTGCAAGTCTGCTTCTGTGGCTTTGCAAATTTATTTCTCAGTTGGCTCTCCAGTGACTGCTTAAAACATGTTGACTGAGCTATAGATAGCCTTTGTGATAAATTTGCACGTGGTTTTGTCATGCATACAATATGCAGGTCTTTTAAGATGATACATAATCGGAGTTTTTTAGTTTATTAGAAGATGGAGGATGACTGTTTTTAAACAATAAATCAGTTTGCTGATTTAATAAGTCACACTTTGAATGAAGAGCACATCCCTTTAATGCACTCCCAACACCTTCAGTATTTATTAGCTGACTAAAACAAGGTTGTGGTGGGTTGACTCTGCCTGAAGGCTGGGTGCCCATTCTCCTCCTCAGCTGGACAGGGGAGAGAAAATAAAATGAAAGGCTCGTGGGTCAAGATAAGGACAGGGAGAGATCGCTCAATCACCATCATGGGCAAAACAGACTTGACTTGGGGAAAGTTAATTTAATTTATTACTAATCCAATCAGAGTAGGATAATGAGAGGTAAAACCCAACCTTCGAACACCTTCCCCCCATCCCTCCCTCCTGCCCACCTCAGCCCCACTCCCGGTTCTCTCTCCTTCCTCCCCCCGGCGGCGCAGGGGAACAGGGGCTGGGGTCAGTCCGTCATACCTGGTCTCTGCCGCTCCTTCCTCCTCAGGGGGAGGAGGACTCCGCACTCGGCCCCTGCTCCGCCGTGGGGTCCGTCCCTCCCGCGGGAGACAGTCCTCCACCAACTTCTCCAAGGTGGGTCCTTCCCGCGGGCTGCAGTCCTTCAGAAGCACACTGCTCCAGCGTGGGTCCCCCACGGGGCCACAAGTCCTGCCAGGAGCCTGCTCCAGCGCAGGCTTCCCACGGGGTCACAGCCTCCTTTGGGCACCCACCTGCTCCAGCATGGGGTCCTCCCTGGGCTGCAGGGGGACAGCCTGCCTCACTGTGGTCTTCCCCACGGGCTGCAGGGGAATCTCTGCTCCCGCGCCTGGAGCATCTCCTCCTCCTCCTCCTCCTCCTGCACTGACCTGGGGGTCTGCAGGACTGGTTCTCTCACACATTCTCACTCCTTTCTCCCGCTACAGTTGCTGTTGCGCAGCAACTTTTCCCCCTTCTTAAATCTGTTCTCCCAGAGCCACTGCCACCATCACTGATGGGCTCAGCCTTGGCCACCGGTGGGTCTGACTTGGAGCTGGCCAGCATTGGCTCTGTTGGACACAGGGGAAGCTTCTAGCAGCTTCTCACAGAAAGCCAGCCCTGTAGCCCCCCCTGCTACCAAAACCTTGCCGTGCAAACCCAATACAAAGGTTAAATAAAGCTGTATACCAAACCTGCCTTAGAAAGGCATGTGTATGTGTAGCTAGTAAGCAGAAGTGGTTGCATCTGATGACTCTTGACTACATGTGTGCTGGATTTTAAACCTGCATGCAATCTCTGACAAGCTGCCAGCGATCCACGCTTGTTTTGACACGGGTCTTTATGAGAAGGTAGGGGTCTGATGGAAGCCGGAGAGTTGGGGAGCCCTCCTGCGGAGGTGGGGGAGCAGGGGAGCTCGTGCTTGTCCACCCTCCGTGCCGTCCCTGCCTCTCTCCTTTCTGCAGCGCAGGTGGGCTGTGGGTACCAGGGCAGGGGCATGCATGGCCTCACCTTGTCTCCTGGCTGCCTGTGGCAGCGTCCTGAGGACTCCAGTCTGCTGCGGGGCCGGTGAGGTGAGACGACTTGTACGTGGGCTGTCTAATGCAGTATGGCGGTGTGCTTTTGATTTGCTTCTGTGGTACATCCCTCCCCACCCAGCACACAGCTCCCCAGCCGTGCTTGGATAGCGGACCGTGGTTCAGAGTGGTGTCTGTGCCAAGGAAATGGTGCATGTGAAGTATGAAAAGTCAGGTGAAAGGTATGTCACAAGGGAGTGAAGGTACTGGGATTTATTTCACATTGGCTTTTAGCTGTGTGATGCTTTTTTTGATTTGTATTGGTTTCTGTAGTTCTCTCTAAATTGTGTTCAGGTTTGACAGAGCAGACTTCAGGAACAAGGAAGACAATGAAGTGATGCTAAAATGGTGGTGTTGAATAGGCTGTAGCACAACTTCTGAGCTTCTAGAGAGCTTGTTCAGGAAGAATATTGAAGGAAATACTTGATTAATTTTAGTCAAACTGGACACGTACCAGAGCTTGTTGCAGCCCAGTAGGTGAAACCCGCATCTCTTGCTGTGCCTGATGAGGGCTGTGGCTCTTCTGTACCAGGTCCAGGTCCGCACAGAGGGGAGGCTCTGCACAATGGGTAGATGCAGCCTAAGGCGGCTATGTCATCTGCGAGCAAGTAGTGCGGCTCATTAGGGTTGGATGCGTAGGGTGAAACCACTGTTGATGAGGTCCCAGTGTCCTTGCTGAACATATTACTGGAGGGTCATGTCAAATTAGCTCTGGTCTGAGCCTGAAAACTGAGTGCATTTACACAGTTGGGGCACATTAAGTGTGCTCCTGGAGCATTCGTTTTGGTTTAGTTTCATTAAAAAGAAAGCCAGTTTGCTTGCTGTGAGACTACACTGCAATGTTGGACAAGGTATGGTAAGGGGGGATGACTGGGAGATTTGTGTCAGAAGTGCACTTGTCATTTCATCTAAATAGTAATTTTTAGGGTTTTGCAATATAGATGCTCCCTAGCTGTTCAATCCCTGTGTGTTTTTGTAAGAGGACAGTGCTGATTTTGCCTGTTCAATTCAGCATTAATGCTCCCTGGCTATTGAATGTGTTCCTGCAATGTCCCTAGCTTTTTTTTTTTTTTTTTCTGGTTCATTTTTGGCTGGAGCATATCACTTGGTTATAATTCAGATGGTACTGTTTGCCAATACTAAACTGCAGTGTTGCCCTTGTCAAAACTTGGCTCCAGCTGTTCACCGGAGTGGTGTGAATGGTGTTTGAGTGTGCACATCTGGTCATTTTGGAACAGGTTTAGTACATTCCTTTCAGTGCTAGAGTTTAATTTGCAGCTGGAAAGCAGACCAGTGCAACACTAAATTATTCAGTTTCAGATAAATGCGTTCTTTTAGACTGCTTTGTGAAAATGATTTATGGGAATACTCTGTATCCTGATATGTTTCTTTCTCTTCTTCCACAACTTGCCTGGAGTCTGACATCCTGCAACTTGTGTGTTAGTTTTTTTGCATCTGCTTGCTAAGTATATAATTATTACGTAAGCTGAAGATATGGACTGTATAATTAAAGTAATAAACTGAAATAGAAATTTAAATTGCATACCTTTTGGCAGTTGTAGAAACTGAGAAGAATGAAAAATTGAACTTTTGCAGATGAGTACCAGCAACTTGTCTGTCCTGCACTTGAGGAATGTTTTTGTAATCTGTTTCAGTACTCTTTGAAATAAAACTAGGAAAAGGGGCTTTCACTGTCTTGGAGAGCCAGAAGTTGATTCTGGGCAAGCAAAATTAGATATTTTTTTTTTTCCCTGTAGAATTGCACTTGAATGTGTTTTGATTAGGAAGGCCGTTTTCCAGGGGGTGTGTGTGAAGATAATTACTGATCTGGCACAGGTCTCAGTGATGCTCAGATTTAGCAAAGCTCAATTTTCAAGACTTACAATAATAAGCTGAAAGTACTTGTTCTCCCTTGCAGGCTCAGATGTTGATATTTCTTTCTAAGCAATAAGCAAAGAAGGAGAAATGGAGGGTGCCTTTTTGCCACAGTTGCATTTTTGACTCTGCTCAGCTTTTGACCTTGTAATTGGTAGTGTCTTTGCATCTTTCATCTGTTCTGAGTGAGGATGATGAGGCTGTACCTGTTTTACTATTTGCAGTTTCTAAGAAGATCAGGCTACTTTGTTTTTCTTTAGTAATGATTGACCCGTATTAATTTGGTTTTAAATCATCGTAATAGGGAAGTAACATTTATTCATTAAATTCGAGCAAAGAACTTGAGCATTGATAGTTACCTGTATTGCAGGTATGAATGTTCTGGGATTAAGGTACAAAATGTCTTTTACAGTGAGTTGTTGGACGACTTTTCCTTCTTCAGTTCTCAGTTGACTGGTTAAGAATGCTTTTTGTCCCACCTCCCCCCAGTCGTTTCCTACCTGCTTTGTTGCTAGAACCAGCTGGCGCAAGTTGTTTCCTTGTAATTATCAGTTTGCTGCTTTAGCAGTTCTTGGGATACTATGCAGAAAAGAAGTGGTGTTACCAGGACCAGTCAAAACTGATGCTAAGTATTAGACAGAGAGCGCGTGGGAAGTGTGGGTGATGATAACTTGCTATTTATCACCTGACCTGAATTGTTGCACAGTATTGCTGCTTTTTGCTTGGGATGCAGGAGGAGAACATGCTGCCATTTATCTATAGTCTTATCTAAAAACCCTCTCCATTTTAATCTGCTTTCTAAAATGAGTTTGAAAAATACATCATCCAGTTCCAGCAAAGAGGAAGGCACCTAGTTGTTTATTGGTTGTACCATTGGGAAGATGCATAGTTGAAGTGGAAACACAGATGTGCTTGCTTTGTACCCCCATAAGAAAAACTGATCAGGCAGTATATGGAAGAAGCTATGTACTTGAATTCCTTGCTGGACATGTATTGCTGTGCACAGTAATCTCTTGACAAATGTCATACCAGTGTAAAAGTTATTTCTGTTGTGCAGGCATTTTTCCTCTGCCTCAAAACAACATGAGTGCATTCACTGTGGTGTCTTTAGCATTATACTTACCTGTTTTCTCTTTGCTAACTTAGCTAAATTAAGTTAGCAAACTGCTAACTTAAAATGATTAAAATGCACTTTCTAAATAACTCCCTCAAAGGTATTTCACTCTTAAAAAAAACAAACATAAATGACTATTACATGTTTTCCATTTGGTGTAAATCAGCTTGAAGCTGCATGCTTTTTGCAGGCTTCTGATGGGGAGGTGGTTCACGTGAAGAGAAGCACTTATTGAGAAACTTCTTTTTTGTTTTGAGCTGAAAAGATGCTACATCAGTGTGGAAGGTCATGTTTTGTTTACTGGGAGGGAGGCAGAATGCTGTTTCTCAGATTGCTTTATGGAGCTGCGTTGGGGCTTGGACTGTTAAATTGTATTTGTTTGCAGGAGACTACTGCTTCTATACAATCAGTCGGAACACAGACTTCTTTGGGTTTTCCTTCCTGTAAGCCAGTGAAAGTACTTAATGCACCTATATGCACATGCACATATGTATACACATATAAATATAAAAAACCTTTTCTACATGGGCAGAGTATTTATCTAGTATTGTAATCCCTCTCTCTTCTCTTAACATGAAATGCATATGTTAATTTGCTGGAATATTTTATGAAAATTCCTGTTGAACTTGCTAGGTATCTGTTACAGCTCATGATTAAAAGTAGTAACCTCTTACTGTCCAGCAAGTTTGTTTTTTATCCAAATGCTGTCTTGATGTATCATGATTGTTTTTACAGTGCAATTAGATTTTTTTTTTTTTTTTTTTGTCTGTTATGGTGGAAGACTTTTGACAAGGGCGGTGGCTCTTAGCAAGAGGTCAATGATACCGAAGTTGTTGACCAACCTGACTGTTGCAGGAAAAGAAGAGCATGCCTTTTGGGTACTTCGTTATGGTCACTGCTTGTTCAGAAAAGGATTTGTTGGTGCTTCTTTTCATGTCCTGTCAGTGTAAGAACCACCAAAATGTTCAAAGCAGATTAATAGTGACTTGTTGCTCCTTGAGCTGCCACTTCTTTGTAACTGCTTTATCTTGGATTGTGAGGTCAGAGAGGGAAGTCCAGCAGAAACCCAGAGAAATGTTTAGGGGATTGGAGCATATAAGAAAAGAGGCTGAGGGAAGGAAGAAGGCTGGGGTTGAGGGGCAGGTCTAATCCCCAAATCATAATGCAGGTGTAGCAGAGAAGGTGGAGATAAATAGTTCTCAGATGTGCACACCAAAAGGACAGGGGACAATTGTTGCAATAAGAGATTTTTTTTTTTAATTGGACATAAGGAGAAAAAACTGCAGTGAGAGAGGTTAAGTGCTGGAAGTCACTCAGAGAGATTGTGGAAACTCTGACCTTGGAGATTTTCAGAACTCAGCTGGCCAAGCCCCTGAGCAACCTGGTCTAACTTGGAAACTAGCCCTTTTATAAGCAGGAGGTTGGACTAGTTCACCTCCCGAGGCCCCTTCCAAATGACTCTGGCTTAATTTACACAGTTCATAAGACGCCTTTGTGGGGTGTGTATGGTCCTGTTTCTTCACTCATTTCTCCTGCACGTCTCCAGGGAAATATGGATACATAACTGTAGGAGAGAAATCCCTGACATGAGAAAGACTTTGTATGCTTGTTATCTGAGTTACTTGAGAAGGTCCTGTCAGACATCTGGTCTTTCAAATGACTGCCAGACTTTACAAGGAAACTTAATTCATCTGTGATTTGTCACTACTTTCTTGATTAAAAAGACCCAAGTCAAATTTTAAATAGATACTAAATATCAGTGGGAATGTGTTCCCGTAACTCTTAGCAACTGTATGTGACGAGGTAGTGTAGTACATAACTTTTTGGAATGTTCTGCTGTGGGGTGAAGACTCTGCAATGAGGTCAAGTTTCAACTCTCATTTAATTCACATTTGTCCTCTCCTCCACCCTTATTATGTAGTCTTACAGCCTGTTACTATTTTTTGTTGATGGCCAACACCTTCTGAATACTTCATTAATGGAAGATTTAGTATGAGTGTCTGTTGTTTAAGCAGACCATTTTATGACAATTTATGGTGGACTATGTGATCACTGCATAACGCAGAGACTGGGCAACCTTAGATGGAAGATAGAAGTAGCATCAGTCAACACAAGACAATTTTCCATTTTCACCTTGAAGTAGCAAACATTTATTTTAAAGGATTGATGAAATTTTAATTGCCTCTCTCTACATTAGCTAGTCCAATTAATTGGTTTGCCTGGTACTATCTTTGCTCAAAGATCAGATCACCATTTTAAGAAGCCAGAATAAATAGTACAGCCAGTTTTAGGCATTTTCCCCAGCTTGAAGAAATACTGTATTTAAGCTAAGGGATTTTTATTTTCTGCCACTTTGAATAATCAATGACTCTTGTGTTTCAGTTAAAAACAAAAAGAAAAAAACCCAAACAAAACAAGCAGGATGCCTACTACAATGCTGTTCGGAAGTCAAGAAATGTGGTTGGGAGCTAAGAACTTGTTAGCCCTGCTCAATCACACACTTATTTGTGTATTCTCAGTGTATCAAGGATCAATGGTAACAGGACCATGCTCCCTTACATCACAGTTGTCAGCGCCTTGGTTCTCAGTGCCACCATTCTCTTATTAAGCACATTAGGTAGCTAGTAAGGGGAGAAAACAGGGAGCTGTGTGTGGGTGCCCCTCGGTCCTCTGCCCTCCGTGGATCTTCTGTGTGTCACCATAGAATTGCCCAACTCTACAACTACTGCGTACAATTGCGAGTGTGAACGTAACCGATTTTGTAAGCATGCTTTAGATGTTTGAAATTATTATTCCATGTTATTGGATTAAAAGCGGTACAGATTTTTGAAGTGTTTCCTTAGACACTCATTTAAGTGTTCTCTGACATTGAAGAGAGCTATTGAATGTTTTGAACCATTGATAATGGGTTTTACCTCCTTGTAAAAGTGAGTTGAAAATATATCTAGTGTTTTTTAGGCAAACTGTCATCAAAACTTATCATCATTATGTGGTTAAGGTTATTGTATTGTAGGTTCATAACTGGGCTTTTCCTGAATGGAAAAATTGCTTCTAAAAAGCTGATGGCCAAACAGAGCAAATACATATGTTGAGTAGTTACGTTTGTGGAGTGCAGCCAATACCAATGTGTGGAAAGAATTGCATAAGTCTTAGGAGATACTGGAAAGATCTGGTCACTAATGAACTATAAAAGATTTTCAGAAATTCCTGGTACTGTTTTTAAATTTTCTACTGCTTTCTGTGACAGATTTAAGGACACAGATGCCAAAAATCTGTGGATAAAAGCTGTTATGCATTATCCAGAGCATTACAGTACCATTTATTTAACTACACAGTTAAACAAAGAAAAGCAACTTCTTCAAAATTTCATTTTAAAGGATTAATATATATGAACATGAAGAGGGAAGAAAAGAGCTTAGTTGTACTGTCCTTGAGTCAATAAAAAACCCAGCGTGATCAACCTTCTTTTACTGACCTGGAGAAATAATTGTTAAGCTTTCAAAATATCGATCTTTACGACTGAACAACAAAATAGCAAAGGAATTATTCTTTTCTGTCACGTACCATGTAGTAAAAGATAACTGGGTAGCTGAAATTGGTGAAATAAACTTTATTGCCTCTCACTCCTTGGATCAAAAAGGAAATTGCAGTGTCCTTGTTCTAAAAACCTGTCAAATCCCCTCGGATGGGCCTTTGCATTGCTTTGAAATGCAGGAGGTGTTGTCAAGGGGGTAGTTCAAAGTCATAAGACGGGGCAGTGTGAATTGTTGAAGGTAAGAGCTTCGCCTCCTCTCTTCAGACCTTTTAAAAAGTCTTAGATTGCCGTTCACCTCTGGTGAGTGCGTTTCCTCTAAGTGGTAATCTCCTGTCAGCTATCTAATAGATACACGGCTGTTGGTGAAAGGACTTTTCAGACAAAAAGGAAGTGAATTAAATCTGGTAATCATGACACTGTAAGAAAGCACACTGATATCTATCATCTTGTTGGTTCTTCCCCAGCTCCGCGACGTCTTCGTGCAATTCCCAGCACACGTTTGTCTCGCCTGTTCTGAAAAGCCTCCAGGGACTGATGCTGTGGGCAGCTCTAGGTGACCTGTTCTGGTCCTTACACCTGGGGTGGGGGTTTGTCTTTGTTTTTTTCCATTGTTCCTCTTCCCTCAACCACTGCCTCCCCACAGTTTCCTAATAACCAGTCTAAATTTCTTTTTATCATCGTTTTAAGCCCACTGTATTGTCTGTCCGTGGTGAATAGGGAGGATGATACGCTCTCATCCTCTTTGCGGAAACCTTTCAGATGTTTAAATCTTTTGTCATGCTTCCTTCTTTTCTTTATAGACTATTGATCTAATGACAGATGGAGGTCTATCTGAGTCTAAAAAATAAAGATATCTGCGAACCCATGGGTGTGTTCCGTAGGAAATACGTAGCAGAAGCAGTTGGGAGAAAGTACGTGTACACTTTCTTCCTGTTTATCACTCTAACCTTGATTTAGGTGGCTTTAACCCCTAATGCTCAATTAATGACGTGTAATGCTGAATAACACATAACTAGACAGTGAAGAATTACTTAAACTGGCTGGCAGCAGTAGTTAGCTACAGTTAGTGGTTTATTCTTGCTGGTCAGGTCCAAGCACTGCCTGTGGGTGAACTGGAAATGTGGGCTTGCTTTGCCATAGCTGGGTTTTGTGACTCTGATGTGCGCCCAGCCCGGACCCAGGCACCTCTTGATGCCTGGGTCAGTCTCCACAGAATCTGTGACGAAACACCCCTCTGCTTAAGCCGGAGCGGGGGATTTTAATCTGGCCTCCCTTGAAGGCTGCTGTTCTCCTTTTTATGGAGTGCAAAGGGCAAAGAGAGGCTTTTCTCCTGTTTTGGTTCCAGAGGGCCTGCTGGTTCCGGTAAATGCCCCCATCCAAGATCCAGAAGCGGTGCTGGAGAGCCAGGGTTGAGGGTTTGTGGCTTTATGGTTTCTTTTAAAAGTATATTAATGAGGTGAACTGTGCACTCTGCTTACAGAAGTTCTAGATGGCATTGCCTGAAAGCATTGCTGTTAAGGAAATAAAAAACAGCTTTTTAACGAAACCTTTTCGATTAAGCAAGAGCTTAAGATATTCTTAAGGTTCCTTCTTCAAGCCTGATGAGCTCATATATGTGCATCCACTGAAGAATGTTTTCTGTGCAGTGTCTTTGCAGAATCTGCCACT
Source organism: Haliaeetus leucocephalus (assembly GCF_000737465.1). NCBI lineage: Eukaryota > Metazoa > Chordata > Aves > Accipitriformes > Accipitridae > Haliaeetus > Haliaeetus leucocephalus. Next base: position 2,021,992 of record NW_010973231.1, read on the forward strand.
GATTGTGTAAAGCTGCATGGTTGGTATTTCAGCAGTTTTATACTGTTGTATTTTTACTCTTCTTTTTTACGCACACCTTTAAAATAAACTTGCATACGTTTTAGAAGAGGTTGCTGGATGATGCTTTCTAGCACAAGTTGGAAAACACGATTTTAGGAGTTTCTATTTACTGGTCCACAGTAGCAAGCGACTTAAAGGTGTTGTGTGTGACCAGTCTCAGGGCTGTGCTAGTACAGGAATTACTAAGTGCTAAAACTTCTGGCTGTGGGAGGAAGCGATCCCCTGCTCTCAGTGTTGTTTGGTTACTGTGGCTTGATGGATGCTGAGGAAAGGTCTGTCCTACCATAAAAAATGAGACTCCCAGGAAGCAGTCTCTGAACTATTACTGGGACTTCTCCTGACCTTGACACCTACAGCTGAGATGTGTCTTGTAAATAATGACCATAAGTGCAATAATGAGCATGTAGCTTTATCTTATTTGGGTTCTCTAGTCAATAGTATAATAGAAATAAAAATACTACTAAGAAGGGAGGGGTTTTCCATGAGGAATGTTATGGAAAAGCAGTAAGAAAAGACTCGTATTCAAGTGTTGTGGTAAAATAAATGGTCTCTGTAAACTTACAGGCGTACTGCTCATCTGCTGATCCACCCTCAAGCCACAACATGGAAGTGCGCATAGGTAGAAAAGGGAGAGTTGGAAGATTGCTGCAGTATTTGAAATTGCAATATTGCTGAAGTATTTCAGTAATAACAAGGACCAGCTAGTTAGTTAATCTTTTAGTAATTTTTAAGTCACCCTGCCCTTAACTCCAGTTGTCTTCCTTCAAGAACATCAGCCAAAAATACACTCAATGGATGTATCTCCCTTCCACAACTCCTCACCTACAGAAAATGTATGCTTGGTGACCTTGCAAAATTAGCTTGCATTTCAGACTGGAGTTTATGTTGGTGTGTATGAGCTCTGAAACAAGTCTTGGCTTGAGCTGGCCTGGTCACACTACTTTTGTTAGTCCAGTGGCAATTTATAACTGTTAAATTGAAGCAACCTTTTATGTTCTCTGTGTACTTTGTTCGGCTGGTAGCTGTTCCTGAGAAAGAGGGGGGTATAAGGCCTTCGTATATATGGGAGTTTGAGGTGATGACTTAACTGGTGAGAAAACTGAGAAGAAAAACGGCTGGCCTGTATTAGCTTCTCCTAACAGAAACAGGATTTGACATCAGTAGATGAGGCTTTATTGTGAAGCACAAGAGGATATAGGGATGACAGCTTAACCCCAGCCTCTCGGTGAAGATTCATTGGGATTTCTCCTTGCTGAATGCCACAGCACTTTGCATGATGCTCAGGAAATACTGTTGTATTATTTACCATTTTTTCACTTGTGCTCTTCTGAGTGTAATAATGAGCTTCAAACTGAAGAGGGGAATAAAAACAAAACTGTGAATAATACATGAAGAGCTTCTGATGGCTGCCAGTGATGAGACTTGCTTTGATGCCTTGTTCAAACACTGGTCGAGACATAGCTGAAGCCCTGATCCCATCTCCAGTCCCTTTTCCCTTCAGTGTGGGTGAACCCACACACCTGCCCGTGCAACTGAAAACCTGCTCAGTTGGGTTTGTGGTGGCCTCTACTGGTGCTCCTCTGCAAAGGAAAGGAATCATGAGCTCTACCATTCAAGTTTGCTCCCTTGGAATCCTAATAGTCCAGAAAATCTCTGCTTTGTAAGTGAAGTCTGGGGGGGGGAAAGAATGAAAAAAAAACCCTTATAGGGCATCTGCTGTCATGGGGAGCCCTTCAAATCAAGACCTACCACCAAGAGTATAGCTCTCAAAGCTGCACGCGTTCCTCTGCTGACCATTACGGTTTAGTTGCCTCCATGAGCAGATGTGGCCTGGAAGAAACTCATCCTGAGCCTCAAAGCACACCGCAGCTCCTGCTGGCTTTGGCTGTGGGCTGCAGCTGCAGGCTGGCTGGGGTCGGGCAGCCGGGCGTACTTGGGGTGCTGTGCCCCATGTTCTCCTTGATGAGGCTTGCTTGCTTCAGTTTGGAGATATCTGCAGTCTGGCTTAACCTCTTCCTGCCCTTCCAGAATAATTCAATCCCACAAGTAGTTCAAGCTATTTAGAAGCCTTCTAGCTGTCATGGATGAAATAAAATGGTTAAAATCAAGAGAGGCCTTGAGCTGTTAGTGGGAAGCCTCGTGTGTATCACTGAGAGGATGCTTTGAATTGATGTAGGTAGCAGGGCTCCAGAGAAAGCACATCGGTGGGTTTGCATGCCAGGGAGAGCATGGAGAGTGTTTGCATGGTGGGGAGAAGCTGGAGCTGGGGTGAGAGACGTCACGGAGAGGAGTCGGTGTCTAGGTTGTGCCTCCATCCTTTTCAGCTGAAGAGCGAGGCATTGCTCTGAACAGCAAAAGGCCTTCTTGCTTCAGGTTTAAATGACTCTTCACGTGCTTGTGAACACCAAACCATGGCCTGTTTGTAAAACCCTTTTGCCAGTAAATTGTCACTGGTGGAGAGGGGATCTGTGGGTGGTTTGTCCATCAGGTGGGTCAGACCTTCTCATATCGGTCTGTGAACTCATCTGCTGGGTTTCCAGCTACGTTTACCTAGCTCATGAGAACGACGGCCTGATGCAGAGGGTCAGGCTGTTGGAGATCATGACCCAAAATCACCCGGTTTGTTTTTAAATTGTGTGCTTTGGGTTCATCGATTTTTGACTGTTTGTGAATTGTTAAAGGTTACGTTCTTAGGCTTTTTCTCAGAAAACATGGAGGTTGGAAAACTTGGTTTTGTTTTGTTTTGGTTTTTAAACAGCTTACATCCGAGGTTTAACAGTTGAGAAGCTGAAGCCCTGATAAAAGCACTGAATATCATGAGACTTGAAATAAAATCATGAGATGGCAGTGTTGCTTCTAGCAGCTGATCTTTTTGGTAGTGCTTCATTTTCTAGGTCTCTGTGCAAATGCCTTTTGCTTGCTAAAAGCCCTATATTGACAAATTACAGCCAAGACTAAATGCACGATTATTTCCACTACCTAACCTGTTTATCACTTCTGTGTTGCTTCTGGATTTGCCAGCTGAAGTTCTCACAGGCACAAATTAGTGCACTTGTTTTCCTGGCAATGCACAGATTTTTGAATATGGTTAAATATGCTTAAATTAATCTGACATCAGGAGATGTGGGTAGTGAGAACACGTTTCTATGTTACCAGCTAACTTTAGCCTTGTAGCTGAGGAGGCTTTCTCTACCTAACCATGCTGGTGGCAGAAGGGAGCTCACAGAGGAGCCCTTTGGAGACAGCAGCCGGAGTCAGGCATGCCCTGGCGGTGCTGGCTGTCGAGGGAGCCTGAAGGGACTGGCCTCTTGACTGATGCACTTCAATTTAATCCAACCCGTTTCAACCAGAAGGGCATCGTTGGCCTAACAGCAACCAGGGAGCTTGCCCTGACTAGTTCAAGTGATCCTTCAACTCCTTCTGGCTGCTTCTCTGCTTAGCTTTTAGCCTGAGCCTATTCAGGCATGCTGTGGAGGAGGGCATCGCCAGTGGGTGTGGGGGTATCCTTGATCTGGAGCAAGTACGCTACGTCAGGCTAATTCAGGCAGTGCTTTATAAGCTTGCGTTTAAGTGTTTGAGATTGAAATGTTTACGACCCTGCGTCCTTGGGCCTGCCAGGTACATCAAAACTCAGCTAACACTTGCTGCCAGAAGAGGTTTCTGTGAAGCCGATGTCACATGTCGCTTGCTTATCGTAGCAACACCACAATGCTTCCATATCGAGCTTAAAAGAGGTGTCAGAATACTTATGCAGCCCTTTAACTAGGATCCAGTCCCAAGCAAGATCTTTTTGTGTGGATTGAAGGGTAACTACACCTTTTGCGTACTTGTTTTTCCCCTGGGCTTTTCTTCTCACCCCAAAGCTTTCCTGCAGTTAGTGTACTCAAAGGGTGCCGTTCTGTTGCTTTCAGCCAGAATAATGGTTGCTCTCGCTAAACTTGAATAACACTCATGCCCTTTGAGCAGGGGAAGGCAGAAGCATTTCCTGGCTAGACAGTAAACCAAACTGGCACAGGGATTAGCTTTTAAACAGCTTGCTTGCTGTGTGGGCAACCTTCTCCATGGACTACAAGGGTGGGAATTTAACTTTAGTACGTGACTTTTTTGCATAGAAATCAACAGTCTTCATGCAAATGTGTTCATGAGAATAAGGCCTGGGGTTTGTTACTGGCTCTTGACTGAGGCTAAGTGCGGTGGTAGCAGCTGCTTCAGAGCTACGGTAAACTCAGGTGACTGAGCTTGACTTTGCATGATGTGGTGGTGGCCTCTTGGTCCCTTGTAGTGCTGTAATACCGTGGAAGCAATGAAATGTGGTCCAAGAGTGTGAATGCAGGAGGAACAATTACAAAAATGGTGGGTTAAAATAGAGCATTGAAATGTAAAAATACTCTTTCCTAGAAAGGGTCTTCATACCATTTAGAAAGGAAATAAAGGCGGCACCTGTGTTCATCTGCCAGGATCCCCAGTGCACATTGGCTTGGCTTCAGTAATTTTTAAGAGAATTCAACTTTAAGTGCTCCCAAATGAAAAAATAGGAATTGAAATAACTTAAAGAAGGACTTTTCTCCCTTTGAAATACATAGCTAATAAAAGGAAAAATCCTTATAGATACTGAGTTGCAGATACCTGCCTGTGTCTTGTTTTGAGGCTTTTTTGTGTCAACTGAAATCTGTGCACTGCTGTTGGTCAAGCTCTGCAGCATCTGTCACAGTGAGGGTTAATTTTGGAAGGCTGTAACTTACAGGTAGGAAAGGATTCAGGATTTCAGGGAAAATTTCAGTGGTAAGTTCCAAGTACCCACTAGCTTCTTTAATATAGCAATTCCAAATCCTCAGGGAGCATGAGGGGAAAGAGCTGCAAAAAGTGGCCATACTCACATGATCTTTCTAAATGGCATCTGCTTTTGTCATTCTCTGAGTCAGAATTCTGGGCTAGATCGTTATTGCACTGACACAGCTGGGCGTCATTACTTATATTTTTAAGCAACGTGAAATTCCTGTTCCCGTGTTCCCACAAATATCATGTTATAGATGTTTTTTCTCTGTGTATACATATGGACGTGTGTATTTCCTGGGGGATGGATGCACTCTCATAGTGCTTATCTTCCCATGCTATTATTTCAAGACTAGTTGATGGCTGCAAAAGATAATTCCCCGAACAGGAAGATGTCAGGTCTAGCTTCTTTCAAAGCTTGTCTCTGGCACACTTCTCCTTAGTTGAGAGGAGGTTTCTTGTTGTGTGATGTGGGGCTGAGGAACCTGAAGGGGACAGCAGAATGTTTTTTTGTTCCACACAGAAGAAGAAAATTTTCTCCACCCCGTTGCTCCATCTAATTTTTTCAGTTAGGTATTTGCGTCAAGCTATAAGGATATAATCTATACTGCAGACTGGATATAATCTCCATGAAAACTTTCTGAGTTGTCTTATACAGAGTACCTTCAATGATAGGTTTGTTAAAACTTTGTCACCTTGTTCTCAGAAATGTCAAGTGAGAATTTTCATCTTGATTTTCTTAAGTGGATTAGCTTTGGCATAGCTGCTATGCTACTCAGTCTTCAAGGTTGCAGTGTCATAACGGCATTAGCAATATTGCTCTCAAAATGCACCTACTAGCAGTCTTCAGTATTAATAATAAAACGAAGTGAATCCACGTAGAAAAACTTTATGGGGAGTTTGATCTTCTATCACAGTGTAGAAACGTTTAGCTGATGTGCAACTTTTTGTATTTTAAAAGTGATGGAATTTGGGGTTTTTTAGTAAATGTCCTGTTTCAGAAACTGTTGCAGTTGGTTAGCTATCAATGTGTCTAGTTCAGTTAGTTTTGGAACCAAAATTCTAGTTCAAGGTTTTAAAGAGCTGAGACACAACAATATTAAGGTGGGATCCTCTAATAACTTAGGGCGTTTATGGACAAACAGGTAGAGGGGGGGAGTGAAATCCTGTGCTCAGGACAGATGATTGGGAGCCTGACTTGGCTTCTCCTCATGGGTTTGTGAACACCTCGAATTTATGTGTCAGTTTCCTCAAAGCTGAGGATGTATAACACTCAATTCACTGATGAAAATGAGTTTTGAGTGGATGTTGTTTTAGGTGTGCAACTTCCACAAACCAGTAGTACAGTGTCTGTGAGACTGTTTCAGGTAACAGTTGACAGTGTTGCAGAGAGTAGATTAAACAAAGTTTACAGCTCACTTTGAAAATTAATAAAATTACTGCAGTTTTCACACAGATGTCAGCTGTTGCAAGCCCACTTTGGGATTACAGCATTATGATTCAGAGATGCCATTGTATCTCCTCCAGTGCTGTTTATCCATCTGCGCTGTCAGTTTTCTTCTGACTCTGCACAGGGATGAAAGGGAAAGACAAAAGTCTAGATCTGATGATAGGCTCTATCATTCTTATACTTCAAAGGCTATTGCTTGCTCTTGTCATCTCCTGCACTATTTATGTTGTATGTAAATCATCTGATCCACGTTGTGGTCCTAATAATTCTCAAGCTATTTGCCAGAGCTGCTTATCAGTGTCCTTGCTGTCATGGAAACAAATTGTTCCCAGTTTCATAGGAAGAATATTTTCTTTTTCTGTGACAGCTTTAGTTATGATGCATCAGAAATTGAGAGGCCAGGCATCGTTCTCTACAACCAGGTGCTCTTGGAAGAGTGGAGAAGTAAAGGATGGGTGATGCTACTTAACATGTGTTGTTTGTTCTATTTGGAAAATCAAGTGAAAGAAGGGGGGGATGGGTATTCTATCATATTTGCTGCTTTCTGTGAAGGGAAGTGCTGCCCAAAAGTCTTGCTGCAACACATCATTTTAAAAAATGAATGACTGCCATTGTCTTTCCCCCATCCTTTGCATCTTCATGACAGTATGACTAGTGTGTTCCCATTGACTTTTTCTCTGACAACACTGAGTGGTCGCTACTTATTTAAGCCACATTTGACCTTTGCATCCTTGTGAACAAGAAGCGATGAGGGGGAAAAAAATAACCCCTTTTGTAATTGCAGTATCCTATGCATACACTAGTGGGATTTTGTAATGATATATGGTGGTACGATGCCGACTTTTGCCTGCTCTGAGCTAATCTGCTGCTGGATTCTTACTAAGTGTGTTCCCAAAAATTGATTAAATAATTTTTCCTTTTTTATGCGTGTGAACAAACAAGGTATTCTGACACCAGCTTGGTCTGGATATGAATCCTTACTCAAACAACTCTGTTGACTTTCATTGTGCATTTTTTTGCATGCACTTTCTGGTTCTTCATAGCGCTGCTGGGTGCACGTGGAAAGAGCTCCCTGCCTGGAAAAGTGATGCTTAGCTAAACATTCCTTTTGAGTGCTCCTAGTATCAGGCTGGCCATGATCTCAAACATCTGATTGAAGTCTCAGATTTTGATAAAATGTGCCCTAATTTCACTATTGCTTTATCCTTTTAGTCGAGGGATATTCCCTCCCATCTGTTTCTTTTGTTCAGCTTCTGCAACTTGTCTACATAGAGAATTCGGTCTAGGATTGCAGCAGTCTGCTTGCTTCGTTTCTGACATGCCTAGCACAGCAGGAGTCTTCTCCCTAATTGAGCCTTGTAGGTGCTAATGCAGTAATACTTTTGCTGATTGTGACAGCTTACAGCATATGGTTGTTTTTCAGCAGAATAAGAATACCCTCACACAACAGGGCTACAGAGTGGGCAAGGTACCCTCAGCAGGTCGGTTGCATTTCTGCATTTCACCACGTGGAGCAAACTTGCATCAAAATGGCTGTGGATTCCTCTCCATGCTACCTTTAGTCGATTCTTATTCTGCTGTTGCTGAGTATCTGTGGTCTAGGTTTTACCTGTCAGCAAAGTTGTAGCGGTGTTTGATTTCAGATTTAGTGGGACCCACTGTCGGTAGACTGAGGAAAAGGAAGAGAGAACAGAGGAGATTAGGCTCATTTTGACTTACTGGGCTCACAAACCAGTTCACTGAGTGACAACTGAAGTAGGCAGAGGAGGACGAGCTCCCTTGCTTCCACTCTGTCTCCCCCTTTCAATAGTTTGGACCTTGAAGGTACACTGTTTTAAGCATATCTAAATTAATTGCTTAATTTTTCATCCTGATGTTTAAACTCGGCAGGAAATGCTCCAGAAAGAAGCATTTTAATTTCTTTGACATTGAGGGTTTTAATGTAAAGAAGCAGCTTCTAATGAGAACAGAAAATTTGCAAGCAAATCATTAAATTACATACTAGATAATGATTTGTGCCTGTCTCGTACTCCAGCAGTTGTGAAGGTACAGTTGTGAACCTTGATACTGGATGTGGAAATGAAAATGAACTCTCTTCGTGGTCTTCGTGTGATTTACAGGCAATGAGACTTGACGGTGGAACAAAAGCAGAGAAAGCTATCAAAAATACCCATTTGTCTAACAGCATAAGCAAGCGAGAGGTGTCCAGTGCTGTGCTTGCATGGCGTGTGCTGCGGTTCTCAGCCATCCCATTTTGAGGTGGATCAGGTGCAGTGCTCAACAGACGCTTCAGAGTGCTAAGTAGTTGGGGGCGAGCGGGTGAAACACTGGCTGACTTGTGTTGGCAGATGGGAATTCAGGGATTCATTAGTCATGCTGTAGTCTCATGTTTTGCAGTGTGTCGTGATGAAGAAAGAGAAAAGAGTTGCCTTTCGATAGCTGAAGAGGGCTTTTAAATACTGCAGGCTGAAGGCCGCTGTGCTTGAATGATGTTGTCTTCTATAGCAGTTGATCATCGATATAGTAGTGTTGCAGATCAGGGAGACATATGTGATGGGATTAGGATTACCAGGTTCTGTTAATTATGGAAAGTGGACTGCTGGACCTTATTTTGGAATAAGCAGAGAAGGGTTCAAAGAGACACTATCTTAAATGCATTTTCTGTAGGTGGGAGGACCTTTTTCAACTACAGCATAATCATATAATACTATAGTTCTCATCTGACCAAATTAGGGTCTGTTCCAGTAAAAATCAGTCAACTGGCAGATAAACACAATTTTTATTCAAAGCATCGTACTTAATGGTACCTTTATGATACCTAAATTTGGGTTCTACATCTATCTAATGTTGCTCTCTCCCCAGGAGGCTGTAGCGTGCCTACTTACGAGAAGCTTTGCCTTGCCAGTCTTCAGTGATTCACTTTTTGCGTGGAAATTGGGTCTAGACCTGTGCTATCTGTCAAAGTAGTATAAGATGTGTGAGGCACGCTGTCCTGGTCACATCATTTTAATTTGAGATCGCAGGAGGGAGGAGGAAGACAAACAAGTCTTTGCAGCCACCTACATCTTCAGTATTGAAGTCACAAATGTCTAAAAGGGTGTTAGTAGAAATGATTAGCAATGAAATCATCCATGTAAGTTAATAGATGGGTAAATACACAATGAAGTGGAAGATGCCATAAAATTAATAGTTTGAGAGACATGAATATTTGTAACCTCGGTAATGTCTGTGGCAAAACAAAGTACTCTTGAATAAATTAGAATAACAATGAGAGGAGTAAGCATATGAAAAGTTTGAAGTATGTTCTGTCAAAATTGGGCAACATTTCTTAATCGGGCATATCTCAGAGGTACAATTCTGCCTGAGCAAACACAGACAAGCCTTGTGAAACAGTCCAGCCAAGAGGAAACCGAGTAAATGGGCGCCAGGCCATTTTGCGCTGGTTGCTTGGTAGAGGAGTGCAAAAGTCCTCCATGCCAGTGAGACCAGTTTAAAGGGACTAACTGCTGGCAGACCCAGGGCTAGAGCCCCCCAAGCTCAGTTCCACCCTTTCTCCTACTGAAGTGTAGGTAAATAGAGAGGTTTAAAGTAAGTGTTCTTCAGTGTAGTAAGTCCAGTTTCACCAAAGTCTTCCCACGTCTTGGCTGCCTCCTAAAACATTAAATGTTGTACTTTCCCCATGCTCTCTTCTGTCCCTGTTGCTCTGCAAGCATTGGAAATTTTTCACGTTAGCAGCCAGCAATTACACTTTGGGTTGTAGTGCTGGTCACAAATACCCTTCTGGCTCTTAAAAGAAGGGACATAAACTGCCCTTTTTTGGACAGTTCAGGTAAGCACAATATTTGGAGGTGATCCCAGCCTGTGTTGTTCTCAAATTAAGGGGACTGAACATTTTTTTTGTTTCTTTGCTGGCTGTGAATGTCCAACACGAGCAGCTGACTACCAAGCCTTTCTGGGAATGGTGCCTTTGGGATGCTTAAATACAAATCAAAGGGCCACATCTGTACATCTCTTAAGGGTCCGCTGCTGCGCAAATGTGACCAGTGTCCTTGCAATGCTATGGAGAGCTAGCCCGATAAAAACCGAAGCCCTGTCTTTGAATAGCTTCTGGATATATGTACAGTGCGGGAGCAGCTTTTGTACGTGTGGGGGGGTAAGAACTGAAGCATTCGGTATTTCCAAAATGTTCTAACTGTACTGTCAGTGTTGCTTAGCAGCAGAGGGTTTAAAATAGCAGTATTACTCAACAGTGTGAGCCACATTTGCACATGGTAATGTTCTGTGTCCTGTATTGACTTGCTGCATTATGAAAGTGCTAAGTTAATGTAAGGAAAGTGAAGATAGCTCACCTCCTCCTCTCTTAACTTGATGGACTAACGGCTGAACAGTGGCATGTCTTCCTTACAGTTTCAACAAGCAGATGCCCAGTACAGGCATGCCATGGTGTTTTGGTTCCCATAGATGTATGTACTGGCTGTTCATCTTTACATCACTTGGATGTGAAATTACAGTGATGAGGGCAATAGATCATGGTGGCCAAAGTGAAAAGTTTGATACCAGTATCAAGAAGGTCAAAAGTTTTGTCCTCTACAGGATTAAACTAAGGATGGATGGTGGTTAAGTTGTATGGTAGCCTACTGAAAAATACTACTTGCTGATGTACAGATGAACAGCCCAGTATATTACATGTTCTACCTGCTTTGAAGAGCTTCAATGCTTGCTTTAGAGCTATAGAAATGCTCCCTTAGCATTGCTAATGATCTTCCTAACAAACATGAGTATGTATTATTGTATCAAAATAGGTCCATATTTTAAAGCCCTGAAGTGAACTAAAATAGCAACTAGATCTGTCATTAGTGTTTTGTATGCCATGTCGTGGAAATAAAATGTTTATCAGATGCAGATGTTTAAAAGCTGACCTTATGTCATGGTTTAGGTGCAGCTGGTAACAAAGCACCACGAAGCCACTTGCTCACTCCTCCCAGAGGGATCACTCCCCACTTGTGGGCACAGGCAAAAGACAGGCTCAACTGGGGGAAGAAACAAAATCAATTTAACTTACTACTAATCAAATCAAAACAAGGATTCTGAGAAGTAAAACCTGACCTGACAACACCTTCTCCCCAGCCCTCCCTCCTGCCCGCCTCAACCCCACTCCCGGTTCCAGGGAACAGGGGCTGGGGTCGGTTCCTCACCCCTGGTCTCTGCTGCTCCTTCCTCCTCAGGGGAGGACGACTCCGCACTCGTTCCTGCTCCGCCGTGGGGCGTCTCCCACAGGAGACAGTCCTCCACCAACTTCTCCAAGGTGAGTCCCTCCCGCGGGCGGCAGTCCTTCAGTCCCAGCCTGCTCCACGGAGTGGCACCCATCTTGGGGGGCCTCCGCTCCCCTCCAGGGGCTGGGGGGGCCCGCCTGCCGCCTCACCGCGGGCTGCGGGGGCATCCCCTCCTGCCTTCCTCCCTGACCTCGGTACCCACAGAGGGGTTCCTCTCCCGTTCCAATCCCCCACTCCCTGCAGGTTTCCCCTCTTAAATCTGCTCTCCCACCCGTGTTTCCACTGTCCCTGAGGGGCTCGGCCTGGGCCAGAGGCGGGTCCGGCTTGGAGCCGGGGGAGCTTCCAGCAGCTTCTCACACAAACGCAATACACCTTAAAATAAGGAGAATGTGTTTCTTAAGCAGATCTGGTTTTTTCAGTGTTTAAAACAATGGCCTGTTTCTTCAGTGAAGGCTCATAAACAACCCATCTTAAATTGTGCAGTTAGAACATCATTTATATTTATGGCTATTTTATTTGCCCTTTGTCGTACGCGTGGGCCATTTTATGATAGGCATTGCCTCAGCACACAGTATATGAACAGTGGAGGAGTATGGCCATTAAGTTTTAATCTAAAACAGGGCTGTATGCAAGTGAAATACTTCATTCAACCACTTGCACTTTGCAGGGTTGTGTTTCAAAAAGGTATCTGGTAGTGCTTGTGACAAATAGCACAGTATAAATTGTGAGAATGAATAATTTAAAAGGCTGGTTTAATTTTTTTGAGGAGGAGAGCCAAGCTCAGTGCAAGTATAAATGAAATCAACTGGTTTGGGTCGGGGATAGTAATGGATTTAATACTTCCGTAGACTTACCTGCCATTGCTTTATCTCTGTAGAGACTTAAGATACAGGCAACAAGGACACTTTGTGCAAATGATTATGCCACCAGTTGCTTGTAAAGATGATTTTCAGTTGTTAGAAGAAAGCAAAACAGACATCACATTTTAGTCAGAAAAAGGACACCTGATGTGCCAAGTGCTGATGCATTTTTTTTCCCAAAATTATTATGAAAGACGTAAAGGTCATATGACAGACCTCGTATTTCCCTGCACACATGCTTTGAATTTCAGAAAGCAGTGAGTCTCATGAGATGTCAGTTGATAAGAAAAATATGCTTCTGTTTCCAATTAGGCAAGTGGGGTCTTGTGAAACTGTCTCTGTGACCTCCTGTAGCTTTCGGTGCATTCACAGGAGCCCAACTTGCAGATTCTTCAGGTGCGTAGGAGGTGGTGCAGGTAGTTTCTGCACTGCTGGCTTTTCACGTTTGGGCCATATGTTACCCAGCTGATGTACAGAGTGCCACATGCAGACCGGGGATGTTGCTGTCCTGTGCTTGGCTGGTATGCCTCTGAGCTGGCAAAGCATTTCAGCGAGCGTGATTCAAGGGTAGCACTTAAGGATGCACTACAAAGAGGAGAGAGCTTTTTCAACTGGGATCCCTCTCAGTGAATTGCTCTGAACAGATTCTTGACTGGAGGGGAGGAAAAGAGGGGAATTGGAAAGCACTCGGTCCAGCCGAGTGCTGTGTAGATGTTATTGACTACTTCTGATTAGTCCCTAAACAAATAATTTCTTCATATCTGTGTACATGTGCATGCACATGTGCTATAACAGGGCCTTGAAATGTTTATCCTGTATTTCAAAAGTGTCTCGTTCTTGTGGTTTTTAGTAATAGTGCTTATCTATGACCTGTTTCCTGGATAGTTGCCAATGAACACAAAATGTATTTAGTTAGAAGAAAGCAGCTGAATGAAAACTGGCTGGACACATACGCAATGTTGTCCTTTATATGACTGCCTGCCCTTACTGATTAAACTTCACACAGAGGTGAGCAGGATTTCTTCTATTTGTTGTAGATTGAAGTCTTGCTAGAGCTTGGAGATGTTCACAGGTGTGCACACTTAGCTGTTAATAGCCTTACAGGACTCACCTGGGCTTCAGCAGGGCTTGAATTTGGTGCTTTGAAAGTGTTGTTCCTGTACCTGTGCTTGAAACGCATGTTGTCTCAAGGCTTGCACGTTGCCTTAGATGATCAGTTCGTTTTCTTGGAGACCTGGTGACTCTGCAGGAGGACAGATGAGATGCCAATTCTTTCTGCCACCTTTCATAACTGTCCTAAAGATTAGTTTCCTCATTTCCTTTTTTTTGTATCCCTGCATGCTTAGGATTGCGAATGTGAACTTCTCAAGCTGATTGCTGTGGAAAGGAGGAGAGAGCTCTGTGTTCAAACTGCTGGCACGAGCCCAGGTTTGCCATGAGTGTCTCGCACGAGGCTCTGAGGCCAGGCCCAGCAAAGCGATATGTTTCCGGCTTCTCTTTGGCTTTTGAAACTACTTTTACATCTGGAGAAAATGCTTCCATGAAATGTTTATTCCCTTTGGGCAGAGCCAGATGCGGACCCTGCACACAAGCCATGTACCAGCACGCGGATGTTCGTCGCTGCCTGCGCAGCTCCTTGTCTCGGAGCCCCTGGCTCCCGCGCGGTTGCAGTGGCAGACCTGGGGGAGCAGCACCCCTCCTGCTTAGACACAGGGTGATGAGCAAGCACGTCTTCGTAGTGGGACCAAGAAGGGACGTTTGTCTGCATCTTCTGTTACCTCTAGGTGTGCCTAAGATTAATTTTCCAGACCACCAGATAAATGATACATAGTGAACATGGTGGTATTTCTATTGGTGACTGAGTATTGTATAAATTGCTTTATAAATTACCTTGCTGATGAGGCCTGTGCACATGCCTGACCTAAGTGTCCAAAGTGTCTAAGGTCTGTTCTTGTGCTTTCACACCTTTCCAATTCAAGATCTAAATAATGAAAAACAGATCTCAGCTGCATAATTTTGACTTCACTTCCCTGAAGTTTGGTGCTTTCCCATGTCAGGCTGGTTTCACTCCCTTTGCCAGCCCTGCAGGTAGTCATCAGCTCTGAGGATCTCTTGTGCATGTCATCTCCTCTTCTGGGACGAGTTAACCTTTTGCTGTTCCTGACTTTCCTTTCTTGTTTTGAAGGGAGTTTTTAACATTTTCCCTACAGCCAAATGCACGACGTGGTTCCTTTGCTTGTTTCTGTTTAATCCTAGGGCTTCTGCTTCCAGACATGGATTGGCTTTACTCTGTTTCGTTACCCTGGAGCAGCAGTTGCTTCTACCTGAAAAGGCATTGAGCCCTAAGTGTTTCATTAGCATGTGCTGTCTACATGTAATTAAGGGACAGGGTAGAACGTGGTGAGCTGTGACTTGTTTGTATTCTGTCACTTCACTGGCTGCCCAGTAGATGTTTATGTTCAAAGCATCCGTCTTGGTCTTCCTCATTGAGGGAGAGCTTAGGATGTCGCTCTGCTGCAACTTCTCACCCTTCACGGTGCTCTGTGCGAGTGTGCTCCTGACGGCACCTATATGCAAACTGGTGTGGTTTGGTAGGAAAAGCTCAGCCTGACACAGAGCTGGGATCCATGTGTAACTGCTGGCTGAGGTGTGCTGTTCAGTGCCCTGTTTCTATGCTTTGCTTTTGGTGGGTAGGAGTGTCTAGAAATCGATCCAGGAGCTGGTATTTACAGAGGTCAAGCCAGTGCAAAGTCCACTTAATATTTGGTGGATGATTTTTTTGGTCTGTCTGCATATTTCCTGGTGGTCTTTCCTCTGCAGTTGAGATGGCTCAGAACTGCTAACGCTTGGTGGTGCGTACGAGCGGTGGGATGGGAGGGTGTGAGCGATGTGGTCCTAGATATCTCCTTGCTGCTTTCTGCCTCCTCCAGCCCATCTCTTGTTGCTGTGGCAACGCTGAGCACCTACAGGCACGGAGCAGTTGTTGCCTATCCTTGCCTTCATGCTTCATAATCCTCATATTTCTATGCCTCTCCGTTTATTGCGTGTTGTAGGGCTTGGGGGTTCTTTTGTTCAAGGCTAGAAACTGCTAACTTTTTAGGATGGCATTTGTCTAAGACAAGATGTCTTAGGTTACTTTTGGCCACACTGTGTGTTGTGTTGCGTTTGTGTTTGATTAAAATTCCTCAGGCTTCGTTTCTGAGTAAAACGAAGCATGCGGTCATGCAGTGTCCCAGTCACATGGTAACAAAGGATTCCATTACAACATTTCATTAGAAGTCTGTGTATATCACAGTTACTTCCATTTCCAAGAAGAAACCCACAAACAACCCATGGGAGAGTTGAATATGTGTACGCTGTTGTCCAGCTATCTGCAGCTGGCTGGGAAGTGTTTTCCAGTCCCCATCCTATGTTTCTAAAATATTTTCTTGTGCTAAATTTAAGACTTTTTTCATTTTATCAAGTATTAGAAAAATTGAGAATTATACAGAATGTAGTTTGCTGTCATTTTCTTCAATTAAATACTTTATCTTTTGCTAATTAAGCTCCTTATCATGAGCAATTACTGTCGTCTTATAAAAAACAATTGCCTAAAGGTTACCTTCCTTTAATAAGAGAACAGGAAATTGTGCTAGGGATTACAGGCCCTGTGGAGGTTTGCCAGTAAATCTTCTGCATAAAATATTTGTAGTCATCATAATTGCATACTGTACTTTGTGCTAGTGCAGGATACCATTCTTCCCTTGAGTTCATTGTGCCTAAGTCTTAGAGCTTTTACGGTGCTTGAGTGTGTAACATACACTGGCTGCTGCCGCCCAAAAGTAGATTTAAATTACAGAGGAAAGAAAATGGCCTATATGTTGCTTACCTCTATTACTACTAACACAGATGCACGTACAGGGCAGTGGAGGAAAGGACCGCGTGCCTGCAGGGCTGTGGCCATCCCTGTTGCTGGATATGGCTGTAGAGAAAGTGCAGGCAAGACTGAGGGGCGTCCAGTCAGACTTGTCAAAGTAGATTTGGTTTCATGGGGGCTGCAGTGAAATCGTGGTGTTTTGCCCTTCATTTCAGATGAAATGCCCGTGTACTTGAATTCGTACACCTTGCATCTCTTTCCTTATGACTTGGCTTGTTGTCGGGGTTTAACCCCAGCCAGCAACTAAGCACCATGCAGCCGCTCACTCACTTCCCCCCCACCCAGTGGGATGGGGGAGAAAATCAGGGATAAAAAAAGGTCAAACACATGGGTCAAGGTAAGAACAGTTTAATAGGACAGAAAGGAAGAAAATAATAATAATAACAATAATAAAATGACAATAACAATAAAAGAATTGGAATATACAAAACAAGTGAGGCACAATGCAATTGCTCACCCACTGATGCCCAGTTAGTTCCCAAACAGCAATCTGCACCCTGCAGCCAGTTTATATACTGGGCATGACATCCCATGGTATGGAATACCCCTTTGGCCAGTTTGGGTCAGCTGTCCTGGCTGTGTCCCCTCCCAACTCCTTGTGCCCCTCCAGCCTTCTTGCTGGCTGGGCATCAGAAGCTGAAAGATCCTTGACTTAGTCTAAACACTGCTTAGCAACAACTGAAAACACCAGTGTGTTATCAACATTACTCTCATACTAAATCCAAAACAGAATACTATACCAGCTCCTAGGAAGACAATTAACTCAGTCCCAGCTGAAACCAGGACACTTGTGGTTAATAACTATGCTAGCTAGAGAAGCTAATTTGGGCATGTCTTCCTATGCTACCATTGTGCCTCTGACAATAAAGTGTGCTGGAGAAAAATGTATGAAAACTGTATGGGTCAGTATGAATTCTTCCAGTTGATCCCCCTCCCAATTTACTCCTGTTATATTCTTAGCTTGGTTATATTATTCTAGCGAGGAGTCCTACAAACATAGGCATTGAGTATTAGAATGCAAACAAAGCTCTTTTGGTTTTGATCCTTTTTGAATGAATGGAATGCCCTCTTGGTAATTAAGATTAAACAGGCATATCCTTTTAAAAGGGTCTATGGAATAGGACTGTTGGTTTGATGTTGACCCCAAAGGAACAGAGGTTTGGTTCAGGGAGGTCTTTCACTAGCAAACTGCTTTCCCAACTTTGCCAATTGTGCATCCATCTGTAGGATGGTTATTGGACTCTTAGCATTTAATTGTATTTGCAGGCACACGTCTGAGCTCTGTATGTTCTATTTAGATTTAATGCAGCAATAATGTGTCTGATACATTGAATCTGAAACAAAGACTCGTGCTGTAGCAGTATTATTGTAAGGTACACTAACTTCAGGCCCAACCCCACACCAGCACAGGCTTCAGTACCTAAGGCTGAGTTTACAAATATGAAAATCCCTTCCTGATTAAATTCAGAAAACTTGTGGGACCCCATCTTTGTGCAGGGAAACCAAGGGAGTTTTCCTCTGTTTAAATCTGGAGCTCTGGGCAAGCTCAGTCCCTCCTCCTAGTCCTGAGCTATGTTGTACCAAAGGCACAGAGGGATGCAGAAGAGCTCCAGACGTGGACCGTACTCTCACATGGATGCATGGGTTCTTGCTTGGTACATAACGACTCCCAGTGCTGTCACCCCAGCCGTTGCCTTTGTTCCACATGGCCAGCAGGTTTGGGAAGAGAGGCTCTCAAAAAGTTTTCCTTGGGCGGAGTTTTCTGCACCTGGGTCTGGAGTGTGCAGAAGTCCTCGCCTGAGATCCGAAAAAGCTTAGAGCCAAGGTTCTTCTCTTGTCATGCAGCGTGACCATGCCTCTGGGTGCCAGCCTGGCTGCCAGCCTGTGTGCAACAGCCATCTTCTGCAGAGCCTCACTGCCTAGCTCAAAGTACCGAATTCGGCCAGGTACCTAAAAGTTGTCCCGCTGCTTTGTCTAGGCCAGGATGGACCAACTGCAGCTGTTAGCCGCGTACAGCAGCTATACATCTTTCCTTGTTCAATTTGTTGTGTTACCAGCAGCAAGGCAGTGCTGGGCGTAGAGGTGCACAGCGGTGGGGTGCAGAGGGACCCCGCTGTGCTCCTTCCACAGCGCGTCCGTTTTGCAGGAGATCTGTGCAACCCTTCGGTCTTGTCCGTCGCCTTAGTTTTTCCTCAGTTTTCCTTTACAGGTGACCTTTTGCTGTGGTGCAGGTAGAATGTCTTTTGGTTCTTACATGGATTAGGAGTTTAGGAGGCAAACTGCATTCAGGAATGTTGTCCATCCCTTGATCCAACTCATGTTTTTCAGTATATAAGGAGCTTTCTTCTCGTGTCACACTTACTTTAAAATAATAGCGTTTGAGATTGCCTTAAGTAATCAAGTTCTAGTGCCTATCTGAAGATATGAAATTAAAATAAAAGCTAAATTTGAGGTTTATATTATATTACTTTAACATAAAAATAGCATTTTCAAGCCCCAATTGTAAACTTTTGAGTCCAGTTCTTCAGTGTCTCAGCAGGCCCCCAAATCTGCTATGCTACATGCAAAATGAAGCTACCAGCTACTCTGAAGCCAAAACTGGTCATTATAAAACCTCTGTAAGCTGGCTGCCAGCCCCAGAGTTCATTATGAGGGAGGTCATTCTTCCTTACAGGAATGAATGTAGCTTTTGAGTACATTTTAAAAGTTTCATTTAATCACAATGTGGATGAATTGTTTCAGCCGTGATCGCCTGATGGGAAACTAACTTTCTTCTTCCTGGAAGAAAAAAATACCATGTTGGTTCTTGCAGCAGCTTTTAGAACTACAGGATGTGATTTCCTTTTTTTTGAAAGAGTTGAAGATTTTGGCACTAACAAAGGAAATTTTTCTCCCTCTTCTCTGCTTTTTCTTTAATACTGAGTAGTCAGTTTTCTTTTGAAATAGGTGAATGCGCAGAATAAGGTCTTAAACGGGGCTCTTTCTGAAGCATCCTCTCAAAGTGTATTTTTTTTTTTTACAAATATTTTCAGCTCCTCCATAAAAATTGTGTGATTGCAAAATGCTTTGAAGACTGTATCAGTTTTGTATTTGGCTAACATGTTTTACATGCGGGAAAGAAAGCAAGTATATATATATATTTTTTTTTTTTTTTATTTTTTTTGTTAAATGGTGGGTAGTCTTTCATGCCCTCATGGAAGGGTTTGGAGAAGCCAGGCTTACCTTGAAGGTGCATGGTATTAGGATGAGAAGCCATGTCCTCAAGCTGGAACACAGGAATTTCCAATGAGATCCAAGGAAGTCTTTTTTTCCCTGTAAGGGTGGTTAAGCACTGGAAGAGGTTGCCCGGGGGGGCTGTGGACACTCCTTCCTTGGAGATACTCAATATGGAACTGGACGAAGCCATGAGCAATCTGCTTTAACTGACCCTGCTTTGGCCAGGGTGTTGAACTAGAAGCCGCCATGAATCCCTCCCAACCTAAATTATTCTATGATTCTGTAAAATTAATCTTCACTGTATGTGCAATATCTATGGTATTGCATGAGTTTGTTCTTCTATTAAATGATTGTTTTTTCTGTATGATTGGTGACAGCTGTGAAGAAATAGAGGTGGGGTGGTCTTGGTAGAGGTCAGCAGTCTACAGCAGCAACTAGTCAGCGAGCAGCTAGAGGCCAGGAGTCCAGTGCAGCAAGCCGCTGCGCGTTCAGGGTATCATCCTGCAGCCATGAAATGGTGGAGGGTGTGTGTACATTACTTCTTGGCAACTGTCTGAGGATTGTCATGCCGTAAGTAGCTGTGAAGAGGTATGCCCAGGATTGATTTTCATTATGTGCGTAAAAACGTGTTGTTGAATGAAAATAGTAAGTTTAAAGTACTGTATAGCTTTACTTTCCCTAGTATAGACCCTTTGCCAGGACCAGTTTAGAAGAATCCAGTCTCAGAGCACTAGTCCCTGAATGCTGAGAAAAACAAATAGCAGTGATTTCAAACACCTGTCTCCTCCCAGCAAAACTCCAGGACTTTTTCCAAGTAAGCACTTGTTTCAAAACATGTTTAAATGTTAAATTTTCACATGGCTTAAACTAAACACATAAAGTAGCAGGGATATCCAGTTCTAATCCTCTGTAAGCCTTTTGATTTACATTATGGTTATTGGAGAGGATATTGATTGCCTGTTGCCAGAGGGATTCAAGATGAGCAAAAAGACATGGTATTGTAGATGCTTTCCAACCCAACAGGTCAGAAAGGGAAAATTCCTTGGCATTAACTAACTTTAAGTGTTTCAGCAGAAAATAAATATGGCTTCCAGAAAATGTTGTGCTCTCTATTCTAGATGTTTGCTTTCTTGTTGTTCTGAAGTAACTAATTAATTCAGATATCTTAGTTTTTAACACAGATGTGTCAGTACTATCCTGTTGAGGGTCCATAGAAATTCTGGCCCATCGGTGTCAAAGAACCTCTAAATGAGGTAGGTGTGTGGTCCAGGCTGGAAGGAGATATGTAAGAGAATTTGGTTTCCTGTTACATTGTGCATCTTGGTGTCCTTACGCTTATTTTTTTAAAGTGGTAGGTGACTTGAGGAAGAGTACAGGCCTTAGGAAGTACTAGGTGATGTTCACTGAAAAACAAAGTCTCTTGTTTTGAGATGCTTCTGAAGAGTCATTTTTTGTCTGGGAAGGACTCAGCCAAGTAGTGTTGAGATGTATCTTCTATACTGCGCAAAGTTGCAGAAGCCATTTAAAACTGTCACACTTCTGAGCTGAGATGAAAATCTTTGTAGCTGTGACTCAGAAAGCAATACCCGGATTTTTTTCCTCCCTCCCATCACCCCTAGAAGTGGAAAAGTAATTAATTTAATGTTAGCTGTCCCTGGAGTACCTGACCTGCAACAAGTCTATTTAAGGGTGACTGTTACATTCTTCTTAACCAATAAAGAAAAAACAAATGCATAAGAAAATCTTGGTTAGGGTTAGGTTTAGGGGTAATCATTTAGGTTTAGAGGTAAATCTTTTTTTAAATTAATTCACCCAGCCATAGGTGATGAAGACAGACTATTGATGAACACGGAGTATTGATACAGTTGAAAAAGAGATTGTATCTAGAAACCAAATGTGGGTCACAATCCAAGAGGGATAAGAACTGCAGTTGGAGAGGCATGTACGGTTTGTGATGGATAACGGAACATGAGGTCTCAGTGTAGAGTGTGCAATAAAGGAACGCAGGTGATCCCTCATTACAGGAGTGGTGAAGATTCAGTACTGTGTGAAAGAGTTTGATTCACAAGAGTTGCAAGGAGAACAGTAAGTCTAGAAAAGCTGTGAGGGAGTGAGCTTTTGCTTTGATCCAAGAGAAGGTTAAGATGTTGCCAGCTCAGTCTCTATGTGGGAGAATACTTCTACCAGCGGACAGAGATTTGATTCATAAGGCAATGGCATAACAAGATTCAATGTCTGGAAGCTGGAACACAAAATGCATGCTACTAATAAGTAATACTCTTTATTATGCTGATGATTCATTTATGAAAGAACTAAGCCATAAATTTGGTAGGTTCCCCATCTGGCCAAGTCTTTAAAGACATCAGATTAGCTGTCTTTCTCCGGAAGAAATGGTAGAGCTTTGTAGCGAAGGTAGAAGACAGTTAGATGATGGAGGACTTGCTGGATGAAGTCTTGCGGGCTATAATAATCTGGAAGCTTTGTATCTGGAATAAGTCTGTCAGGAACTGGAGTGAGGCCATCAGGTTTTTTTCAGATAGGCTGCTGAACAGCTGTCAGACAGTAGCTGCCAGTTAACGTAAAGAATGTGTCCAACATTGCCAAAATGTCTAAGTGGTTTTGGCAGTGGAAGGAGATGTGGGCTTGCTTCGTAGCCTTTTCACCACAGGAATGGATGATGCACATTATAATCTGTTTTAGCAGAGCATTTGTTTGAGCATCAGAGGAAACGAAAGAAAATACAGAACAGAAATCCAGATCAGTGCCCTGTGGAGAAAAATGGGCAAGACTAGATCTTGGAGGCGTTTAAGTGCAGTTAAGTTCCACTCTTCAGGAAACTTTTAGAAGCAGCTTACTAAATCATGTAATATTTTCTGTTGACAGTTCTGACTTGTTTGAAGCTGCACGCTTCACTGCTTGAGAGTAGCTTCTGCTGGACTCACCAAGGTTATAGATGGAAAATTTGTCTGCTTTTATATTCCTGTTGTCCAGCAAGCCTTTCTTCTCTTTGCTTAGACTGTGCCAGTTTGGGGCTAGTGCCCTTTCACCACTGTCAGAGCTGAATGTCACATCCTTTACACCCAAATGGGTGCTGACCTCATGCTGATTTAGGTGTCCCCTTTTCCCAAACCCGACCTCCTAAGGACTCTGCTCCTCTCATGGCAGGTGCACATGCTTTGAGATGCAAAATGTAGACCATGCAAATATTGAGAGGGAAACTGAAATCTCTCACCCTCCGAATCTTTTCATTTTCTTCACTACTTTGCAGTACTATTTAAGCATATGTCCTGTAGGTTTTAGGAGTACCAGATCCTGTCTAGCTTGGCGAGTCTCTATGTGGTACGTATTACCTCCAATTAAGTGCCAATAAGAAAGTTATCTTCTGATGTTGCAGTCAGTCTTGTCCCCCTACCTGTCTTGCGACACCCTGTCCTACTATAGACTTTATCGCCAGCTGTCAGGCCGGTTCAGTGATTTGTCTCCAGCCTATTAGCTGCCAGACTGAGATCTCCAGGTGCCAAATCTTTCTCTAGAGCCTTCTACGTGAATATCAACTATGTTCAGCGATTCTTCATTGCCAGCTTGTCATCATCACTCTTTGCAACTTTCTTTTCAGAAAGGGATAGAAATGGCAAAGATGTCAAACAAACCTTGAACTCCTCAGTTTGTAGAGATCTTGGTATAGTCTATGGATGTAAAAATAACTAATAATAAGGAATCCTATATTGTATGTACATAGACCACTAAGTCCTGCCTTGTTCCTGCTTGAAGATGCCTCATCTGGAGAGAGGCATGAGGAAGATACCTATGTTTGCCAACAGTGATCAGCTGGCAGTGATTCCCAACTTCAGAAGTTGATAGTGAAGAATTATATTAAAATAGTGACTACTAAGTAAATCCTAATCAGTTGGAAAGCAGGAATTGAGAAAGGATGAATGTACTACATTAGCACAGCATTATTCATATACCATAGGTATTTAAAATATAACTCTTCTACTAACACTGAGAATCTGCTGAAGTCAGTCGTAAAAAATAATCCATTGCAATGAAACACAACAAAGACGTTAGAATTAGTTTCCTCTCACTATAATCAGTAGATATATGTAATTTGTGACTACTCAGGTCTGAAAGACTTGTATCTCTAGCAAAACAATTCAGTAAGGCTGGCAGGGTTCACATGAAAGAGGTTCAATGCACTTTCAAGGCAGTTTATTTGTTCAGCTAAAAATAAGCATATGCAAACATTACAGTGTTCAAGGGGAAACCAGTGAACCAGATAGCTTCTAAAGGGAAGATTTTGTTGCCCATCTGTTTCTACAGAAAAGCACCTCTACCCATCACTATTTTGAAGGGCCACTATTGTTGGTGTCTCTTTGTTCTGTAACTGGTGTCTAATCAAGAGCTACTAAGAGAAGTTAAAAAATTCTTTTACAGTAATTCAGGAATAGTTCAGTACCATCAAAGAAGAGTAATTGAATTGGATGCTATTCCTCAAATGCCTTTTTTGTTGTTGCTGTTAAATCCTCACTCCTTTCTGTAACATACCTGCTTTGCTTTGCTGAAAACTCCTCACATTTCACATGGCAAGTCCTCTCCCCCACTAACTCCAGGCTGTGCCTGTAGGCCAGGTCTTTCACCTTATAAACTGGCAGTTTGCACCTCATCTGATCTTAGGAAAGTCTCACAAGCTCCATGAATTTGCTGTGCTTTCCTGCAAACGGTGCTCTATTGCAAACTTCTGCATGGTGCTGTGAGGGATGAAGGAAGAGAGCATGGCTTAAAGTCCCCTTTCACATGTGGGTTGATGAGGAAAGCCCAGTGAAGTTCTCATGAGCTCTGGTTACTTCTGAGTAGCAGCTCAATCCGGGGCTGTGTATGTGCCTTCTGCTGTTTAGTGTTGCTGTGTGAGAAAACGAAACAGAAACAATCTGAGCAAAATTTTACCTTCTTTTACTGAAAATGTATTTTACATACCAACTTCTCTGAGTCTTCAGCCTTAATCCTCTTCTGATTATTCAAAAACAAGCAAACTCCAACAATTCACTAAGTCCACTTTGCGATACAGAGGCATGAGCTATGTCTACATATGGTATGATTACTTCCACGAGCTGTCCTTGAGTTTGGTGACTAGCTCTCTAAGCCTGGCAGCAGGACTGAATTGCTGGCATCATAACGCCTTGCTGGGCTGTGATGGTGCTTTTGGAGAATATCTTGGGTATCGCATGCTGGAGGGAGAGGGGGGACCACCCGTCTTCTGCTTGTGGTGAGAAGTAGAAAAAGTGAGAAGAAACCCACTGGCAAGTTCAGGTGTGTTTACACTGCTGTACCTGCAATGTAATAAACAGAAGTTTATCTGCTCACAGGCAAAGGAACTAACTCTTCCTCATCAGATGAGGCAATTCACAAAGAGAGAAAGTTTCTACAGTACAGGGGCTATTCCTGCCAGAGGACAGATTTTTGTATCTGACATGTTGAACAGGCTGAAATTATATCTAATTAATGACTGTATAAGCTGGCCTTGTGCTGGAAGGCTGTATGTTCACTCATGTAGACACGGTGAAGACAGGCAAACAGCATCTGCAGTGATTACATATCTGCCTCAGAGCTGCTTACTCACTGCAAAGCACTTGATGAGGAGGGCGGTGCTGGTGCCAACCACCTGAAGTAGCACTGGTGCTCACTGATGATACATGAACAAATATAGCAATATATGAATATTCATGGCCCATTGCTGCCTGCAGCGTTTTGTCACTGTGGGACGGGGTCCTCAGCCTGTTGACTGGTTGGAGGCACCTCATCTGTACAAGGGCTGGATCATTGCATATATGCTTGGCTACTCAGAGCAGCCTATGTATGCAGTGCTAGCATGCAGAGAGTGTATAAGCAAGTGCTCTTTCAAGAGAGAAGGGAGCAGGCGTGAGTGGGAAGGGCTCACCTATGTGCAGTGTCCCAGTTTCAGCTGGGATAGTTAATTTTCTTTCTAGTAGCTGCTATAGTGTTATGTTTTGGGTTCAGTATGAGAAGAATGTTGATAACACACTGATGTTTTCAGTTGTTGCTAAGTCGTGTTTATACTAAGTCAAGGATTTTTCAGCTTCTGATGCCCAGCCAGCAAGAAGGCTGGAGGGGCACAAGGAGTTGGGAGGGGACACAGCCAGGACAGGTGACCCAAACTGGCCAAAGGGGTATTCCATACCATGGGATGTCATGCCCAGTATACAAACTGGGGGGAGTTCGCCTGGGTGGGTGCAGATCGCTGCCCCGGGGACTAACTGGGCGTCGGTCGGTGAGTGGTGAGCAATTACATTGTGCATCACTTGTTTTGTATATTCCAATCCTTACTTTATTATTGTTGCTATTGTATTATTTTTTTTTCTTCCTTTCTGTGCTATTAAACTGTCTTTATCTCAACCCATGAGTTTCACTTTTTTCATGATTCTCTCCCCCATCCCACTGGTTGGGGGTGAGTGAGTGGCTCTGTGGTGCTTAGTTGCTGGCTGGGGTTAAACCAGACATGGAGTTAGAGCTGGAAGCTTTTCTCCAGCCCATGCTAGCAAAGTGTCTTTCATCACCAGGTCCACAAATCATGAAGAGGTGTGCCAAAGCTAGCGGGAATGTGTACATGCATGTACCTTTTTTTAAGTATAATTCCCTCCAAGGAGGGAAGAGAAGGTGTGTTTTAATGATGGGCAAATAGTAGCTCAGTATAAAATCCCTTCTGGAAATCTGTCTCAGCCTTTGAGAAAGTACTGTGAGTGCTTTTTGGTTGTTTTTCTTTTCTGCTTGAGGACTTTATTATCAACAGCAGTTCAAGGAGTGAATAGGAGACTTTGGGAAGGACCAGAGCAAAGAAAATAGTTTTGCCGTGATCCAGTTCGGTAAGATGAATGGTAACCATTTACCTTTCACCAGAGTTGCATTGTTTCAGTGTGGAGATGATGCCTTGGATTGCATAGGCAGAGTCTGGAAAACCTTTCTTGAGCTGGAGGAAAAAAGGCACTTCTTTGTCCTTGAGGTGTTTTGTATTCGTCCTCTGGGATGAAGGATAGGTCAAACAGGCTAATTTGGGAAAACTAAGAAGTCTTGGCAATTTTTTTCCCCTGGCATCTTTGCCATTTCAGACAATTTTGTCTTTCTAATACCGTTTTTGCTCTGACTCTTACTCTGCCAGAGACTAGCTCTTGGGTGGATGGCTTCCAGCGCTCTTCTGCATGTGAGGGAGAAACATTAGCTAAGGAAGGAGGCGGAGAAGGGGTATTGTTCAGCTTCATGGCTACATAAATCCTCACTGTCTCCAAACAGGAGCACTTAAATCCTCTAGAAGTGATGATTTGCATTAGAACATGGGAAGATTTGTAGTTACTTGCAGTGATCTGGAACCACTTTTACATCCACCTGTACACCATCAATGGGCAAGTGGGCTTTTCTGATCAATTGCAGAAGAAATTGGAAAGATTTTAGTTGTCTCAGTATCTCTGTGCGTTTAGTCCTTAATTATCCTTCTGTGCCATTCTGCTGAAGCATGTTTGTTAATCACTCCAGAGTACTTTAGCTTCTTTCAATATATTGAATTCCACTTGGATGCTTTTAAAAGTGTTAGCGCAGCATATGCCTCTCTTAGCAGTATGGGAAATATCCACAGTCTGAAATAAAAGTGCAGCATCCCGAACTCGACATTCATGTTGTTAGCCTGTAAATTAGTACGTTCTGTGCTGTTACGTAAGTTTATCTCGTGTCAGAATAATAAAAGCTGAGTGTGCTAAAAGGTTGATAAACCTGCCATGAAGAATTACGTTGTTCAAATTCTTCTGCCTTAAAATAACACCTGTTGCTTTATTGACTGGTGCTGGTAGGAATAGTGTGTCTTGAGAACGAGTATAAAGTGTGAAAAGAGGAAAAAAAGAAGAAAAAAAAAGGCATTTTTTTCAGGCACTTCAGGTCTGAGCCTTGGCAGCCTTGAATTTAGTATTGTCTCTGAGCCACTCTTACACAAAAGGACTACGAGAAACCACAGCTGTTCAGTATTTCTGGATATTAAAAATGGACAAAGTGACTTTTCAGTAATACTGTTGTAGCCTCGAGGACTGAATGCAAAAAACAAGTCCTCCTTCTGTTGGCAGGTGGGAAGTTCTATCCCTTAAAATGCGAAATTAATAAAGTAGATGGTTGTGCGGATTCTGAGGGTAGCCTGCAACGAGGGCAAAGGGACAAGCACCCCACAGCTGCTGGCGAAAATCGCAGCTGGCAGCGTGTGCGCATAAACTAACTGCGCTTCCAGCGGCCCTTAAATAAATGGTGGCGGGTGGGGGGAGAGGGGAAGTTCATCCCTGATACCACGGTTCTGCACAATGATCCCCTTTCTGGGTGCCGGGGTCACAGCTGCTGTCTGGAGATTACGTACAGAAGCACTCTTCTTCTCGGGAGAGTGAGGTTTCCTGGAGGATTAAGGACAGGCTGAAAGCAGGAGGAGTTATTTGGGAGGGAGACAAAGAAAGCGACTCCGTGGCCATAGCAGGCGACAGGGGAGGAAGATCGTGAGCGAGAAGGCGACTGCTGGTAGTTGCTGCTTGGATGGGAGAGTCTCCAGTTTGGGTTCCCAAAGTGGTCCAGTGGCGGGGAAACCCACCGTGGGTTGGGCACGACCCTGCCTGCTTGCGGGACTGGCAGCACTGCTTTCCCACTCGTGGGAGGTGGATGGAGCCTGACGGAGCTCTGCCACCTCCTGCTTCTGAACTGAAGTCATTTCTTTGCTCACCGTCTCAAGTCCCCTTTAGTCGTTCAGAAATAACGATCAACGTGGTAATCTGAATCCCCATGTAAAGGTACGCTTGCACTCCCCATCTGCTCAGAACGCTATGCTTTTTGCATTTTCCTCTGTCACAAACATGGTGTCACCGTGCCTTCTGAGCCTGCTGCTTTGGTGATTCCTTCTTCCCTCTTTCTTCTCAGCTTTGGGTTTTTTCCCCTCTTTTCTCTCTTATCCTGCTATTTCACCTCTTGGGTGCACATATTCCCGGGAAAGTACCCAGAAAAATCCTACCCGTGTATCATGTGCCAGCACCTCTGTTCTGTGTAGGAAGGCCTTCTATATTTGAAGCCAGGCCATCTGCCTCGTTCCTAAAAAAAAAAAAAAAAAAACCCGCCCATTTTTTTTTTTTTTTTGCATTTTTTTGCAAGGGCAGTGGCCACAGTTCTTCTGTATAACTTTAAAAGGAAAATGCAACCCATCCAATAGTAATATTTGAAACTTCTCTCCTATTTATCAATTAATTCTAAAGTTGAGTCTTATTTTACTTACCAGATCAAATTTCCCACAGATCCCATATGCTGGCTACTTCTTTTTAGTGGCTTCAGAATCCACTAGTGCTTTTTATAATCTGAAACAAATGGGTGCTGCACATAATGTGGGAAAGGAGAGGTGGAGGCAGAGGAGGCTGGCAATGCATGCATTCAAATGATGTGAAAATGCAAGCGGGAAAAATATGACTGTGTCAGTAGAGCTTGTCAGAGGGGGTTTAAGGCATATCGTGTATTAGCAGATCATAGCTATTTTGAAGGCAAAAGAACGAAACTTCTTAAAAGGAGCAGAATTCCAGAAGGACACTAATGAGTAAGTATTGGGTACCAGTGTTTAAATGTAATGTCATAGTTGCTAGTTATTGTCCCTGCTGCATCGATATTTCTTAAGCACAGTGTAAGTCTTAACCACCTCAGTTTTAAAACTGCATTTCCATTTGCCTCTGACTCTGTAAAATCCTCTCTAAAAAGGAACATTGTCAAATAAATTGGTAAGAGGTAAAATACTGCTGTTGCAGCTGAAAACAGTTCATGCTTTTGATGTTGCATTTAGGCAAAAGCGTAAGTAAGTGGTAAATGATACAAAAGCTGTTGAGAGGAGAAACTTGGTATAAGGTAGAAATGTAACCTTCGATGCTCACTTCAGTCCCTCGCTGATACTTTCGTCAGAGCAAAATGCCGCAGAGCGCTCCCTTGCCAAGGAGCAACTGAAACAACTTCATTTTTGGTTTTTTTGGGGAGGTTTTGGTTTGGGTTTGGTTTTTTTTTTTTTTTTGGAATCACAAGTCCTTATTGCAAAGAGTACTGATGACTGCCACATCTGGTGAATTGGATTAGAATCTAATTAGCATGAAGAGTTTAGGAAACTTCTGTAAAGTTTCAAAAATGGTACGTGAAAGAAAGAAATAGCTTAGCTAAAAATTCAGAGAAGTATTACTGAACTGTTCCTTGGGGATAACTTGAAAGTAGCTTTCCTGCACCTGAAAGATGTAGCACACATGAATGGTAACCTATTTTGTTTGTTAACATTTTCTGTTCGGATAATTCGGTATGTTTAAAGATATCTGTTGTATTTAATTAACCCCTGTAGTTAGAGTCCATCTGGAAATCTAGGCACATACTGTGAAAGATCAATAAAGTGATTTTAGTGTTTGTGAAAGCAATTTTTCTGGCCTAGTTTATGCATTAAAAAGGATAATACACCTGTCCTACATTTGTGAAGTATCTCTGCAAACACAAAAGGACCATCTATTCGGCTTATATACTTTGTTCTCCAACACTGTGTTGTAATGGCATGTTTCCAAGCAAAACCACGCTTTCCCCTCTAATCTCATTCACTTACATGCACATCAACTATTCTGTATAGCAAAGAAAGGTTAAATTCAGGCTGAAATGTGGTCCAAAGGAGAGGTGGAGGCAGAAGCTCCTTCTGTAATGCTTACTGTAGAGGAATAGAAATTCTTTTCACATGTCTCTAAATTTAGGGTTTACACCAGTGCTGAGAAGCAAAGCCTTTTTGAAAAGAAAATGACAAGTTGTGTAGTAGAAATTACAAATATTTTAAGATGGAAATAGCTGCTTTTATGTCTTCCCTCTCTGTTGCAGTTCTGAATATCCACTCAGCTTTAGGTGTGCGATTTCTTTTTTTCATGAGATTGCACAGGGCTTATTTGCACAGCATATTCATAACAGTGCTTCAACTTGTAGGGGTGGAAAGTGGGACCCTCTATGTATTGTTAGTAGGTATTTTGTGTCCTGAGGAAAAATCTCAAACAATGGTTATCAGGATGGACCAGCATGTCTAACACTACATCAGATGATTCAAAACTGTGGGAAAATTACATTTGACCTCTGTAGGGCATCTCACATACTTGGTTGCTACATCTTGCATTAATTGGGGAGGTTGTATGAAGCTCTAAACCCTTTCTCTTTGAAATATTTAGGAGAGAGATGAAATTTTGTCAACACCTGTGGTGATGCTATATTACAGGTATAGCATAGGTAGAAAGGAAAGAGGAGTGTGGCTTTCATGGAGAGAAGGGATTGTATGTTTGTTTGTATGTTTTTAAGCATGCAGGCAGTTGAGTGTTTCTCAAGTTCTTAACGCTTCAGAGGTACATCTCCATGAGGAAGCCCCTCTGTAGCAGGACACAGGGTATTCCACCCCAGTCTGGGATCAGCTTGTGCGGCATGCCTGGGACCATGAAGGATACCTGTGGATCCATCCCATGAAGGATATTCAGTGCTGTGAATGATGGGCTCTGTCCAGGCACCGCACTCCGACTAGGATGGAGTAGGATGCGTAGGATGAAATGTGAAGAAGCACTTCCTTCTCATCTCACCCTGCTCTGCGCCTACTTGAATCGCTCTCCCGATCTTGGTCATGATGTGGCCAGTGGCCCACCTCCAGTATTTGGTGTTCCCAGCTCTCCAGCTTTGGCTTGAAAAGAGTTTTCTATTTTATGGGGCCCTGTTCCTCTGTCCCAGGGCAGCCTTGAGAGCCTAGGATACTTTTTTTCTTTAACGTGTGGGTGTGTGTCTGAACGAGTGCTGGGGCTCTCACATTTAAAGCAGAAATACTAGACTAGCGAATTTCTACCATACCCTGAGAAGACCGAAAATCACCTCTGCCTTAATTTGATACCTTCAGCTAGATTCCCCAAGCCAGGGCAGTGTTTAGAAAGTAGTAAAAATAGTAATGATCCAGGAAGTCAATTTTGTTAGACTGAGTTAAAAAGACAGGAAAGGAGACCTGAGGGACTTGTCCCGCTTCATAGCAAATCAATCTCTGTTTGAGTGCCGGTAGTTTTGGGGTTTGTTTTTTCATGAGATTAATATAGAAGGCCAGAAGCTATTTCTGCCTGCAGGAGCAGGCATAGTATGTCCTTAACGTATTCTGTGGCTTTCTCTTCTCACTGAAAGCTGTAGCATGAAGCATATTCTGAGACAGAACTATGTTGTGCACTTGCACAGAAGAAAATAGCAGTAGGTGGGATACTGGAAAAGTTAATAGCACTTACTCAATGTGGACGTGAGAAGATAGTTCTGTTTCAGCAAGATAGTGACTCATGATGCCAAAATGAATATAATGAGGATGGCTTATTTTAGCTTAGATATCATACATACCTGTTGAGATCTAAGAAAAAGCAAGCGAACCTTTGTTAGGAATACTGTCAGTGTTCAATACCCTGTAGTGATCCAAATTGTAAAAGCCCATCTCATCGCATGAGAATACAGAGTGCTCTTTCTGGGGCTTTTTGAAAGGAAGAGTGGTGCCATTGTTGGTAGGGTGCTGCCCTGTGCCAGAACGCCACAGCGGATGGCAGCATGTGCTGTGTATTCATCGTTGGTCTGAATCCAGTGAATCTGAAGAATAACTGGAATTTGAGAATATTTCCTTGATTGGTAAAGTACTGTGGCAAGGTCCCTTTGGGGCATAAGCAACATGAAAGGCACCTGCTTTACCCTGCTCTGACTTCTTTCACTTCCTTTCTTCTCCATACCCTAACCATCAAGAGCTATTCCACAGGTGAGACTTAATATCTCCTAATCAGTGGAGGGCTTTTTTTCTCAGCCTTCTCTTTTCTTGATCTAAATTCAAAGTTATGATACTATTTTACCTGAAGTTTCTGTTGATAGATCCCATCCCCAAGAAGCTTAAAATCTCATTGCTGAGTTTACTGGACCTTTTTAGTTGGCATTTGTCATACCACCTGTGGTGGGTTGACCCTGGCTGGAGGCCAGGTGCCCACCAAAGCCGCTTTATCACTCTCCTCCTCAACTGGACAGGGGAGAGAAAATACAACGAAAAGCTGATGGGTCGAGATAAGGACAGGGAGAGATCACTCAGTAATTACCATCATGGGCAAAATAGACTCGACTTGGGGAAATTAGTTTCATGTATTACCAATCAAATCAGAGTAGGATACTGAGAAATAAAACCAAACCTGAGAACACCTTCTCCCTAGCCCTCCCTCCTTCCCGCCTCAACGGGGAATGGAGGCTGGGGTCGGTTCCTCACCCCTGGTCTCTGCCGCTCCTTCCTCCTCAGGGGGAGGAGGACTCCGCGCTCGGCCCCTGCTCCGCCGTGGGGTGTCTCCCACGGGAGACAGTCCTCCACCAACTTCTCCAATCTGAGTCCTTCCCCAGGCTGCAGTCCTTCAGGCACAGACTGCTCCAGCGTGGGTCCCCCGCGGGGTCACAAGTCCTGCCAGGAAACCTGCTCCAGCATGGGTTCCTCTCTCCACGGGGCCACAGGTCCTGCCAGGAGCCTGCTCCAGCGCGGGCTTCCCACGGGGTCACAGCCTCCTTCAGGCACCCACCTGCTCTGGTGTGGGGTCCTCCCTGGGCTGCAGGTGGAGATCTGCTCCCCCGTGGACCTCCCTGGGCTGCAGGGGGACAGCCTGCCTCACCATGGTCTTCCCCACGGGCTGCAGGGGAATCTCTGCTCCAGCACCTGGAGCTTCTCCTCCCCCTTCTTCTTCAGTGCTTCTCACAGAAGCTATCCCAGTAGCTCTCCCCGCGACCAAAACCTTGCCACACAAACCCAATGCACAACCGGGTGACCTGCCTAGTGGATGAGGGGAAGGCTGTGGATGTTGTCTGCCTGGACTTTAGCAAGGCCTTTGACACTGTCTCTCATGGCATAGCCCTTGAGAAGCTGGCAGCTCATGGCTTAGACAAGTGTGTTCTTCGCTGGGTAAAATACTTGCTGGATGGATGAGCCCAGAGGGTTGTGGTGAATAGAGTTAAATCCAGTTAGCAGCTGGTCACAAGTGGTGTTCCCCAGGGCTCGGTACTGGGGCCAGTTCCATTTAATATCTTTATCAATGATCTGGATGAGGGGATCGAGTGCACCTTCAGTAAGTTTGCGGATGACACCAAGTTGGGTGGGAGGGTTGCTCTGCTGGAGAGTAGGAAGGGTCTCCAGAGGGATCTGGACAGGCTGGATCAATGGGACGAGGCCAATTGTATGACGTTCAACAAGGCTCAGTGCCGGGTCCTGCACTTGGGTCACAGCAACCCCATGCAAAGCTACAGGCTTGGGCAAGAACGGCTGGAAAGCTGTCCAACAGAAAAGAACCTGGAGGTGTTGGCTGACAGCCGGCTGAAGATGAGCCAGCAGTGTGCCCAGGTGGCCAAGAAGGCCAACGGCATCCTGGCCGGCATCAGAAATCGTGTGGCCAGCAGGAGCGGGGAGATGATTGTTCCCCTGTACTGGGCGCTGGTGAGGCCGCACCTCGAGTCCTGTGTTCAGTTTTGGGCCCTTCACTGCAGGAAAGACATGGAGGTGTTGGAGCATGTCCAGAGAAGGGCAACCGAGCTGGTGAGGGGCCTGGAGCACAAGTCTTATGAGGAGCGGCTGAGGGAACTGGGGCTGTTTAGCCTGGAGCAAAGGAGGCTGAGGGGAGACCTTATCGCTCTCTACAACTACCTGAAAGGAGGTTGTAGCAAGGTGGGTGCTGGTCTCTTCTATCAAGTAACTAGTGATAGGACGAGAGGAAATGGCCTCAAGTTGTGGCAGGGGAGGTTTAGGTTGCATATTAGGAAAAAATTTTTTACTGAGAGGGTTGTCAAACATTGGAATGGGCTGCCCAGGGAAGTGGTTGAGTCACCATCCCTGGAGGTATTCAAAAAGCGCATAGACAAGGCACTTCAGGACATGGATTAGTGGGTGTGGTTGACGGTTGGACTCAATGATCTTAAAGGTCTTTTCCAACCTAAACGATTCTATGATTCTATGATTTGTGACCTATAAGAACTGCATTGGTGCAAGTACATCTGTTTGTAAATGAAGCTGAAATCTGTTTTATTTCATTTTCTGTGCCAAGCTGTCATGGCACTTCATTGAACAACACTTCCAAAGGACTCATCTCAGAAGATGTCCTTACAAAGTGAAGTTCTGCTCATCCTAGTATGAGTAAGAAAACCAATCTCCATTTTGGTCTTTAATTCCTCTGTCTCCTGCCTAGACTGCTTTATTACTCTCATCCATCTGTTAATGACTGAATGAAGGCCTCTGAAAAGCGTCCTAAGTCCTTCCTCCTTTTGCTTTGATGTGAGACCTTTCTGTGGTAACATGTGGAGGTCTCGTCCACTGTTTTGGTACCAAGTTGTGAAGTGCCTCAGAGCATGGTAAAATGCATGTCCAGCCTTTAAAGGTAATTTACAGGTGGTGGTAGAGAAATACTGCCAAATAATGCATACTACTCTCCAACCAGATTTCTTTAGCCCCCTTTGGTCAGAAAGTCGCCACCCAGTCATGTGTGGCCCCAAGTAAAGCAAACACATTGTTAAAGCAAATATGTGGCTATTGGAGACTGTGAAAAAGCTTTCCTGGGGGGAAAGTTGACTTGTTACTGGCTGAGCTGGTGCATCGGGGAGAGTGCGAGTCATTAGCAGACAGACCCTTGGGCTGTAGGCGTTTGATGCTGCAGAGGATGTTTTGGTGAGAAGGGTGTGAGAACATCTGCCAGAGGGAGGAATATGTCTGTGGTTAGACCTCAGTCACTGCTGTGCAGTTGCCGTATGGGCACCATACCGCATCGGCGCCGGGAACTCTCTGGTTCTGGTGGAAGTCAGTAAGTGAAACGCCTCTCCTGCTAGGTCATGTAGATCTGCAAAACCAGTGGGTTGGCATGCTATGGGAGGGAGCACGGTGCTGTGTGGGCTGCTTGGCACGTGGCGGAGTAAAAGCGGATGGTTGAGAGCAAAGTGCTCGTGCACCGCAGAGACTGTTGGGTATCCTGAGCATTGCTGCTAAAGAAATCAAGGAGTGGAGATGGAACCTGATCCTCAGGAAAATTTCCTGAAACAGAACAGAAGAGTCTGAACAAAGCAGACATTTCTCCTACAAGACTCCTTCTGCAGTCTGCATCCTGGGCTTTTCTTCTGAACAGTTTTTATATCCACCTCACTTGCAAGCTGCCTGCCTGGGATCTCATTGGCATTCTGCTTTTCTGCTGTAATCTCATGTTGTTAAGGAGTGTGATTTTTGTTCTTAGCTGTGCCTCATATAGAAGATTACATAAATACCCTGGAAATCTTGGGAGGGGGAAGAAGAAGGAAAAAAAACCCACCAAACCTTTCCTCTGAGAAACATTTTGACCGTGTAATGTTATGTCTTCCTCTCAGAGAAAATTCTGTTTAACATAGGAGGAAGGCAGGCATGCCTCTTTACCAAGAAAGTCACAAACTGGCTTCCTAATGGTCCAGCTGTGCTAATGAGCAATTACAGACCAACACACTGAGCTGAGGTAGATTTGTTCTCCTAGCAGTTGTTGCCCAGAGATGTTTTGATACGGGAGTCTTTTTTTCTCCTTTCCTCCCTGTGTAGCATTCGTGTCATTTCCATCTCCTTCCTCCTGTCCTCCTTTCCCTGGTGAATAGCTATTCACTTTCTAATTTGAAGCCATTTCATAAAGGTTGTACTTTGGAGGTTCATCTCTCCTGTTCATAACCCTCAAGTTAAACCAAAGGATAATCCCAGCAGTGTGTGAGGAGGTTGGTTTGTTTTTCCTTTCAGCGCAGCGGTTTAGTTTCTCATTGAAAACTGGTATTTTCAGCAGTGTGCCCCTGGTACGGGGGAAAATTGAGCTGTGGGTACAGGACCCTTTATATTGGGTTACTGTGAATGTATTTGAGTTCCAAAATCCTCGATGACACGGTCCGTGCGAGTGCTGGGGGCAGCCAGACGAGCTCACTGGGGGATGGACCCGGGGTCTGCGGTTCAGTGGAAACACTGCACAGACACCACATTGCTCTCTGCCACAATGAAAGAGTGGCTTTTTTTTTCTTTTAAAGTCTGAAACATATTGAATAATATATAATTTACTAAAAAGATTTTATTGGTCACGGTTCCATCTTTTCAGAAAGAGTGAAAATTTGTTAAATATGCTTGCAACTCGGGAGAGAGGGGGGGGGGAATAAAACTTCAAACAGCACTGCTAAAAACAGCCTGGGCTGCTTTTGTTTGGACTTTCAAAACACAGCAGCTTAATGCCTCCATTGTACGCAGGGGGAAATATGCTAATTCGAAGCACATTTCCCATCAGAAGCCCTTTCAGTCCTGTCATCGTTGAGATATGAAGGATGATAAAAGCGGGGAGAAGGGGGAGGCCCGTATTATGGGAGCGCGGCTGCTGCTTATTGTGCGCAGGGAGCGGGGCTGAATAGAGCTGACGAGCCCGGTCACCCGTGAAGCCCCGTGGCCCCGGGGCCACGCAGGTTCCCATGGGTGCCGGCCCCACCGGGACCCCCTGCCACTGCCGCCGGGGCAGGGGTCTTCGGGGGCTCCCCTCGCGGCGGCCAGGACGAGAGCGGAGGGGCTGCCGTCACCCGTCCTGCAGCCCTGTAGCCCGGTATTTCCTTCTGGGGAACGCGGACAGCTACTTTCTGTTGACTTTAAGTGCAGTTTAAGCTGAAAT
Source organism: Haliaeetus leucocephalus (assembly GCF_000737465.1). Classification (NCBI taxonomy): domain Eukaryota; kingdom Metazoa; phylum Chordata; class Aves; order Accipitriformes; family Accipitridae; genus Haliaeetus; species Haliaeetus leucocephalus. Next base: position 2,059,263 of record NW_010973231.1, read on the forward strand.
AACTGATTTTTCTTTTTCTGACAAGGCCTCCGACGCTTCCTTTCTAAGTTGCTGGTGCTTGCAGGGCAGCGGTGCTCGCTGGCTGCGCGGCGCTGAGCTCCCTCAGTAAAGAGGCGAATTCAGCTCAGCAAATGGGTGCTGCCGCAGTCGGGCTGGTCTTGTTCTTCACAGTTACGAAACAGGAGGGAATCTGCGAAATGCTACTTCATCTGTTACCACTCATTTATATGATTATATTTTAGGTTGAAATAAATACATTCATAAGTGTTTGGTACGCGTGAACAATCTGTAAGCGCTATTCTTTAAATGCTGCATGACATATATAAAAACCTAGGGGTCTGGTTTTTTCTTCTCTTTCTTAAAGTCCCGAAAAGATCCTTAAATGGCGGATTTTGTCTCAGGAGTCTGACCCTGTTGGTCTGGAGCTGGGGAGGTGCTTGGTTTGCCCAGGAGGACTACATTTTCTGTTTTCTTTTTAACAGGTGCTAGTACTGTTTTATTGTAGAGTATTTGGAATTAAATGAACTCGAGGTTCTGATAATGTTGCTATGATATTTGCTTGGAAACTGTTTGAAATGGCAATGAGAATTTAGATGTAGTTGTTTGTTTGGCTCTGTAAACCTGCAGTGTAGTAATGGCAAATTAAACTAGGAAAATGGGCTTTTGATTGCATTTGCAATCTGGTGATGTTCTGTCTGCGATAGAAGTATGTGCTATGCTCAAACACACAATTAGTTTAAATATTTCTGAGGACCATAGCTGGAATTAAGTGCTTGGAAATACTTTTAAAGCTGTGGTTGGTCTTCAGTTTCTTCCCTGTACTAATAAACTTGTGAACAGGCAAATCAGGCTGGCTGATTTTGGCTGGGCGTGAGAAGCTGTGATCTTTTTCTGCAACCCGTGGGCAAGTCTCTGATCTGCAATGAGAGGACCTCTATCACATGTCGAGCAACATGCTTTCGGTCACCTCCAGGACGGCGAGCACACGCTTGACGTAGTACAGGTTTTTTTGATACAGAGACACAGTTCCTGTGTGGACCAAAAAACAAACCTTAGCCAGAGGCTTGGATGTTGTTTTTGCCTTGTGCTTTTCTCCATTGTTTTGTTGTTGGGGGTTTTTTTTCCCAATATATCCATTCCTTCTCCCTTTTCCTGGTTCCTTAGCTCCTTTCTTTTTCTCTCCAAATGGTGCAGGAGGGTGGAGCAGATGATCGTACTTCAGGAATTGGTAGTGGTGATACATATACAAGATGTGTCTGTAGTACCACTGAGAGCAGAAATGCCCAGTGCCATTTTGAATAATGAATGTGAGGGTCTCCAGAGCAAACACATAATGATAATGCTTAGTGTTTACACTTGGGAAGCACCGAGTGCAAGAGAGATGGTTACAAATGTGCTGAAACCCAGAGAGCAGAAATAAAATGGGATGGGAATGGTACAAGGAACAGATGAAGAAGCAGTAGATGCAAAATTAATTTTAGTCTGACTCATGACAAAGTGCAGAAATGATGCCTTTCAGCCATTTAAAACAAGTGAACGTCATGTTTGGAAAGAAACAGAGAAATGGGGATGTAACTAGGCAGCGTCAGGGTGGGATTGCTCAAAAGAGAGTCTGGATTCTGGGTGGTTTTCAGGCAGCGGGACCGGAGGCCGTTTGGGAGGCCGGGATCCTGCTCCTGGAGAAGCTGCTGCTCCTGCATGGACTGCGGCGGGGGCCTGGCCGTTGTGCAAACCCTCCTTTGTGCCGAGCCTCAAAACCTGCCGGGCGGCAGAATGGCTCTTCCCGCGAAAAGACTGAAAGGCTCCAAGCTCGAGACACTTAAAAAATTAGGCGAGACAAAGTGTTGGAAATGTATACTCTAGGGAATAATCCTGTCCTGGCAAGGGATTTTACTTGACAGCCTATCTGGGAATCTAGGCTGAAAGCCACTACTTTGTCCTTAACTCACCCTATAGCGCTTTTGTCTTGGAGCTCGCTTTGTATGCAGGATCACCCACTGCTGAGGTTCGGCAAAAATCGAGGCGTGACATGATCCAGACGGAGCTCCAACCGTGCTTGTTGTTGGCAGGTTAAGTCATTCCCTCTTTATAAGGTAGAGGGTGTTGGTTTTTTTTTTTTTTTAATTGCGCTGAACTCTCCAAGTGCACACTTAACTTTTTATGGGCGCAAGTGAAAGACCTGTTAAACACTTCAGCGGCCGTTGTTTGTTGTCCACCGGCGGCGTTCTCAAAGGCATTGTAAAGCGCAGAAAGAACCGCTACTTTATACATGACCGGGATCCCAATTGATGCAGCTAGAAAGGGGGGATTGGAAAAGCTAGGCCGGTCGAAGTTGCCTGGCACATATTTAGCCGATGAGTTAATTGGATACTCTCAAAGTGGAACTTGTTAATGTCCTGCCGCTTTCCTAATGAGGATATCTGCTCTTGCAAAGAATACAATGATTAATTGGGGACCCTTTCGTTAGTGTCTTAACTGAGGATTTCATGACTAGTGTCTTGTGTGTGAACAGAAACTATATTTGCAATTCAACAGGCGGTCCAGGGCTGCATGACAGAACCTGTCCAGGATCTTTCCCAAAGTACAGTTTAATTACACTGGAATGGGAATTTTCAGTATCGGGGAAACAGCTACCAAAATGGTGACTTACAGGGTGCTGAAACTTTAAACAATTAATTTCAGTACCTTGTACCAATCATTATTTTGATGGTTTCTTTTACGTCAACATTTTGACTGCTGAATTACATGGGCTTTTCAAAACATTGACACACAACTGCCCAGTAATCTATGAGTGGGTCTTGGAGCGACATACGGCTGAGCCTAGCGTCGGTGGGGCCAGCCTTTCAACCCACCATACTGAGGTGGGCGGATGATGGTGCCTAAGAAATGGTGCTCTCGCTGCGTGGATTAGCTCTGCCACAAACTCCAGTCTGACACTGGGTAACTTGGTTTTCGGCCCTGAAATCTTGAGCTGGAGGAGGCTGTAGCACTGCGATGGTGCTTAGTTGTGCATTCGCTATCAAACTTAATACCTGTTGTGTGACTCTCTACACTAGTTTGCATTCCTTGTTGTGGTTCTGATGATGCCAATAAAGTTTTCTGCTCCATAAAAATATGTATATAATCATATGCATATGTTTTCTTTATGTATATATGTATACACACACATATCTCTACTTATGATTTATGCATGGAATCCCTCATGAAATTCAGGACGAGTCTTCATCCCTGTCTCTCCCCATGCCACTCCACTGTGGGGTACTTTTTTATAATGAGTGCCCCTGGTTTCTTTTTGGAGAGCTGTAGGGTTTTGTACTTCTTTATATTTCCCTGCTTTTTTCCATGCTTTGTGAAAAGACTGGACTGAGGCCAAGACTGAAGAACAAAACGAGCACTGAATAGATGAGAGATTGTAGGTGGGATGCTGAAGTCTATGCGAAGAGTGGGAGGGCAATTTTGAAAATCAGAACTGGATGTAAAGTTAACACAGGATTGTCTGATTAAATCTGACTTTGTGGAGCAGAAGAATAAGTTTGTGTCAAGGCTGAACTCAGTGAAGTTTAGATTTATTTATAGATAGATAGAGAAAAAAAATTCAACAGGTAGCCTCCCAATATCAATCCTGTCTCAAACTCTCATGTGTTTTGAGACTAAGCAGCTGTATTAGCAGGAGTGTATTATAATGATACCTTTGCTGCCTTCTGAAACTCTGGCAGGAATAGCTCTTCTACAGGTACAAGAGGCACTTCTACTTACCTGCGAGGAAGTTCGACATAAATATCTAGGATGCTATTTCAGTATGTCCAACTATTTAGGAACTTTTGTTAGTCTTCTGAGATGGCAGTAGGCTTTGGCAACAATATTGGAGAAGAGGGTTCATAGCAAAAGCTAAGTAGGTTGGCTTGTCTTCAAGGCGCAGAATTAAGGGAATGAAGACAAAAGAGCTGAGCATATCGTCTTCCTGCTGTACTGCCTAGTTTTAAATTTAAAGTATTTGAAACTTGCCATGCATTACACTTGTAGGAAACTATACATGTTGCCATAAAGTTGTTGAGCTGGAGTAGAAGCTGAAGACGACAGTCAGGGCTGGTGCTCTAAAATGTCGCTTGCTGAATGAAAGCTACTTCTGGGGCAGATGCTAGGATGTCTTTTCTTTTGTTTCCTATATTTCCATGCTTTCAGCTGTAGTATAAATGGGCTCCATACTGTCAGCATGTTTCTTTCTGGCTTGCCAAGAGTGTGGTGCTTACTCCAGGCAACCTCACAGGAGGAGGGTGCAGGAGGTGATGTTGCTTCCAGCTCAGTTTCAAATGTAGCCTATTTTGTTTTCATTTTTATTGCTTTTCCTCAAAAGTCCTTGGTGTGCTTGAGGTTGCCGTGTTCTGTCTGTCAGGGTTCTGAATTATTTCCCCCAGTCTGTTTTTTAAATACAAGTTTCTTACACCCAGGAAAACCTTACTAAAGCCATTAGTTAGGATAAAGAAATAATAGCATTTTTTTTAATTACTTCTGTGCTGTTGACTGCCTTTCATAAGCAGAAATGGACCTCCCAGCTGCTTAAGTACATCACCAACTTTTGCTTTCATTTTGATTTTGATTATAGCTTTTCAGGCTCTTTTCTTTGGTAGCTTTCACATCTCTGACGTTTGAGTCGTCTTTGAGACTAGGACTTGATGAGACTTAGCTACTGGAAAAGCCGTACAGAACCATCTATTCACTCTTTAAGGGATTTTTTTTTTTTTTTTTCCCTTTATGTTCCAAATAAAGGTTAGCCATCCACGTATGTTCTGGATTTAGCCTGTTTATTGCCTTTGATTCTCACCAGTGACTGTTACTGCAGTGGACTAAAGCAGTGGTCCAGCTGGAAGCTCGCAGGCTGGCCAGAGAAGTGTATGAAACCCGACAACGGAGCGACATCTATTTTGTCTGCCTGCTTGCTGCCAGGCATTTAGATCGGCAGCAGTTATTGCCATCTTCTTGTGGCTTTACTAAGGGGGTCACAGGACTGGCACCTTCACACTCTTAAGGTCTGCTCACCCTCTTGGACTTACCTGCATCAGTTAACTCGGTGATTTTCTTTCGCTGCGAAGATAACCACTGTCCACGCTTAAGCCTTTAGTTTTGCCATTTCTACAGAAATCCAACACTGAGATCCCGAAGTGCAGTGCAGACTCATGGTTTTTAGTATTTTATGCGGTATTTTCTACTGTGGTAAAAGTGCAGGGTTTTTCTACTGTTATTTGTTCATTAATTTGGATTTAATTTTCCTAGTAATTTAGTATGTCTGAAAGAACAGGCCCCCCATTTTTTTTTTTTTTTTTTAAAGTACTTGCCAGGTATATGACTGATGCACAACTAAAAGCTTGTTGTCATGCTTTGATTTTATCCACATGGAAAATTTGCCTGCTTTTGCATAAGCATTCAGATTGGGTTTTATACTCAAGTCTTAGGTAACTGGTCTAAAGCTGGTCTGAACAAAAGCAATTATGTTGAGACACACACCAAGTGACTGCATGTTTGTTTGTTCTTTCTCTTGAATATTTTTGCATATATCCTTAAAAAAAAAAAGTATCCTACAAGTTGTCTTTAAAATTAGTTGTTTGGAATACATGTCAGTTTTGTTTGAGGGACAGTGTCTGTATTTTAACTTCTGAGTCTTGGATCTCATAGGCTAATCTCAAATTGCGCTGGAAGTATGTGAGAACACTCTTTATTACAGCTCTGTGAAGCCTTTGTAGAAGTGGCAAGTGTGTATTCATCTCCTGAAAGCTTGTGAAGAATTTGCTGTAGGTTATGATAGAGCTCCTCAGCCTTCAGGAATGTAAACTAGATTCAGTGACATTAAAGATAGATGTTCAAAAGGAATTGGCACACGAACAGAGTTGGGTTTTTAATACCTTTTTTAACTTGTGCGATTGTGCTATTTTACTTGACTGAGCAAAATGATTAAATGTTTTTTGAAAACCTAGATAAAATAGATTAAAACCTTTTTTTTAAAAACTATTTTGCAGCAAATGTGTCTTAGTCTGCAGTGTCTTCACATACTTTGCTCCACTGCTATTCATCTTGAGGTTTGGCTGTAGACTCAGAGCTGTGCTTTAGCAGCAGAAGCCCTTACTGCTCAGCCCCCCTCCTCATTTTCATTTTGGTCTACAGATAAAATGCTGGGCTGAACTCCTGAAATGTAACTAGCCACCTTCCCTGGTTGCTGGTTATCTAGATCAGCCTGGTCTGTACAGAAGGTTTTGCTGAGTATCAGTCTTCAAAGAATCTTTTGTAATTTCTGCCTTTGTGGCTTTGTCTTTTGCCGTGTTGTCATAGGCATAGGCTTGATGTCTCCCAGTCTCATCACGTATTATGAAAAGGATGTATCTGATTAAGGGAGAGAGCATTGGATGAGACAATTTGCTGGCTGAGATTAATGCTCAAAGCACAAGATCAGCACCCATGTTAGCACTGGAGGAAAAGCATATAGTTTTTCTGCCGTGTTTATCAATGATGGGACAGAGTTTTGAAGATGAAGAAATTACTTAAGATAAGTGCTTAAACCCTATCATATATTATATCAATCTGGAACGCAGTAAGAAGGGGGGAGGGGAGAACTTTACACTCATGCATCACTTGAAGCTTTTAGAGGATGATTTAGTAGGGTAGAATTAATGCTTTTGAATAGTTGGGATTGATGGCTTCTGAAGTCTTCACTTCAAGCTCTTGTGGAGTTGATTCTGATATTGTGCCCTGACTTTTTTGTTGCTTGTTTGGGGAAGGGGTTGTCCTGGGAGAAAGTAGGGGAATAGTCTCCGAGCCTGTTAGTTTTGTGTTTGTAAAACATCTGCTCTGAAGTCCTGAGCCTGCCTAACAAAATCTGCTTGCCAGCAGGAAAGCGTGCAGCTGTTTGGAGGAGCAGGCCTCCCTGATGCAGAGTGGGGGGCTTCGTTAGTGGGTTTCCTCCGGCGACAGTCTGTAACCAGCCTTGCACCTGGGTTGAGGTATCAGCTGGACCTGTTGATTTGATTACCTTCAGGAACCCAGCCCATTGCCTCCTCTTGGTTCCTGAGGATACTTCATCTCCTCTACAGATTAACTTCATCCTGCTTATAAAAAGGTCTGCTGAGGTGGGAGCTTCAACTGCGGACTTTTCCTGGACTCCAAGAAAGCTTTTTAGGGAAATGCTTGACCTCAAGTTTTGATACTATGATATGAAATCTTAGGATAAGTCCAAGACCTCTTGGCAGCTGGGCTGAAGCATGTGTCTGAGCAGTAATGCCAAAGCAAAGCAACAGTGGTGGCGACCGTGGTGAGAGAAGAGGATTTGTGCTCCGATTTCTTGCAAGAGAAGGGAACTTTCTCTAAAGGTTGGGTCTGAGGGTTTTTGTGCTTTTCACTAGGCATCTATAGAAATAAAAATGCACAGTAAAATTGTGGGTGTAGTAACTTTAACCAGAAGAGACTGAACTGCAGCTACAAATCTTTGGACTGCTTCCCTCTTCCCACTCTCCCGGTTGAATCTGTTATATGGAACATGCAGCGTGTAGGTTTTAACATCCCCAGCGTTTGCTGAATCTGCTAGGAGTCTTTGCAGCCTGCAGAATCGGCTGCGGCGGCTGGACCAGCGAAGCCTGCCAGACCACAAAGGCCGTTCCTCCATGGTTGCTCCATCATCCTACGCACAAAAAGGGGTGCCTTTGGGCATGTCTGCCCTGTGCAGTCTGGCGTACTGCGAGGCCATTCAGACAAGGAAAGTGATAGGCAAGGTTAATTAGCCTCAGAACAGTACAGCCTGAAATATGTCAGTTATCTTGGGGTTTGGAAGGTGAATAATACCCCTATGTGGTGAGCACGGGGCTGCTCAGAGCAGCCTGGGGACACTTAAAGTCACCTCACGCAGTGCAACATAGACATGTCCTGGTTTTGTTGCTCCCAGAGCCACGTTAGTACAGCTTGTTAGATCGTGCTGCAGTCCGCCTGGATTTAGGGGAATGATCAAACATGTGCTTAACAGCAGCTCTGCACTCGCTTCTAAGCGTGGCTTTAGGTCTCCAACGGCAGACAGCCTTTTAAAACCCAAGTTGTGTTTTCTTAAACATCTTATCCTTTGAAGTATTGCATGTGCATTTTAGGTCACTTGAGCTTGCTTGGATTTTTTTGTGCATTTTTTTCCATTGCAGTTGCCAGTCAGAGAAAGAATTTAAATTTTCCACGGACGTATACATATGCCCACTTTTGCTTTTATGCTTCTCTCGCGCAGTCTTTTGCCGTGGGTGAGCGGAACTTAGTCGGCAAAGAAAGCAAACATCGCCCCCCGCCCCTTGAAAGAGCAGAGGGCATGTGGAATAAATCAAAATGCGAAGCATAATAACAAGATCCCATGGGAAAGGCAGCCTTGCGATTGTGTGCCGGCGTGCACTCCCCTTAGAGACGGCGGCCGGGGGGCTCGCCCCACGGCGGCCGGGGGGGCTCCTTTCTTTCTCGCCCGCGTCTCCCCTCCCGATGTCGCCAATCCATTCACCGCCGAGAGAATTGATTAACGTTCGTCGGGAGCCTTGGGAGACGGGAGGGAAAAAGAGGGGGAGAGCGGAGGGCGAGGGGAAGGGGGCGCGAGCTGGTGATGGCGGTCCCCACGACGCGGCGAGCCGGGGCACGGTCGGGCGCAGGATGGCAATTTTATAGCTGGGGACCGCGGTGACGTATGGCTGAGCGCTCGCTGGCACGGCTCCTCGTGGACCAGTCAGCGGAGCGAAATTGAAGCTGACAAGACTTTTCTGGCATTTTGGAAAGGACTGTAATCTACTGTAGGGGAGAACAGAGCCACTCAATCACCGCCGCCGTAAATAGGAGACGGAAGGGAGTGAGAAAGGAGGCGAAGAGAAAAAGTGCTTGCTGGGGGGGAGGGGGGGGGCGGCATTTTTGGTGGATGGTATGAAGCCAGCCATGGAAACTGCAGCGGAGGAAAACGCAGAACAAAGCCAAGAGAAAAAAGGTACCCAGGGGTCTAACAATAGCCTGTTTAAATCTTTTCATTCAGGGGGCTTAAAGAGGTTTAGGCCAGTTTTGTCACTTTTTCGAATGGCTCTTAAACAATCATTACTGCATCTTCGGGCTTTCAGCCGTCCTTTCCTGCATGGCTTGACAACAAATTAATAGAGCAACAATCTTTCTGTCTGCGTCTGTATTTGCTCTGAATCTGTCCTAACCCTGCCCAAAATTATGTTTGCGAAAGAAGTCTTGTAATTGCTGCGTCTTTGACGGATTTTGGAAAATTTGGTTTACAGAGGTAGTGTGTGCCTGTGTGTTTGCATGTCATTTTCAGAGCCGTAATCTGTTGTTTTCATCGAGACTAGCCATGTAGCAAGGCTTTGCAATGCAGTGTGGGAGACCTAGGTTATAATAACATATAATAGATTATAATACCACACAACCTTCGTGTATTTAGCTTGATACCAAATGCTACTCTTATTTTTAAATTCCTTTTCCTTTTCTATGGTGTTGTCTGGCAAATTTTGCTTTTGTAGACATCTGCCTGTGCTATGATAATGGGGAATAGTGCAATGAGTTTCACAACATTAGATTTCAGGATGTGTTAATCACCAAGAATTGCTGCTTTTTGGAGAGAACAATTCCATGGTAGTGGTTCTGCAGTAGGGAGACAGCAGCACAGAAGGAGAGGTGCTTCATCCATCCCAGCCTTACAGGTGATTTATTTGGTCCGGAGTGCTGAACTTCAGAGGGTAAACTGAACTAGCAAAGGATGTTTTTTTTCTGCATCACACAATTTGTGCCAAATAAATGTCCCTCTTCAGTGTAGCAGACTACTGTACTAATCATAGCAAGATCTTTTTGCTAAATGATACAGCAGTAATAAAACTATTACAATTTCCACTGCCCTTTTACATAAGTCATATTATACTTTTGAACCTGTTGTGTGTCATTTATAACCAATCTGAGTATCTCACAGGCATAAGCAGCTGATACACAACTAATACATTTCCCCAAGTAGAATTGGTTTCATTTATTGTTAAACAGTTCAGATATGAATGTAATGATAAACGCCAGTACTGTCCAATACCAGATTTTGTTTTCCTACTTTGAATCTGATTCCTCCTACACACTTTGTATAATTCAAACCTAGCTTCAGTTTCAAGTAAATGAAATTTGTCAGGTGATTAGACATAGTACTACATAATCCCTTAGGGATTTCACAGAAGGAGGTCCACTGATGAGAGATTAAACTCTGAAAGCCATTAGTGTATGTGGACAATAACCCACCTCACTGCAGATTTTGAGTAATTAATGTACAAAATGCCCTAAATACCTTGACTGTAAAACCACCTTGAACTCGTAGATCATTCTTCAAAAATTACAGCAATTTTTTCTTCTGACTGATGAGTTTCTTTTAAACTGATAGAACTCATGTACCATAAACACCAAAGAAAGTTATCTGTATGCATTAGCAGCTGTGCAAAACGAAATGTGTTGCTGAGTGTGTTTATGATGAGTTTATGGTTTCCCTTTTATTTTGGCAAGGATGAAAGCACAACATGTAGAACAGTAAATCTGTTACTAAGTCAAGGTGGTCGATCTGTTGCTTTCATAGGATGCAAGCAGGGGAACTTCTATCTTAATTTTACCACCCTTTCCTAGTTTTTCTGTGGTAATTTTATACTGTGGATCTGTTACATAGGTATGTGTATGTAACACTTCAAGGCTTTGTTCTTGCCAGTTTCCTAATTTCTGAAAGCAACACATGGTCTCTCACATTATGCTCTTTATTTCTATTCACTTAAATTCCCAATATGTTTCACAGCAAATTAAAATGCAGAAAGCTGAAGCAGCCCTACTCCTAGTTTCAATAGCGAAATAAATAGCCCAAATCCCCCTGCAAAGTTACTGCCATGAAGCGGTGATTCGGTTTTGGGGGACAGATTTTCCAAAGTGCTAAGACTGTTGAGCCTAGTCGGGTTTTTAGATGGGCTCAGCAGGCATCAGGTACCTCTGAAATGGCAGGATTTTTCAAAAGGGCTCTTTCACCAGCAGTTCTCATGGAGGAAAATGAGCTTTTTCTCTGTGTGAAGAACTTCGAGGAAAATGCCGCTGCTTCATTTTGGGGTACAAAACAGAAGCTGACCCCTTTAAAAATGTGTCCGTTTACTGTCTGGACCGGATCTCTTGCTTGCTGTGCCTTACATGCTTGCCAGGCTTGCAACATTTGCTTCTTCCTCTAAGATCCCACCTGGACTTAGTGTAGTGGGCGTCCTTGGTGAGATGCCCTAGACCCAGTGATTGCAAGGCAACTGCCACAGCTTGAAGCAGTCGAAGTGTTATCACAAAGCCTTTTAACTCTTCCTCCCAGAAATGAATTGCAAACTCTAAGGAGATAAAACGACATCTGAAGGAGTTTGGGGGATGTCGCTATTGCTAAGACTGAGCAAGAGAAGATCCTGAGCATTTCACTTTGGGTATTCAGGTTCACACACAGTATGCTTTGCACTGCTGAGTTCTGGGGAAAGTATCTGCATTTAAATAATAGCAAATCATACTTTTAAGCTAAGAGGGTTTTTCCCTTTACCAGAATTTCAAACTACAGGTTTCTGGGTTGTGTTTTTGAATGCAAGGACCTCCTCAAGGATGTACTGTAATTGTATAGAATAAATACTTGGAGGAAGTTGAGTTGGGACTACATGCTGCCTATATACAGGGCTCCCTGTACTCGGGAGAATGCTGGAGAGCAATACTGCTCAAGCACTTGGAATGAGCAACGAGATCTATTTTCAGTTCGAGCACTTAATACAGTCAGATCTGAACAGTGGTGTCACATAGGTACTGGTTTATGTTTCCCATCCCTGTGGCAAATGTGGATGGCCAGCTATTTTGGATTGCAGCATAGCTGAGACAATTTAAGCAAGCTAATGTGCTTTATGAATAATTACTGATTGATAAATGAAAATCATTGAACTTAGATTTTTAAAGTTTGCTAAATTGTATATGAATTCCAGTTTTATATTTTCGTAATTACTTTCATGAATCCCCTGCCTGATTCAGGCAGTGATATTACCCAGCTGATGGATTCAGTGTTTATCAGACATTTGTTTCTCTGCACCCAGATGAGTGGCTGCTGCCCCAGTTTTTTTAATTGGAAATGGAACAACACCCATGTTGATGCAGATAAGAAATAAGTCAGCTTTATACTGCGTATCAGGAGCCCTTATCAGAGGAGAACACCATGAGCGAGCCGAAGCAAAATGTTTAACAGATACTTTACAGGGCTGCAGGACAGATTGGATGCATTTTAAAGATGAAGGTTTACAAATTGTTACAAATGACAGGGTTTATCTTGCAGCCATTAAATTAAATCAAAATGTGAGGACTGGGCAGGCAGATTTACTGAGGTGGAATAAATAAGAAAAACGAAATGCCGTTTTGCATCAGCAGTGAAGGATATAGATCCTGATATACATTAACAGAGACAAGAAGTTTCCCTCTTAATTTAACTATGAGAAATACTACCAAGTTGCAAAATTCAAAAGACAAAGTAAAACCCAACTGTGGATGACCATGGTGAATTCACCAGTTACACATGGGAGGATGGAAGGAAGACCATTACACTAGGATATAGGTTCCTTGTATGAATGCATACGATGTTCAAATTGTATATGCTGTGCTGAGGAATAATGAAAGCCAGCCTGACCAGTTGTACCAAAGGTTCCTTTTAATTGGCTCTTCCCTACTAATGAGCTCTCAATGAAAGAAAACCTCGTGCTCAGGAGTGGTTGTGAGCTTTATTATTTTTATCATATATGAAGCAAACTTTCCACTTTTAAACTTTAAATAGACAAATATATGCTGTTCAAAAATACAAAGAAAATACTTCTCAAGACAACTGTACAACTGTGTGCGGTAGTGTAAGTGAAGCTGCTAAAATGCAGCGTAAGAAAGGAGTGAATTAATGAGCAGTTTATTTCACTTTTAGTGAAGTTCTTTTTACACAGTGAGCTTATGACATTTTGATGCATCACAGATAGATGTATTTTTCGTTACAGCAAATTGAAAAAAATTACTTTTTTTATATACGTGTTACAGTTATTAATCAAAATGTACCCCCTTAATGTTAGGCTCTCACAGTGATATCCGAGCTGTCAAGCCGTTTAAAGATTTTTAGTATGCTGCATATTTTTTTCCGTTTCAAGCAGTTTATTGGTGTTTTAGATCCCCTGAAAACAGCAACTGCTTTAAGTATAAGTCCCTGAAGAATACGACTGTAGAAAGAGAGGTCCAGCCCAGGGAGAATCTGGGACACGCGATATTCTGGGGATAATAATTTGGCAGGCTTAGTGATTTAGGTTTTAATGAATAGGATTTGGTTTCTAAATAGGAGGGGGTTGAAAAACACTCAGCGAACGTACTCATACTGGTCTGAATGACCTCATGAAAACAGAAAACCTAGACATATGTGCCACTGGATGCGGTGGGGGGCAGCCCAGATGGCACTGCATGTACACAATGGACTCCGCAGTGGGAGCAAAGGGGCTAAAGAGGGGAGCGAGGAGGGCTGGGGAAGTCCCCTTTGGTTTCTCTGACCCTTCCCCATTTTCTGGCCAGCCTTGCTCCTAATGCAGTATTCATCGCCAGATCATAAATGACCAAAGGACAACCCTCTCTTTGCTCCCGCTTCGTCAGCTGCGACAGATGAACGTCCTAACTGCTTGTTTCCTCTAAAACCATACGCTAAAGGCAGCAAGCATGAGGGTGTTGGGCACTGGGGATTTTATTACAGGTGTGCAAGACGATTCGTCCCAATAACTATTGAACCCCACGGTCGCCATCGGTGTGCCCGCGTGGCGTGACGTGAAGACGTCGGTTCTGTAGCTGGCACGTCTGTGCAGGGTCGAGCACAACCTGCTTCAGCCTCCAGATGCGTGAGCTGGGCTGTGCATGGAGGGTGTTGCAACCTAGACCTGGGAATGCAATTAGTGTAGTTAGTTCCTCAAAAAGCAAAAGGTAAATAAGTAATTTAAAGCTGTTTCCTTTCCTAAGTACCCAGGGTACAGAGTTAAACTCTAATTCATACGTACTGTGTGCAGGAGCTGTTATGCCACTGAAGCCTGCGGGGTTTTTGTCCTGGTGAAGATTTTGCATGAGTGGGCCTGGGTGGGTCCCAGCGAAATCACCAGAAGATGCTCTTCGACTTCAGATGTCATGCCAGGCGTGCAGTAAGGGCTCCCAAACAGCCATTGCTAAGTGGCTCTTCGCAGAGCAGTGGAAAAACTGAGATCCCTTATGGAGTTTGAACCGGCTCCTAAAGAGGGGAGCCCTGTTACTGCAAAACCAGAAACTGCTAATTAAAAAAACCCAACTTCATAGAATATTTTCACTTACAGAAATGATGCTACAAAGTTTACGTGCTGTCTTCATGTTTCAGGGTTTGACGTTGGTCCCACAGCAGAGAGCGGTGACTTCACCGGTGCCCCCCCAGCTAAGGGAGAAAGCCAACTGCCTGCGCTGCTGCTCTGAGCAAGTGGTTTCCTAGCCACTGCAGGAGAAATCTCAAATTGTGGGTTCAGGCCTGGTAGGATAAAATCCTTTTGGTGTCAAGGATTTGGTCTAGATGCTGCAGTGCAAATGAAGACTCTTTTTCTTCCTGGAAGTCTTTGCAGCTGGTTGTTTTTTAATTTATTTATTTTTAAATCTGAATCTGTTACCGATGTCCAGTAAGTAGCTTCAAAAAAGCAGGGAGCAGAGTTGGGATGGAGGGGGGAGACAGTATGCAGAACTAGCAAGGAATTCTGTTGTTTTCCATTTTGTATCCTGTTCAATTATTATGGCGTTCCTTGTGATCTCATAAACAGGATTGTTCCTGTGTAAGCAAAAGGAGATGATACCATCCCAAATGTGCACAGTCATTTTGGAACAATACTTTCAACACATTTTGAATTTGGTTATGCTCATGAGAAGTGGAATTTGCCTTTCCTAAAAGAAAGGGTAAAGCATACAAAACAGAATAATGTCTTTTAGGAAAAATATACTACCTGATACCTGCTTGCTGGTTGGTGCGTGAGTAGCAGAGAGGGGAGAAGTACCAAGCCACAAGTATCCTTTAGGGAGCCATTGATACTAAGTTTGCATCCCGAACCCAAAAGACTGTTTTAGTATTGGAATTCATTTGCTGGTGTAGGAGACGAACAAATTATTGTTTCAAATCTCTACATCCAACATTTAGATTTGAGGCCAAGGTTTTTTCTCTTCTTGACGTATGTAAATGTGGCTGTGCCAGACTCCTCATTGCACCAGCAGCAAAACCATAAGAGAGGGACCAGGTCGAGGACCTTCCTAGCCCCTCACAGACCAGAAATTTATGGCATTCCTACTCCCCCTGCCCCCCAAAATTCATCTCTGACCAAGTCTACAGCAGATGGGTTTTCAGCACTGTAACCTTCACTTCCTCCACCTGGCGAAATGCTGCTGAGTTGGATTTATTTTGGCTGGAGATGACGATTACTTTTTTTGTCTGTCTACCTTTCTCTGACAGCCTAACAAAGCCATAGCAGTACCGAGGGAGGGCACGTAGGTTCAAAAGTAGTTTGATGTTTTGCCATTGGCCTCTTTCAGGGAGCTTGGAAGCCTGTGCTGATGAGTGTGCAATGAGTGTGCGAGTGGATCAAGTGTGTTACAGCACGTGGGGTCTCACTGCTGAGCTTCGTCAGTCCTCTGAAAAGATTAGGAGAAGGATAACTGCTCTCCTTCGTTGTACACTTGGGACAAGTCTGTTTCAACATACATGAGCCTATGTGCATTAAAGCCCATGAATTTTTTTGTTGTTTTTTATGTAAGAAAGTAATGGAGCAAACTCCCGTTTGCCCTACCTCTACACATGACAATAACCATTTTCTTTGACAGATTTAGGGTCTTTTAAAAAAACAGGTAATGTGGTTTTCCATGACTTTGTCTTCCTTTACTTCTGGAGCAGAGCTCTGCCATGGATAGAGAGAGATGTGAGAGTGGGGGGAGCGGGGAGGAATAGGGAGTCCTTCCTTATGTGTTTAATTCAAATCCTAGGTGGAGTTTTAGCTATTCAACCTTTCTTAACACCTCTGTCAGCATTTCCCTGTCCATAGTCCTTTCCACCCCCTCCCTTGGTTTATAAGGTTATATTGTTTCTGAAACTACAGCGTGTTTTTCTGGGCTCTTATTTTTAAAGTTAAATGACTGAAAGTACTGAACTAAAACTTGCTGGTGACACTGACTTTTTACCACCTAAAATTGGCAGTGATCACCAGACCAGAAATGGAAATTGGCAGGTACCACTGGATGTACAGGAGTTCAAGGCCACACCGGTACCATCATGTGCCAGCATTGAGAGGCAATATTAGTCCTTTGGGGATTCAAGGTAAATAAAGGGCTGGGTGAAAGGGAAATGGAGAGTTCAGAAATGGTAGTAGCATAAACCTAATGCTTTGCACTAGTCCTAACAATTTAAGATAAATGTTCTTCTATTTTTCTTGTTTTGTTTGTTAAGGATGTAAGGAGTCTAGTTCTTGCATATGAATATAAATTTAAATTTCGTTGCTAATGCTTGAAAGACAATAATGTGTGGTGAGGGACACCTCCCTTTTAACTGTGCTGCCCAATTGCTTCAAAACTGTTTACAGATGAGATGGCATAGTATGGGTTTTGTATGCAGGTGAATCTATCAAACTGATCAGCCACAAATGCAGTAATTGACACTAAAGCAGTGACAGCACATCTGATTCACCGGTCTCCTACAATATGCTTCCTTAGACAATGTGCCGTGGTTTTGTTGCATTTTTCTCTTGCTAGAAGCAGTAAGTGCATGTGTCAGAGCCTAAAGGAGGATTTCAGCTGAGGCTTTAAAGATTCTTTGGGGATTCCACATGCCTGTCCTTTTTGATATCTGGCTCGAGTCCTCAAAAGATCCTATTTTATTTTCCTGAAGCTTCATTTTAAGAGTTTGGGGGGGATTTTGCTTTGAAGCATCTCAGAGAGGCACCTGAAATCAAGCATCCGATTGATTGCATTGGAAAATTCCAGTCTGACTGAGGGTTAGCACAGCAAAGGATATAAATGCTCAGAGATACCATTTGCAGCTAGCTCTATCCAGCAATCCTCTTCTCTTTATGGAGCTGGTTGACTGAAGCCTGCTTGACAGCTTGTTTGCTGGAGATGCCTGCCTCCTCATCAGAGACTTTAACAGCAACTGCAGGGAAATATTGACCAAAGCTTGCTGCTTAATCCTTCCCTTTTCCATTATATTTGCACACATGTTTGTTCTTTAGGATTCAAATGTTTATGTATTTCAGAATGGGGTGGTTTTTTGGTTTTGGGTTGTTTGGGTTTTTTTTTTTTTTTTTTTTTTTTTTTGCAAATACTTAAGTTGCAAATCATGATCTCCATCTTCAATACCGGTATTCATTTTGGCCATATTTTATGATAAATGACCTGGGTGACAGACTCGGTGCTTCTAGAAGACGTTCCCAAACTTCAGATCAGTGCACATGGGATATTTTATACACCAGAGAAATGCTTCAGGAAGGAACAGTAGATTATGAACGCTGCCTTCCTGGGCTGTGCAGGACATGGAGGGAGCAGGCCAGGTGCCCAGTTTCAGGGTCTTGTGCCCCTTCAGCTGTCCCCAGTGATGAGACACGTCTGTATGTGCTGGCACAGATGAGCAGAGGAGACACACGGCCTTCTGTCGCAGCAGCTGGGAGTCTGGCACCTAAAATGGTGCTAGAAACCCTTGTTTAGGCAACTGAACCCTGTTCGGGCTGCCTTGGGAATCTTCCTGAAATAACATGCAGGTGAATGTGGTGCCTGTCGTGGAGGAGCTGAAGATGAATGGGTTCTTGCTGATGGGGGTAAAAAAAACCCACCAACAAAGCCCAAATATGCCGATTCAAGGGAAGGTGCTTTAAACGGCTGCACTTCAAGAAATTAAAAGGTTTTTAGGCAGCAGTGAAACTGCTCTGAACAGGTCTTGGGTAAGATCAATCTGCCAGTGATGGATTAGCCCCAGTGAAAATACTGGTCTTTGCTCCTTTCCTTTAGATTGGAGGGAAAATGCCACTTCAGTCACACGTCTCCCTTCAGTACTGGCGTACGGCTCCCCGCTGCTGGGTGGCATTGGCTACTGAGCTGACATAAACTCTCTGTTTCTTTGACAAGCCACGTCATTTCTTGGGTGCCCTTGGGTACTTCTACTTTGCCTGCTCTGTCGGTGTCCGAATGGACATCGCTAGGAGAGCACCTCTGTGGCGGTCCTTGTGGCGTCCACCTCTTCTCCCAGGGTCTCCGTGTACGACATGATCTCCATTCCCCATTTTAAGCTTTAATCTGGCACTTGAGCAACAAGGGAAGAGTCAGCGTGGGATATTCGCTGTGGTGCTGGAGCCAAGACATCCCCAGAACACCTGCAAGATTAATGAGCCTTTCAAAACGCCTAAAACAATTTTTTCCCAGGAAGCAAAAGTACCATCTTTTTCTTTAGTAAGAGAAACTTAGCAATGGTTGTTTAACATGAGCTTAGCTGTAGGCACTCTTCCAGGCTGGGTGGGCGTTGTTTGCTTTATGGGAATCTTTTTTTTTTTTTTTTTTTCTTAACGTGCTTCCCCCAGATGCTGGGAGGTGTTTCAGCTGTTTTGTGAGTGCGTGAGGGCCTGCGAATGCGGAGTATCTCACTGAAACAGCCTGCTCCCTTACTGAAGCAAGCTTAAGTTTTGAAAATGGTGTGGTGGGGACTCAACTGGGGAAATAACCTGCATGAAAGCTGCTGCAGGGCAAAGGACTTGTGCAGTTGTGGTTCACGTTTCTTACCGCTCCTCTAGTTTTATAGTTGGGTAAACATCTGGGAAGATCTTGGCAGCTTCAGTTATCTTTGAAATGGAGAATTTACCTTCTGAATCTTAGATCTGCCAGGCTGAAATCCCCACGCTCAGTGTTTTTGGTCCTCAGCTCTAGGGAGAGAGGTTGTGTTTCTGTTTGCTTCTTTGTAGCTAGGGAGGAGTCAACTGGGGAAGCAATCGGTAGCGGTGGCTGAAATCCAGTGTGGCAAAAGTCTTGCTCTCCCGATGAGTGCTGAAGGCTGATGGAGAGTGAGGTGAGTTACAGCCGCCAGAAGGGTGGAGCTAAGAGTCTCAACTCCAGTCTTCCAGGTAAGATACTTGCCCTTGATTACAGTAAAATCAGCTTTTAAAATGGTATCAGCCAAATACAGGTGGGTCTGGAGAATGGTTGAATCTAGGAAGCCCAGGTGTCCTTACAGAAGGTTTCACAGAACTGCTGAAGTAGCCCACAGGACCGAAGTGCTTAGGTGCTTTTGGACCTCCCTCAGGGAGCCTGTCTGGACCTTCAGGTATTTTAATATCTTTGGCAGTCTGCCCATCAGTTCTTCTGTTTTACTTCTTTGGCTTGAGTTTGTCCAAAATAATCACCTGAGCTGGCACCTACTGGAGCAGCAACTCTTTCATGTTGACCCTACTAAGTGTTTCTCTAAGAAGGCAAAAACAGGTGAAGCAAGGGGAGGGAGGTCAGGGTGAGGGCAAAAAGGAGGAATGTCTTCAGGCACGTTGAACAGTGAGTTTTTGATACGTCAGCTGAGAGTTAAAGCTGCGGTTCGGACCAGAGGCTGCCCTTGCTGGTGCAGCGTGTTTGCACTTTGAGCTCTGCGTGTCAATGAGCCCTTCCACATGCTCGGGCTGCGCAAAAGTCCCAAGGGTTATTTTGGATAGTAAAACACTAGAACAAGTCTCCAGGAGGAATAATGCCAAAGCTTATATCAATACTGCTTAGCTATTCCTTACGTGAGAAGTCTCTTTTTAAATCACCTACTTAATTTTTTTCTGTAGAAGCAGCTTACAGTTAAAAAATATGCATAATGAAGGATTCCCATATCAACCTGTTCAAAGTAAGGTCTTTTCCAACGTATAAATTAGGTATTTTTCTTCTGCTGCAGTTTCCCCTGTTTCGTGGGCCAAAAGTAAAACAGAGAAGACATAAATTAAAATAAACAAACTTTTCCCTGACCATTGTCCAAAAGCAATAAAAGCTGGACAAGAGCGAGTCTGTCATCCCACTGTCTGATGGGGCAGCGGCGTTCTTCCCTTGCAGGTCTGACTCCTTGCTCTCACACAGCAGCCCCGAGATGGGCGCTTGCAATAAGCATGGATGTAGTGATTCATATTTCATAGATTGCACTGTCTGAAAACGATGCCTTCAGAACACCCGTGAGCTTAATGAGCCTTGCAGAGGCTGGGAATGATATAGATGGGTAGTGTGTGTATTTCAGTAAATTCGAAGAAGGTAAGTTAGGTAAGACCTGTAAAAGACCGTTTAGATCATCTGTCCTCGCATGAAACAGGTTTGATTCCTGCAGTGGGAATGCTAATTTTTTTTTTCTACAAGAAGTGCCAGTTTGGGCCTGAGATTTGAAGAAAAAAGGGGGTTGTGTTTACTGCTGTCTGTTCTTAGAGTCTTCTCTCTGTCACTTAACAGCATCCGGAAAAGAGAAATCTTGCCTTGGTAAATTAGCCTTTTCTGCAATTTGAACGTCATGTTTTCTTTAGTGAAAGGAAAAAATTCACTGTTTCTGTTGATGAATGTTGGTAACCTCTGCAAGGGTTTGTTTGTTTTTTATTTTTTTTTTGTTAATCGTGTTAGAAGAAAATGTGCTTGATTTTAAACTTATGCTTACTGGGTTTTTGCTGGAGTATTAGGAGCAGCTTATTACCGTTACTCATACAGTACCACAGAGATACTTGATGCTTTGTGGATTTAAAAAGGGGTCTGCTCATGGTGCTCCCAGGCTGTGAGATGCTTGTTCTTGGTGCACACCAGTTCTCCTGGTCTCTCTGCGCCTGTTCCAGCACAGGAAGCATGAGCAAGGACTTGTAGTTCTGTGCTACACAAGAATATGGAAGTATCTAATGAAGTTTAAGGATGGCAGACTTAAAATTGATAATGGACAATAAATACCTTCTCAGAAGCGGGGAACTGGCTGTATGGCAGTGCTCAAAACCAAGTATCTTGTATATGTATCACGAGTATCTGGAGAAGTTGTAATGAATGCTGATAACCAGCATTATTAGCTGGTTAGCTAATAATTAGCTAACCAGAAAGGAGCTCCAGAAAGGAGCTACTTGTTCTTTGAGTAGCTCTTAAATAGTAGAGATTGGGTGAGATTTACTGAATGAATCGGAGTACCCCAGATCTCACTGCATTTCACTTGAAGCATCTCATGCTAGCCGCTGTGAAGCATGAGCGCGGTGATCCTGCTGGATTTCAGGTCTCATCCTTTCTGGCAGCCCTGATGGCTGTGGTCTCCAAAGGTCACGTCTTCTCCATCACAGATACTATGCTGGCTAAGGAGGCTTATTTATCGATTTACAACTCTGGGAGAGGGGGATGCGAATGCAGGGGAGGAGGTTACTGATCTGGCTAGAGTAAAGTACCCTCACATGAAGTTTTCTTGCTATCATGACAAGTTCATTTTCAGTATAAGTTAATTTCACAACTACTGATTTGGAGAGGACAAAAAGGCAAACTTAAGGAAGGTTGAACCTGAAAGGAAGTTTTCTGTGGAAAAGCTTTAAGAGGTTTGTGGGAGGAAAATAAAGGATTTTCTCTATTTGAGCTCATCGCTTACTTAGTCTGTTTAATGCACTTAATCCAAAAGTGTGGTGAGTGAGCATTTATTGTAATTCATGACAGAGGTTTTAGCATTGTGTCATGCTTTGTAAATTAGCAAAATTTAAGATGAACAGGAATAGGTAAGGATAGAGCTTCAACAAAGACTTCCAAGTGATTTAACACGCAGCCTTTTTATTTTAGTGCTTCTATTAAAGTATAGAGAGTAATTTGTCACATGCTTCAAACTTACCCTTGAAAGATTAAATGTTTTATCTTATTGTACTGTTGCCACTGACCCTTGGCTGCTGGTGTGGGTGACAGATGTGAGAAGTAAAGTTATCTTACTGTAGGAATAAGACTTATTCTCACTGGCTTATTCTCACAGAAGGGAGAAGGAGGTAAATTCCATTTTTGCTTCTGAGCTATTAATGTATTCCTGCATTCCTCACTGCTTCCCCCTAGCTGTCAGTCATGCTGTAACATATGAAAATGTACATC
This sequence comes from Haliaeetus leucocephalus, assembly GCF_000737465.1. Classification (NCBI taxonomy): domain Eukaryota; kingdom Metazoa; phylum Chordata; class Aves; order Accipitriformes; family Accipitridae; genus Haliaeetus; species Haliaeetus leucocephalus. The sequence continues at coordinate 2,081,397 of NW_010973231.1, forward strand.
CTAGCATGCATAAGCTATTCAGAATAGAGATTTTTTAAAAATACAGTAGGTGGCAGAAAGTAAAATTGGCATTTGCTTCCATTGACATAAAGTTCTTTTTCTGACAAAGATCCATGGTGGTTTAGGTATTAATGGTATTATGCACACTTGGTATTGGGTAATCTTCAGTACTGGGGAAGCGGGCTGAATGTAAAGTATTGAGTTCTCCTCTTGCATTTATTTGTGAATTGGGAGTAATGCTGCCAACACCAGGCTCCTGTGTATGTGTAATAATCTCCTGATTTACATAAGATGGCTGCATTTAAGATGTTACCTAGTGCTTTTTCTTTCCTTGGGTCTCTTGCAACTTTCTTTTTGTTAAAACAATTCCTCCACACATGCTCCCTGAGCTGTGGTGCTGAAGCCAATGGAGATAGTGGTTCTGTGGTTGAACATGCAGTGTAATTTCTACCACATATTCACTAGACAGGTGTCCAACATGCCAGGATTTCTAAAAATGCATTACACAATTACAGGAAGTAAGTGATGAGAAAAAAATGGTGCCCATTGCTTCATCTTTCAGAACAGCAAGACAGATTTATGGGAGGGGAAGAAACAAAACTTCTAAGGAAAAGAGAGTGGGAACTAACTCAGAAAACAGCTCTGGGAGCCTGGAGGTTTATCTCCCTGAAATGGAGAGCTTTTCAAACCTCCTTTCAGGTTTTCTTTGTTCCTTTGTTTCTTGTTCCATACTGGCCTTGACTATGAGATCAATGGTTCGTACCTGAGACACATGGAGGCACAAATTCAACCTAGGAGGAGTTTGGGACGTTAGAGGACAGGCTGGTTTTCTGTCCAGGAGGTGTGGACACTCTTTCCTTACATCATGTTTTCAGTGCTTCGTTTTGAGGGATGTGTTTGTGTCAGCTTTTCAAGTCTGGGCTTCAAGAGCTGATGTGTAACCTTCTTAGAGCAAGCCCTAGGAGCTTTCAGGACAGCTACCTGATCCCATTGCATTGTCTTTTGTCATTTCCAAAGCACAGATTTTGTCATTCCACTCCATCTTGACCTTAGTAGGATGAGTTAGAGTCTGAGAATTGCCTTTTTCTTTTTTTTTTTTTTTGTTAAAGACTGCTTTCCATTAATTCTGCATTACCTTGCTTTTCTAAGTTTAAATCTTAAAGCCATACTTAAAGTCCCAAAGAAGATTTAGCCACACAATTGCCGTTTGACATGGGAAATTGAATGGCTATGCTCCTGCATATATGCAATAGCTTGTACACTGCTGGGTAAATTGTATAATTGTTCTTCATACATTAAGCAACCAATTGCCGATTTGTGTACATATGTAGGTTCATCCTTTACCAATTTCCTGTGACTGATAGTTTCCAGGAGATTAAAAGAATAGCCGGTTCCTGTTTTTTCTCTTCTCTTTATTTTTGTCCTTTAGCAAGAATATTTGTGTGTGTGTGTGTTTTTAATAGCATTCATTCCCTAGAGAATAATCTCAGTCCTTGTTTTAGCTGGCCTCCTTCTGAGAGTGTGTTAAATCTGTAGCCAAGATCAGAGGCAGCTCTGGGCAAATCATTGGGCTGTTATTAACCTGCCTCCATGGCAACTGCTGCTCGCCAGCCTGAGGACAAAAAATGTTTTTATTCTGCTGAGTTGCACAAAAGGTTCTAGTGATGCCTTGCACAAAATGGCCATTGAAAGGGGAGATGCAGTGATGTGTGTTTGTGCTGTACAGTTTCATATTTAAATCATTTTACACTGTTTTGTTGGAAGTGGGATATACAGCTGAGAAGTTCAGCGTGTTGGCCATATGGAAAGTAAAACTAGCAGAAAATTGGAACTAAACTTATTTTAATACTACTTATTTTTGTCAGCCTGAGTTCGCAGGCCTTCAGCCTGCAGTTGTCATCACTGCATTAGCAAGTTATTTTGTGAACATGAGCTAGGCAAACATCATCATGGGTTTTCAGTTGTACTGTATGAAGATACTTGCTGACTTGGGGTTACAGAGAGAGACCATAAAGCAGGTTTCCTGGAAAGCTTTCATTTTTTTCAGAAATCCTCCGATTTGTTTCAGTTCTTGTTTGGGAAGATTGGTAAGTGTATCTTAGTGCTTGATGAGCTTCAAATTTTAGCTGGTTTTGAAAGCTGCTCTTGGCAGTACTGTTTTAGGCTTGCTTTAAAACAAAATTATAAAACCGGCTATATTGCTCAGGCTGGGCATGGATTTAAGCTGCTCATAAGGAGTGTTCGCAGTGGGATCCGTGGGGGGTCTGGCAGCCCCAGCACTGTGGTGAGGTTGTGTCCCGCAGTTAGTTACCCTCTGGCAGGAGGCTGTGCAGCTCTGCTGTCAGTTTGGGTGCAGAATGAGTATGTATGGATGGGTGCTGCCTCTCGGAAACGTGCTGGTTTGGGATGCTTCCTGCACTCGCAGGTTGGCAGCGCGCTGTTTCCCTGCGCATTGAAGTCTCTCTGCTGCCTGCTTTAGTCTTGCCGTGAAGGTGAGTAGTTTCTGCGGTTCCACGTTCGGGCAGTTTTCTCTGTCTCATTCGAAGTAGCGTGGTTGCTTTAGACACCTCTTAGGGCGTACCTTGGCCGTGGTCTGCACTGGTAAAATGAAGGCCACCCAAATATTGTGATGGCTTTTTACTTGGGCTGTAGAGGAAGATGTAAAGAATATCTCCACAAAGATGCTATGTGCAGCTGCCAGTTGCTGGAAGGTGAGAGGGGGTTGGCTTGTGTTCTAGTGTCTGTGGATTAGTGGCAGATATTGTCATGTGTTCGGGTAAGAGATCTGACAAACTCCAGGGCGAATGTTCCGCCAGTGGCCTGGAGAGCCGGCTGGGCAGCGTGGGGTACTGGGAGGACAAGTGCCTGGTTCGGGGGTGTTAATCGTCAGTCCTGAGTACATGCCAATTTTTAGTTTTGTCAAGCAGGCTGCTCCCATTTTCTGAAACCAGCAGCTTTTCTTTTGGACCTTGTCAGTCCATTGGCTTTGCTTCCAGCTGTTTTTATGTCCTATCTTTGATGGGATCCTTCTGCGAAGCAATCTGTGGATCAGCGCGATTAGGTGATCAGCCTGCTCCACACCAAGCAATGATCTAGCGTTAAGTCACCTTCCCCTTCAGGAGTGCAGCCCGAAAGGCTGCTTGTTTTAGGTGGCTGTGACCGCATGTGTGTTGAGCGTTGCCTGCTGGATCAGAGCGTGGTTACTCTTGGATAATCCTTCACTGCAAATCCGGCACCAGGTGCAAGCGTTTCTTGGATTAACTCTCGGAGGTTTGGGCCCGACCCGGGAGCAGATGCTGCAGAGGCGAGCCAGCCTCACGTGTACAACTGCCATTGCGCCTGGTGTGCGGCTTGTGAGCTGCAGATTCCCCGAAGCAGAGGCTCGCTCTGCAAGGTCTGGTGTCTGAACTTGACTCCTGACCTCTGTGTTAAGACGAAAACCAGAGGTGATTTCCTCTGATAGCGTGAATTTGGGTTTTGTTTGCCCTGTCACTGCTAAGCTGCAGTGTTTGTTCCTTCGGCAGTGTTCTTGTCGTGAAGGTAGTTCCTACTGAGTAGACTCCAGCTGTGGGCTTGACTGTAAAAGCTTCCCAGGCTCGTTTCTGTACAATTAAATCTTGTCTGCAGTTAGCAAAGTGGCGTTTCATAAGTCATTTCAGTGGTGATAGCTGCTTAAGCCTGACTAGGACGCTTGCTAGTGACTCTCTAAAACAAGAGTTTCCCACTTACGAAATGGGAAAGGTTTCAATTATCAGATGCGTATTATTCCCCAGTGCTTCATGGAAGTGCCTGCTCTGCAACTCATTCATTAGCAGGAAAGGGAGGGGGATAAAAATAAACTTGCCTTGTGTGGCGGATGGAGACTTGCTGATCTTTGTGAGGAATTTTGGGGGTGCGAAGATGTGATGTGGTGTACGTACTTGCCAGCTGTCTCCCTGCCTTCAAACGCTTTGTCCACTTAGCACCTTCCTGTAGAAGCAGCGGGCTGTTCCTGCGACATCCAACGCTGGTCGCTCCATTAAGCGTTGTCTTAATGGCTTGTGTTTTGCACAGTTGTATGAAATGCACATTAATGGAGACAGCTTAATGCCATCACCCTGAAGTAATGAATTGGTATGGATTGCCATTACCATTATAGCGCAGTTAAAAGCTGTGTTTGTTGCCGATTTACATTTCCCAGCTCTGCAAGCAGATGGGTTTTCAGGCCACGCGGCGGGGAGGAACCTGGCAATTCAGCTGCAACCTCCTTATTACAGTGTTTGTAGAACAGCAGTTTGGGGGGGGTGTTTTGTTAACTCAGACTGCTTAAACAATACATTTCATTAAAACTGATTATGCTACTGCAGACTGTATTCAGGGATCACTGTAAATCCAGTGTATCCTATAAAACTGGAAATGTATTGTCCGTGTAGTACAGCTTCATCTCACTGCACTTGATCAAAATTGCTACTCTTTGGCCCCCATTCAGGTTTTCTGTTGTTAAACTATCTGTATCCCTATAATCTCATACGGATTTATACAAAAAGATACTCGGGAGCCATGGGAGAGCATAGGGTAGTTAAGTTTTGCAGACCTGAATGTGTCCCTCTTCCAATGAAAGTGCAAAGTATCTCTTACTTTTCCAAAAGGCTTCATTGTCTTGAGTATTTGCTTCTCTGGCTTCCTGAATGGTGCCCCTGTAGCTGGTGCTCCTGCCATTGAAACGTGGTTAGCTCTGTATGAGCAGCTGAATCACAATGAATCACTTCAGACAAGTGATTTTTTTTCTTTTTCCATTTCATAGGCTGTCTCATTGATCTCCTCTTGATCCTGTAAAGATAGGAGCACTCAGCCCACTTTCTGGGCTTTGAGTCCATACCAACAGATCCGTAGGTCACTGCTTTAGAGGGTGATGCTGTCTTGCACTACTTATAGATTTTTGCTTAGCATGTCAATGCCTGGGCATTTTAGTCCCTGTGGCTTTTACCAAGTGGAGGACAGATATTCTTTTCCTCATAATTTGCTTTTTGCTCATAACGTTTCTTTTGCTTTCTCTCTTCTGCTTAGGTTGCTTTGAATGTTGCATTAAGTGCCTAGGAGGAGTGCCATATGCTTCGCTTGTGGCAACCATTCTCTGCTTCTCGGGGGTAGCGTTGTTTTGTGGCTGTGGCCACGTGGCGCTCACGGGAACCGTGACTATCCTCGAGCAGCACTTCTCCACGACTGCCAGTGACCATGCTTTGCTGAGTGAAGTGTAAGTATGCCTCCGATTTCCATTAATCCTCGTAACACCCTCACGCTAAATGAGTAGAGGTGGATTAAAACCTCAGTCTCCATCCTTGAGTATTAGGTTGCTTGTTTGTCCAACAGCACTCGGTGGTTTTTTGGTGTTCACGCACAAAGAACCAGAGTGTGTATCCTGCTTAACCTGTTTATGTTGTGATACTGTTTAATATCTTCATCAGTGCCATAGACAGCAGGACCGAATGAACCCTCAGCAGGTTTGCGGATGACACCAAGCTGAGTGATGCAGTCAGTTCACTTGAGGGAAGGGACGTGACCCAGAGGGACCTTACAGCTTTGAGGAGTGGGCCCCTGCAAACCTCATGAGGTTCAATAAGGCCAAGCGCAAGGTCCTGCACCTGGGTCGGGGCAATCCCCAGTATCAATACAGGCTGGGGGATGAAGGGACTTGAGAGCAGCCCTGCCGAGAAGGACTTGGGGGTACTGGTGGGTGAAAAACTGGACATGAGCCGGCAATGTGTGCTCACAGCCCAGAAAGCCAACTGTATCCTGGGCTGCATCACAAGAAACGTGGCCAGCAGGTCGAGGGAGGCGATTCTGCCCATTTACTCTGTTCTGGTGAGACCCCACCTGCAGTTCTGCGTCCAGCTCTGGGGTCCTCAGCACAGGAGAGACAGGGACCTGTTGGAGCGGGTCCAGAGGAGGGACACAAAAACGATCAGAGGGCTGGAACACCTCTGCTATGGAGAAAGGCTGAGAGAGTTGGGGTTGTTCAGCCTGGAGAAAAGGGTCTGGGGAGACCTTACAGCAGCCTTCCAGTACCTAAAGGGGGCTTAAAAGAAAGGTCGAGAGAGACTTTTTACTGGGGCCTGTAGTGACAGGACAAGGGGCAACTGTTTTAATCTGAAAGAGGGTAGATTTAGTGTTTGTTGGTGACACAAAGTTTGAAGGATGACAGGAATAACAGGGAAGTGTTGTTCTTTCCATCCCCCCCTCAGAAGAAGGTGGACCGGTATAGTACAAACGGGGAAAAAAGAGAGAGAAAAGACTGGAAAGAGCTTGAATGTTTGTCCCTGCAACCGTAGCCTTTGGAAATAACCACCGGTGAAATATTTGGGGCTTTTGTGTTCTGGAGGCTTCTCCACAAAAACAGAGGAAGGCCTGGAGGCCTGCGTCAGGTCCCGGGCTCAGTGCCCAGCCGCACCGGCGTGAGCCTCGCGTTCCCCTTGACGCTGAGGGGCGCGCGGGTCCCAGGCTCTGTGCTGCTGGTCTGAGCGCGCTGGGCGTCACGCAGCCCCTCCAGCTGAACTGCCAGGCTTTGAAAAGGCTCGTGCCCGGCGGCAGCGAGGAATTTTGCGCGAGCTGTGATTCATGACGACGGCACAGCGCCGTCGGGATGCCGACTGGGTCTGGGTTCGGACTCTTGCCCGTCGCTCGGCCCCTGGAGACATCTCCATCCTGGGGGCGGCGTGAGGAAGGGCAGCCAAAACCCTCCCGTTTTTTCTTTGCTTTCCTCACCACCTCCCTTTACGGGCTTGCAGACAAAGACCTGCCAGTTCACGTGCGCAGCCATCCCCAGGGATTGCAGATGCCAGTCCTGCAGCCCCTTTTCAGGGCTTCTGCCCCTTTTCAGGGCTTCTGCCCCGTTTCGGGATCCTCTGTGCCCAGACCTGCCGCATGGCTGTGGGACTGGCCCCCACCAGGGTCCCCCACCCCAGGGCCGCCCACCATCGCACCCCGGCTGCGGCTCGGCACGGCGTCCCCAGCTCCAGCGCACGAGCCACGAGGACCCTGCAGCTAGCCACAGAATTTGGCGAGAAACTGCGAGCGGCTATTCTTCAGCAGCCGAGTAACAAAAAAACCCTGTTCTTCTGTCAGTCTTTGTTTGAGGAAAACAGAAGAAATTGCCAAAGCAGCTGTAACAAGCAGCAAGTTTTAAATTTTGGAGAATTGTTGACAACGTTTCTTGTCAAGTCAGCATCAGCAGCTGGGGAAACACATAATTCCTACCAAAGCAGCTGAGGTCTCGGACTCTGTGGAGGCCAAACAAGAAAGGCAAGGGAGAAGAGGTGCTAGAAAGGGGCAAAATAATTTAAGGCCACAGAGACATTAAATGAAAAATATGCTAGTAAGGCACCCTTTGGAACAGATTTTTTTTAACCGGGTTTCGTATTACTGATTTCTGGTAACATGCATTGAGTCTCTCCTAGGCTATTGATGATGATGAAATGAATTCTTCTATACTCTCTCAAATCATGACTTAATTTTCTTGTGCTTCACAGCACAGGTGCAACAGATTGATCCTGTTATTTTTAATCAGTTTGGAAAACAAACATAACACTTCCCACATCAAATTTTAAATGAGCAATATTGTATTTTGATACAAGGGACATGGTACTGTCTGGATAACATTTAACTGTATCGATGGTAGTCATCAATTTTCTTTAAATTAAGCTAGAACATGCAGATTCTCCCTAGCGATCTCTGCTAGCCGCTACTTAGTGGAGACTGGTAAGAATTGAAAAAAACATCTGAGGAAAAATATATTTATCCTTAGAAAACTGGCACTATGGATGTATAAAATTAACCTCTCTGTTCTGTGAGTAGCTTCATCCAAAATATCATCTCAACAATCAAACTAAGAAGGCATAATTTCTGGAGAAGTTGTGCTAATAACAAAGTATGACTTTTGGAGACCAGAAGAAGTATTGTATGGAAGATCTGGCATTCTGGTCTTCCAAAACAATTAGCTTCAGATACTGAATCTGATTGATAGTATTGAGAAATTATTCTTTCCATGTACCTATTCTAGCCAGAGTAAAAATACCATACAAGTGTCATTGCAGATGGTAGATTTTTAAGGAATCGAGAACTTTCTTAAATAATATCTGAGGGGAGTGCTTATACCGTGTGCCCTGAGATCATCTTCCTCTGGATGGTTCCATAGTACCTCAAATGAAAGCATTTCCTAAATATTTCTTTTATTTTTTAAAAATTGAATTACACTTTGGGGAGCTCAACACTGCCATGACTTAAGGCACTGAAACTACCTGCTCACTTGGAAGTACCATCCTAGGCTGCAGAGCAAACCGTTCCTCCTCAGGAGAAGTCACTGCACGTTTCCTGGGTTTTGTATCAGACAAGTATCACTGAATTTACAAACTTTTGCAAATGTACATTAACTGGATTTTACAGGTGGAAACAGTGAATTTCAGGTGCTGCTTCCTTTCCCAAAGCCAAAGGAATCACCACAGAGCCTGGTAGTTCAGCCAGTAGTTTAGCTCCAGCCTTTGCCATTTCAAAGCCCTGTGTTGCTCCTGTCAGACATTCCCTGAGTTAGGTGTCAGGATCCATAACAGGAAAAAAAGACTAAAAAATCTCCATAGTGGAGACATGAAATTGTGGCTTCAAGCTGGTGACTAATACCAGACAGAGTAAGAACTGCAGCACAAACGGGATGCTCGAGCAGATGCAAGACTAATGCACATCAGTATTGCTTAGCTGTAGAAGCGGGATAGTCGTACCGGTGCTCTCCTGCAGCCTGCTTGCTTAAAATGCATTAAGGAGCCTCGAACTGTATTTCTAGAAAAGGAGTTATCTCATACCTATTATGATTTGGGAGGACTGGCTTTGTTTTTATAGGGCTGAAATCTAATTATATCTTCTTTTCTTTTCCATTTTAGAATACAGCTAATGCAGTATGTAATTTATGGCATTGCATCATTTTTCTTCTTATATGGAATAATCCTTTTGGCAGAAGGTTTTTATACAACAAGTGCTGTGAAGGAGCTGCATGGAGAGTTCAAAACGACAGCCTGTGGCCGCTGCATCAGTGGAATGGTAAGTAGCATCAGAAATGGGAATAGTAGTCTGTGCTTGCTAAAACCTGTTGGGCTTGGTTAGACTCCTGTGTTTTTGAACAACAATATTTTGCTGCTGCCTTTGTTTAACTCCTTATGGGTGGTCAGAGTCAATCCCTGTTGCTGGTCTGTCTTTGATCTTCGAGGATGCTTGCTCAAATCCAAATTCTGCCGATGGACTGTTGGGGTGCTACCGTGGCCTCCCTCATCATAAAGCTGAACCCACTGGTCTGAACTAAGTTGATTGAGACTGCTAATTTTAAAACACGCAATGTGCAACAAAATGAAATTTGTGCTTTTAAACATGGAGCACACTAGTGATGCTTAAAGGCAGACTGTGAAATGGCTGTGCTTTGCAGAGCTATTTAAATAACAAACTGTAATGCCTCTGACTTCCATAGTCAGTTCTGCTTAAGGATGTCTGGAACCTTCAGACAAACAGTAATGAATGAAGCTTCACAACATCTTTGCACTTGAATCAAGTATTGCTGTCTTGGGTTTGCAGATGGCAAAAGGCATACAGATATAATAGTGAGTCTTTTTAGCAAAGCTGAAACACTTAAAGCTTTAAAGTCACAAGCCATCTTCCCTTCAGTGTACTTCTGTATTAGAAAAAATTTTAAACAAAGTTTAACTAAAAATAAAACTTCAGATTCTCACCCACGTTGCCCCCTAGGGCGCGCTCTGCAAGAACAGAAACAACTATGTTTCTGAGACAGGATTTCAAAACTATTTCTGAAAATCTGAATTCAAAGCTCATAGTTATGGAGGAAGCCAAGCAGTATGACAGATCGCCCACGGGAAAGTGTGGGTGAAAAGAGAAGAGGCTTTTGATGTGATTGTTGCATTTTAATATACAATCTATATCCTGTACTCAAAAAATATGTACTTTCAGCTGGTTAAATACCAGAGATGCATGTTTATTTTCAAGAGGATTAACAATTTTCCACTGTGTTGTTGGATACTTACTGAATTTTTGAAGAGCTAATAAAAATAAGACGTCCGATCATTTTCCAGTTAAGCAGCTATTCGCTTCCTCTTTTCTAGCAAGTATGATCTTCAGTGAGGAGCAAAATTAGATCCAAAGCAGTGTTTTCCAAAGATCCAAAATACAGTAGAAACATACACATACGTGCATTTCTTCAGTGCAGACAATTGCTTGTGCAGTTGAGTAGTTGCAGGCACATGATTGTCAGTTGCTTATACAAATACCAGTGTGACACATGGAAATAAGACAGAAAAATGTGTTTTCATGTTTGCCCATATTTGTCCACACAATGAAGGAGAGAATTTAGCAGCTGAGTAATGGCTTGGAGCTCTGGTAAGATGCATCAGTATTCACTGGTGACAGTCCTGGCGTAAATGCCTGTATGCTGCTGTGCAGTGGTAGAGCTGCTTAAAACATCAGGGTTGGAATAAGGTTTGTGAGGTGATATACCTTAGCAGACTGGTGGATGCAGCTGGGTTTTGGACAACAAGTTTTTGGATATACGGTGATTTTTTTTTTTTTTTTTTCCTCTTTGATTAAGAGCTCCTCTACTTCTTCCTCCATTACATTACCAAGCAAGGTCCTGAAAGGCAGTCCCTTCCATCTTGCATAAGGTTATTAGAGAGGACAGACTCCCAACTTTTCCTGAATTATTTCTGTGGGCTGTGGTGATGCAGAATAGCCATTTCCCACAGTTACCGCATTAAATGAGAACGAGTGTGTTTTTTCCTGGCTATTTTAGGAGTTAAAGGCTTTGTGTACTTCCTCTCTTGCACACTTCCACATACACATATGCAAACCCACATTTTATGTATAGTCTGTCTATAGAAATCCTTTACACTGGTCCACTTGGTCCTTACCAAAATCCAAAGAGAGAATTCTCAATTCTCGCATAAAACATACAGGTCTGGTGTATGGCACTATCTAATATGAAATAGGGTATTTCAGTTCAGTTGTGTATAAATTAAATGCTAGCTGGGTTTTTCATGGGCCTTAGTTCTGCAAGCACTCCCACCTCCCCACACGTACAACCTTTGTTGACTGTAAAACCTAACCAGTGGCTCAGCCTTTGCTGTAAAGTTTGCGGAGTTGCTCAGCACGTCTGGACAAAAACCTACGAGGGTGCAAACTTCCACCGCTGCAGTGTTAGTTCAGTCCATCAGTTCTGGGTCAGGCTGAGACAACCTGCCCTCCCAGAGCCTTTCCCACCCTTGCTGTTCTTTGGCACACAAGTTTCAAGTGAGAGAGTACGGCATCGGTGCTTTACTGGAAGTAAAGCCTTTCCAGGCCACCGACAGTTAAATAACGGTGAAAAGGGAACACACAAGATGTAACAGCATTCCCCCGCTTTCCAAGTAGGATCCAAATCCTGGTCTCCCCAGGAGGAGGGAGCTAGGACTGATGCCAGAGCTACTGTTTCACCATAAAACCTAGAAGAAGAGAGAAAAGGGAAAGAGGTCCAGTGGGAGGGGGAAGCTGGAGATTTCCAAAGCAATGAGCACCATACCTTATAATCTCATCAAAGAAAACACTTTTTTTTTTTTTTTTTTTTTTTTTTAAAGAGCAAACCCAAACCAGCAAATTTCAATGGAAAATCCATGATTCTCTCAAGTGAAGTAACTAATTTTCTTCTTGGCAATGTGTGTTAGATTAATCGAATCTTTCTGATGTGCTGTAATGGTTGTGGTATGTTTTCAAAAACAGGTATTCTGAAATGTTACATTCAAAATTGATTTCAATAAATCAGGGAGTATGGGAGAGCTCTGTGAACATTGATTCACTCTATTGTTTTGATTTGCAAGTCACATAGAAATGCTAGTATGTTACAGTTAATTAAAAAAAGTCCTTAAATTGATTTTTATTGGAATTTTATTGCTTTTAGCTTACAACCAGCTTTTAGCTTACAACCCTGCTTAGTGAGAATCTTGAGAAATTAATGGACTGTTCTTTCAGGAGGTCAAGCTGTTTACTCAAGCAGGCTGCTGAAAAAGGAAATGTCTGAATTATTTTCTCAGTAGCACTTAAACTACCAAAGTATTCATAAGCAATGAGAATACTGATTTTATTTGTGCTTGGAAATCAAATGTTTTATTACTTGATTTCTTGAAAATATGCTTAAAGATTATTTTGAAGTATTTTTAAGGAAAATTGAAGTATTCTTCTCAAAGAATAAACCTCAAGTGCGTGTGTTTTCTCTGTCCAGTTTGTTTTCCTCACCTATGTGCTTGGAGTGGCCTGGCTTGGGGTCTTTGGCTTCTCTGCTGTGCCTGTCTTTATGTTCTATAACATATGGTCAACTTGCGAAGTCATCAAATCTCTTCAGACAAATGTGACAGTTCCAGGGGACCAGATCTGCGTGGATATCAGGCAATACGGTACTCATTTTAATCCTAATTAAATGCTTTATCCTTTCTCCTTGGTCTGTCTTCAGTAGTTGTGTCTCAGCCTTATCAAATGAACCAAATGCAAAAGTATCTTGTGTCTCTGAATGTGCTATTACTTTTCTAATTAATTCAGATTACACTGATCTCTTTCCAGATGCAATCAATTTAACTGAACTGGCAAGTCATTTATCTAAAATGATTTTGTAGTGGTTTCCAGTACTATAATATTAGATTTAAAAATAGATCAGCCTCAAAATAAACTGCTTAGAAACAGGGCTGAGAAATAGATAACCAGATTCTGGTTTTTGAACCCATATGCATATATTCTTTCCTTTCAAGAAGCTGTTTTTACATTTAAATATGAAGTTGACACCCAAACTTTGCTCTAACAATTACTTTCAGTTAAAAGACCAAAAACCTGCATTCAAGCGTCTCCCTTAACTGTTAATTAATTAATACTGCTTTCTGATGACACACAGAAATCCAAGGGGGGTGCAGGTAGCAGAGGAGTGGGACAATGCCTTAAAATAGGGTCAGGCTTTTCATTCCTTCAGGTGGATTTTCCTGAAGTTTATCTTTTCAGCTTCCCTTGTGCAGAAGAGCTTTTGTCACCATTACTTCTGGCTTCATTTTAGCTAGCATTTTCTAGTAATGTTTCTTTCTTTGGACTAAGTCGTTCAAAGCTGAAAAAACAAATTCAGAATTGAAAAAGTAAGAAAGCTTGGTTTTGCTTTCCTTATCTGGGCCATAAATCCAGTAGAAGATAAGATACACTAATTTTAAAAGCAGAAAGTCCCAAATCAGTTAAATGTTTGCATCCTATTTTAGCAACTGACAGCAAGAGGCTGGGAAGACGTTTTCTTCAGCAGCAAAGTTTAGGAGTGCAGGGAGAAGATGCGGTCCTCCACCTTTCTGCTTCTCCTGGTTGTTTTGCAGCTGTACGAGTGTAGGGCTGTGCTGTTCCTCTGATCAGTAAAATCTTTTGGGTTTCAATGAGTGATGGGAGAGAGCAGCTCCTTAACAGGCAATTTGCGTCACTGAACTGTCCTCACATTTTTGGGTGGAAGCAGTACCTAAAAAGCTTCAAGTGTGTATTGCAGTTGCAGAGAAGAAGCTGGCTTTAAAGTAAATCCTAAGAAATCTTTTTGCAAACCATACCATCCCGAGATAATTTCAATGACCTGCCCTTTACAGAGTTGCTAAATCCAACCAGCTGAGTTTGAAATGCGAGTAGTATGGAGGAGACAAACTGGTTTTCTCGTTTCAAATGGCTTTTGCTTAAGCTTTACATCTGTTACAGGCCTGAAAGTTGAGGTTATTTTAAACTTTCTAGGTCCTGTCGACTTTTTCAGATTTTTCAATCGTGTAAGAAAAGTAATTGGGAGTACCTGAGGTACGGCAGACCAAGTTTTCTTGTAGCAGTGTTCACTTAATGCTTTTGTACCTATTGGAACTAGAACAGAATAAGTCCTTCTGTAATTCTTCCCTCTAGCTCCATATTCACACTCTTCTACAGTAGTTACTTGTTCAAGTAGAACTTAATCTCGTAAGTGCTATCCTGAAAGGTGCCAAGTACCTCCGAGATGCAGATTATCCCTTTCAGTGCTGAGTGGGGGAGTAGGCAGTATGTGACTGGACCTGAAGTGCAAAAACCCAACCAACCATTTGGCTGCCATATGGGAAAACCACATCTGAGAACATGCCTTGGCAGCAAGCCTCGGTATGAGGAGAAAGCACAACTCGAGCGAGTTGTTTTAATTCCTTCCACCAACTCAAAGCTGTACTGGTCAACGCGTGGATGCCAGAACGGGAACGCAACTGGCAAGTGGGCAGAAAAGATGAGAGGGGAACAGAAAGCATGTGTTGATTGCTAAAATTAGTGGTTTCTTTTGCTGTGGTATTTCAGGTATTATCCCTTGGAATGCTGTACCTGGCAAAGCCTGTGGTCCGATTTTAGAGAACATCTGCAACACGAATGAGGTACAGACACGTAACCTGTGTGCAGCTTTTGCCTACAAGTCGCTTGGGCACCATGTAATAAATAACTTGATGAAAGTTTTTAAAGAAAGTCAATACTAGTAGTATAAAGAGATTGATTTAAACCCAACACTGAAATTGTGTTAGGTCACCCAGAAAATGGAAGTTACTTCAGAACGTTTTTATGTTCTGAAGCTTTGAATACCTTGCTACAAAGTTGGTTTTACTATCCTTATTCTCTAGAACAGTTGAAATGCATCTTATATTATCCTCAATTGCCTCAATGTTTTTAACTTGTTTTTTCTTTAGTTCTACATGTCTTACCACCTGTTCATTGTGGCTTGTGCTGGAGCTGGTGCCACTGTCATAGCATTGGTGGGTAGCATTTTTTGTTGTTTTATTGTACAACATGTTCCTTTCAGGCTTAAGATGCTTTAAGATTAAATTTTGTGTATCTTAAAAATAGTGATAGTAGACATTAAGGAGGGCAAGCTGTAATCACCATTATTTGCTGCTATGGTTTGGTCATTACAAGTCAGCAGGTCCCGAACTTTTGCTTTAAGAAGTCATCTTAACCCACCTCCTCTATCTTTAGAAAAAAATTCTTTGCATGTCCTTTGAAAATCCTACTTCTACCCACTATTTCTGTTTTTATGTCCACTACTTCTTTTCATTTTTGTAGTTTATTTGATCAATGGCTTGTAGCCTCTTGTTTTTTTTTGTCTGGACCCAGGCCGTTAGACTAGTCCAACTCTGCAATGCCAATTACAGGTAGCAGTTGGAAAAAGGGATGTTAACAAGATGACTTGTTTCATATGTCTTAACGCTTCCTCTAGCTGCCAGCTTCTAACTTCATGTCAGCCAAATCCAAGTGTAACAGTCACTATTTGTTGACGAAATAGCCTTAAGTCTGTATGTAGATTACCTCTCCAGATAAATGGCAAGTTATTTACCTTGCATCTTCACCCTGGAAGAAGCTCAGAATAACGTCTGTTGTAAAAGTATCGACAGTTGCCCAAATGGGCTTGAGCCGTCACCTTGTTGTATCTTACTGTCCTGTATTTTGTTCTCTTCCACCAGCTGATCTACATGATGGCTACTACATATAACTATGCTGTTTTGAAGTTTAAGAGTCGGGAAGATTGCTGCACTAAATTCTAAATTGTATAAGCCCAGTAAAGAGCTGCATTGCGTAGCTTGAAATACCACTGACACCCTAGGCTAAAAGTCTAGCTTTCTGAATTTTGTTACAGTAATTGTAAATAGCTTCAGTAAGCATCATTTACCTTATCAGATTAATAAAATGACTTCGTGTATATGAATTATGATGTGGATGAGATCTGGCTATTTTTTCATGTCGAGAGGATTCAGTTACTGTAGGGGTATTTGTAAAGGATCCTTCTGAAGATGGGGTGTTTCCATTTGAAGTCTCCATTTGCTTTCTAATAGTCATCTCTAAAACAAATACTGGAACAGTTCAGGGTCAGAATTACTAATTTATTCTTCATCCTGAACACCAAATACAACCACCACCCCCACCACCCCCCCCGAGTACAAAATATATATATGATACAAAAGAAAAGGAATAGTGAAGTAGTGCCAGTCTCTTTCAGCAGAAATCAGAAGCCCAGGTATTATGAATTACTTGGCTTGTATTTCCAGTGCACTGATGATAAAGTTGATTATTTTATTTTACTTCATTTTTACACAATTGCCAAATCACGCTCTCTCTGGAAGGAAATATATCCTTGTATTAGCTCTGCGTAAAACAATCACATTCATTCTTTTGGACCCTGAACTAGTAAGAAACAGCGTATAAACAGTTTCTGTTCTTGTATGGCTTGCACTTTAGTAACTGATTTCTCAGTAGCCAGATCTCAAAACTGTAAGTATGACTGCACGGGAAGCAAAACCATGCATAGATCCTAGAGACCTTTTTACACTGTTGGGATTAAAAACAAAGAGAAGTGAATCAGTGTTTTCAGATGTAGATTTTTTTTGCAAGAAGTATGGTGAAAAGAAGTTGGGAAGATATGAATGCACAAACTAGAAAAAATCCACATAATAATAATAATAATAAAAATGAGCAAGTTGCTACATATGATACAAAACTCTTCACCTGAGGTTGGACAATGGAAGTTTAAAATGTAGTTATAAAAATATACTTCTTAACCCAGAGATTGCATGCTTTTGCTTAGTTTTGGACTCATGTTTTGCTGTTTAATTTTTCAATATGTTAATGTAGTCTTGTTCACGTAAATAAAACTGTTTACAGTTTCAGGTTTTTTGGGGGTGGGGGGTGGGGTGGAATTCTCATCTGCTTGTTGGGGGAAAAGACTTACCAGGACCTGGGCTTGGATATGCATAAACACCACAACCGGTTCTTCTGAGCACCTCGTAGTTTACAATTATGTATATCGCCATGTACAAAACTTTTTTCCTGCTTCCCCCCATTCTGCATTTTAATTGATCCGTACAACTCTGTAGCTCATTTTATTACTGTTATACTAACTTTCTCTAAATTGTGAATAACCGACTGAAGTATTAGCATGCCAAATTCTAGAGATCTTTGAAAATAGCCTCTGTGCTTGTTTTAATAACAGAATGCTTATTAACGTAGAATAACTTTTTTTTTGGTCGTTATTTTAAAGAGTGTCTATTAATCTAACTAGCAGCTTGCTTTGCCTCTTGACATGCTCACTAGCCATCATGCTCACCCTTCTCTTCCAGATCCACTTCCTCATGATACTGTCTTCTAACTGGGCCTACTTAAAGGATGCAAGCAAAATGCAGGCCTACCAAGATATCAAAGCAAAAGAAGAGCAGGAGCTTCAGGATATCCAGTCTCGGTCAAAAGAGCAACTCAATTCTTACACATAAATGTATGCCACAGTAATTCAGCAGAAGAATTCTGTAGCTCTGACAAATCAACAAATAGCTGCTCTGCAGTACAGATGTGTGTCTACCAAACAAAATTAGAGAGAAGTGAAAAGCTTCATGTTCCAGCTCCTGGAACGCTTTCACAGGGAAATCTTCCCAAGGGTAATCTTCCATCCTTTCATAGAGAGAATGGAGGGTTTATTCCAGGCATTTTAAAAGGCAACACTTCACAATAAGTGACCAAATTATTCCTCTTTGAGACTTTTGGTATTTAGTATTTGACATGTTCTACAGCATGACGTCCTGCACAAAACCGTGGCAGGTGCTCCAAACCAGCAGGCAGTAGATCTCTGCACGTGATTTAGTATCTCCGTTTATATACCAATGAAACTGTGGCCGGATTTCTGACAGCTCGTGCTTACGTGACAGCACAGTTGCAGCAGTTTGAAGTTGCAACGGGGCTGTCTTTGAACACTATTTACACGGGCCACAGGAACAGCACTCTGCTTTTGTGCCACACTTTTTTATGATGAAGCAGTCACACTCCTGTGCTTACCTGAGTGCTGAGCAGAAGTCCTGAGTTTTAATCTTTTTATTAACTATTTAATGGAATGTAGATCCCTGGATCTGGATAATGATCCCCTTCTTTGAAAATAAATGTCAGCTTTGCCTTAATATTTATTTTCTATAAATGTCTTAGCATTTATATAGTGGCAGGAGACCATTATCCTACATTTTAAGTAAGTGAAAAGTGTTACCTTATTAAAATGACACTGATCTGACTATTCCAAATGAGCGGATGAGAAAGTTTGCAGAGTTTTACACAAACAATAAAAATTACAGCCATAAAACAGAATACAGGATGTCCACCTTTCTCTATCTTGGTGCTTAGCAAATTTATAGTCAGTGCTTATGTGTATTCCTTTTTACAAATTAATTAGCACATGAAGAAAACGTGGTGTTCAGAAAAAAACAACAACAAACTGGTGCCATTTTAAAAGTCATTTCCCATAGAAGTCTGCCTTCTAATTAATGTTTTTTTCAGAAGCATTCAGTGATATCTTGAGTATTAGTGATGGTATATTTGGTGTTTGTTCTATATGATATATATATATATAAATAAATGTTGGGGGGGGAAAGTAAAATGCATCAGTCATTTAAAAAAATTAAATATTTAAGTCATACCCATGTTAAGCTGACGTGTGGTTTGATAGTTTTGACTGTTTGCTGAATATAAATCAAAGGAAGCACAAATTTCTTCAAGTCAGTATTAAGAGAAAAGGCATTTTGGGGGGTATTAATTTCAAATATAATTTTTTTGTTAAATATTGGAGTCTAATTTGACAGTTTCAAAAAAGGGGCAAAGTTGATCAATGTAGAGCAAATATGACAAAATAGCCTAGTGTATGTTCCTACCTGTTGCATGAAGGAGACATTTCTACAGCAATGCAGGTGATGTTCTAGCCCAGTGTTTGCATAAGGGTAATAATGGAGGCAGTGTCTTAAAGCCTAATTCTTTTCTAATTCAGTGTAGCTATTACTGGGAGTTTTTGAAGTTTTGTTTAAGTAGTCTAATATTTTTATGTAAAGAGCATTAAATTTTGCTATGTATAAATTTTTGTAACCTAACAGTGAATCAATATTTTCTATCAGTGCCAAGGGCTTCCTGTAGTTACATCCAAGTGTTAAAATAAATATTTGTAGATAATAGACACCACTTGTGTACGCTTATTTGAAAACAGACCTTCAGCTACTCCATACTAGTGCATCTCTCTGCTTCATGTCTCTCTCTGAAGTTACACACGTTTTTGTTCCGTAGTATCAATCCACTTGCTCCTGTGCGGGGCAGGGATGCCCTGTAGGTGCACACGTCAGCACGGTAAGTCAGCGAGTGCTTCTAGTGTGAAGTATTGGTAGTTGTTCCAGGCCAGCATAATGGAACAAGTGCTGTCCGTCCCATTCTGGACATCAACCACCAAACTGTAAATCGAGTGTTGCTGCAAGACCAAATTAAGCAGCGTGTAAAATTAGACTAGCCACCAAATCACATTTTAGCTTAATTCCTAAAGGAAAGTTTGTATCTGTCACGTTTTTGGTACATCGTGTTTCAACATCCAGTGAATTCAAGATAGAGCTTTGGGTTTTGCCCCTAAATTCTGTCAAACTTGGCTTCATGTTCTTGTAGTGAGGTCAAGATGAGCAGCCTCCAATGTGGTGCAAGTTGTAATATATGCTGCCACCTAAAATTACTTCATTGATTAAAAAAATACTGTATTTTATACTGTAAATAAAGTTTAATGATCTTGCCTATAACCTACCTACAAAATACAAAGCTTAAATAAAGATGAGTTAAATAGCATTTTTATTTGAATCTCTCCGTTCTGGGCTGGTTAATGCCAACAAGGTGATACATGAGCTAAGGCTGCTTTTGAAAGTGTTTGCTTCCCCTGCCGTAGCAGTAAAAGGAACAAGTCAGCTTGGGTCTGTCACACGCCGCTCTCTGAAGCTGTGCAAGCCAAGGCTCTCCCCGGGACACCTTTAAAAACCTGTGATGATGACTGAATTTTTTGTTACCTGCCCATGGTTACTTTAATCTACAGGTTCTAACAGTTGGAGGGGAAAGGTTTGGGGCGTGGGGAGCACCACTTGAAAAGCTGTCCAAGTTTATAGGAATTCAGTGCCAAAGCCAACTTACCTGAACATACGGATTAATTTCTTTGCACTTTGTCCTTTCTCTCACCCCACTCAAGGGCCTCCTGGATTAACACCACATCAGGGCTTGCTATTTGAAGTCAATGACTGAAGTGCTGAGACAACTCAAGATCAGCTTTATTAATTTATAATTATATAGCCTGCAATCTTGGTGCCTAACATTTATTACAACTTTTTACAGGCAGAAAGCTGCTTTAAAAACTTTTTTTTGTAAAAAATAATACTAGTAAAACTCAGTACTGTTGTTCACCAGAAGCTTTCATCCATGTCTCCATGAGAAATGCCTGCAGTGCTGTATTAAGGATAGGAGGGAAAAGAAAGTGGTATGAGCCCAAAGTAGTTTCTTATCTTAAATAAAAATACTTGTTTTTAAAAGAAAGTTAAGAGACTGCCCACACTGCAATTCTCTTGCTGTTTCAGTGAACTGAAGGAAATCAGCAAGCCTTTACAGATGAGGATTTGGGCCTTCATGAACAGAAAGCCATCTCAAATCTATCAAAAAGTGGTACTATCATCTATCCAGTACTGTTGTAGTGCTTACCCAGTGAAAAAGAGCACTATACAGATGCCAATTCATGAGCGCAAGGGTAGGGTCTGGTAGGTAAAACAGCACTTTAGAGGCCCCGGTAATACTGAATCATTACTATGGTTACAGTAAGCAATTTATAATTTTTTTCTTTAACTGCTCCATTTTTTTTGCTTATATATATTTTCATTTCTACAGCTTCCAATATTGATAGACGTTTTTTTTTTTTTTTTCTCTCAAGTAACTAAAAACTACGTATCTGTATTTATCCCTGTCTAGAGAGAAGCAGGGGAAATGCCCTGGCTGTGGTAACCTCTGAAAAAAGTGTGTGAACTAGTTTGTTAGAAGTCCATGATGCTACTGATCAATCAAAGCTAGATTCCATGCTAATAACAGACTATCTGCAAGGTGCAGCGCAGACAAACTTTCACAGGGTCATTAGCCAAGAAGAACCCCTCATACTTCAGCCCACTGTGAAGGAACTGATGCTACTCAGTTGCAGATAAAAAGTTCTAATTGCCACAGCTATTGAAACAGATCCTTGAACGTAATTCCCAGATCCGAATTCCATACAGTCCATAAAGTTACCTGTATAAGAACTGGAAGGAACCTCAATTTTTCCAACACATTTGCTTTTGATGACTAGTGTATTTTGCTTTTTAAGGAGGCAGATGTCTCTCAACCACTTTCAAACTGTAACTATTAATATGTTGTAACAGAAGTGATTAACAGTCATATATGAGCCTTACCTGTCATCCTTTTCACTAGATACAAGTCCCTCTGTAAGTGATACTTCTCCTATTTCTTCTTTTTTTGAATCCTGGCAACCAAGAGGAGAATACATTTTCTGTAACTGGTTCTTAAGTCAAGGTTTAAGTGACTCTAATAATAGTGTCTGCATTTTATGGCACCCAACTGAAAATAAAAATCTTCTGAAGGAGCCACCCTATTTCTACAAGTGCTACACTGCATCTAGAATAACGATGCTTTGGAAGATCGGGTTTGGATAACGTCTGAACAAAAGTATGCTGCTGCATTCCTTCATCGAAGTAATGTTCACCCATGTACATAGCTGTTCAGGTCAAGTTTTCCATTTTGCCAGGATAAATTCTATCAATCATCAGTTGTGTTAGTGGAACACAAACTGACCTATGCAGAGTTTCAAACTGTATTTAAACACAGTTTAAACTAAAAATTGAGGACATTTAAATTTAAATTCTGTCCCAATACCTAAAAAAGCAACAAACCAACCAACCCCCTCCCACAGAATACCAGAACAAAACCCTTATGGAAGAAAGTTTTCAGGTTTTTTTTCTTTTGAATCAACACATTTTTGCAATACAAATCCAAACACTCATTTCTGCAGATTGTTACATAAAGCTTCTAAGCATACTTAGCAAGACACAAATTCAATATTTTTGGGACCCTGTTTTGAGAATAATCATCACCTTGGTTGCCAGTTCCTCCTCTCTGTGCTGTTGAATTATTCTCATGTATTTTTCTAATGGATTTGGAGTAGGAACCTTTACATTATCTTCAGCATCAGCATTACTGTCTTCAGGTTTTACTCCCTCATCTTCATCTATTTTCATTGAGTCTTGGATCTGCTTTAAGACACAAAATCAAAATTAAATACCAATCAGCTCAAGAAAAATACCTGAATACCTGCACTACACACAGGATTTCATGTTAACCTCAGTAAAACATGCCAGTCTAAACAGCATTAAACTTGTTACATGCAGTTCAAGATCAAATGTTAAACTATTGCTTCAATTCAAAAAGTTAACATTCAAGAAATCCCACTCTAACCCTGTCTGGATGTCTGAGAGGCCTGAGGCTTCTATGTATGACATCAACACGTGAACTGAAGATGAGCTGACGCAGGTATGCAAGTTTCTGGAAGGGCCTAGTTTGCTGGTGTGAAGGGTAGCATGAGCATGTCTGATCAGTACCACTACACTGCATCAAATAAATAAACCGAGATTTAAGGGTTGGAAGAGGAAGACAAAATGGGAGGGAGCAAAAAAGTTTTACACAGGTTCTAGAAGTCCAGAACACTACTTCAACACGTGCCGCATCAGCTCAAAGGGATTTAAGCAAACTCCTTAAGGTCTCCTTATAACTTCTCTTTCCAAGAAAGTACCCTAGATACCCCGATACAGGCTAAAGAACAGATGGACATGAACACGTTCTGGTGTTGTTTGACCAGCAGCAGTCCAGACCAGAAAGACAGCGAATGTATCGCTTGTTCCAATAGCCTCGTGACAGCTCAGCTGCCTTCTAAGTTCTGGCCATGAAACTGTAGCTTCCAGTTACATGAAGCATGGAAGAAAAAGCATCTGTTTCCTGTGAAGAAGTTACTTGGCATATGGAGAAATTCTAGCAAGACTCTGGTTAATTGCACAAGTACATAAAAGAACTTAGCCTCTAC
This sequence comes from Haliaeetus leucocephalus, assembly GCF_000737465.1. NCBI lineage: Eukaryota > Metazoa > Chordata > Aves > Accipitriformes > Accipitridae > Haliaeetus > Haliaeetus leucocephalus. The sequence goes on from NW_010973231.1 coordinate 2,104,378, forward strand.
TACTTCCACTTAAAGAATAAAAGCTATTTTTAACCAAGTAACACACACAGCAATCCTAAAATAAATGGCACTACAAAGCTGCATTACTGTCAGATACTTAAACACTACATCACCACCTCTTTGTTAAGCTTTTCCACTTCTGTTTGCTCTCTTTCCAAAGTTTCCTGTTGTTCTTTCTCTCTCCTTTCTTCTCTTACTTTCATTTCTTCTAAGTTTTTCTCAACTTCTCTATTCTGTTCTTCAATCTGTCTTTGATCCAGCACCGCTGTGAAAAATTATTTCAACATCTGTGATTTGAATTACGTAGTTCAGTACTCTACTACAGTAGCATACAAATAAGTAACAGGTTCATGTATAACATTAATAATAAATGAAAAACAACTGGATATATTGTTTATACATATACTAAAGTTATTCTTAGGTATCTGGTAATGTTTCTTCCCACCTCTAAACATTTTTAGTCTGGTACATGACTCACTAGTGTTAAAAGGTAGAGCCAAAGTAGAGGCCAGAGAGTTGACAAACCTCTCTATGCACTTCTCATTCCTACCATGGACTTTCTTATTAAATCTCTGTTATCCTAAAGTTCATGTTGCTATATTCTTTCCCTCTCTGCAATATGGGTGGATACAATTCTTTGTATCTATAAAGCAAAGTACTTAAAAAACCTTTGGAAATTATTGCAGGACATACTGCTGATGTGACCAGTGTATATAAAAAGCTATGTAAGGAGAACAGTATTCAGATAGTAATTAGACGGGCAAACTATATACTGGGAATTGTTAGAAGCTAGAAAGCTCTTCTCTAAATAAAAATGATCATAATGCTTCTATCTAGAACAATTTAAAAAGCAGCATATGGTGCACTGAAACCATCCTCATCTACGCAAAGAATTAAAACAGCATTGTGATAATACAGTTTGCAAACAGAGTCAAGAAAAATGAAAAAAATCTAGACAAAGAGTACCTAAAATACTTTAAAAAAAAACCAAAAAAACCCCACAACAAGCAAACCAACAAACCAAAACCCTTCAAGTCTTATTTCTATCAAGAGCAGAAATAATATTTAATAATTATCCTAAAAAGAAAAGAAAAAACCAAAACCATCTCTCCAGAAGCTGGACAGGGGAGTGGGACAGGTAGCAAAAGTGTTTAAATTAAAAACAAATTTAACCAAAACCAGGGTGCAAAAGTCATCCTCATACAGTAAAGAAAACATTCCTTCCTCTTTATTACATAATTAGCCCTTTGGGAAAAATTTTTCAATCACACCAGCATACATACCTAAAGAATGTTAAATAATTGGCTTTTTGTTTTATACATTTGACATTAAGAAGGGTATTCACTTTTGTTTCTGAGCTGAGAACTCACTTAAGTCCTGCAGTGAAGTGGCTGTTGCGGGCACAGTGGCTGTGACATGGTTTCCATTGACGATGTCCCCAGATGGATGCAAGGCATCACTTTCACACTGCTCTGGAATGTCCCCCTGATCTGGAGAAGAAATTTGAACAATGGCTTCATTATTTTGTAATTACAATAGTGGAGCACAGCAATGGACACAAAGTGTGGGAATGGCTGAATTAGAACACATAAATACCAGTACTAATTGAGCATTTTCCCTTCACCTTGACCGTTTCCCTGAGGATTAAGAATTATCATAGGCTGTACTTGCTTCTTTAATTACAGAATTGTTAGTTTTGAAACTAGCTATTGGAACACATCTGTTTGCAAAGCCAAAACAGGTTCATGAATAAATATACAACAGAAAACCAAAATGTTTTTCATTTCTTTACATAATCAAGATACAGGTCACAGAAAAATTACATGTCCAAGCTTAGCTTACCCTTTCTATGCACGTAAAACAACCTCTAATGCTTCGATCACATACTATTTCTTTATTAGGATCCTTGCCTTCTTCAGTGCATAGGATGGATGCTGCTAACTTGGATAGTCTACATTATATTTTCTTCTCCCTGCGCTGAATTTACAAACACACAACTACTATACTTCCTCTGTGATCACTGCTATGACACGCAACTGCTTCTATTATCTCAGTTTTATGGGAGAACACAAAAAGAGATAAAAGGTCACATGTAGCCATTATCTCTAGGTAGCCAACCTGAAATACACAGGACCATTTTTCTAAGCATTTAGTGTAAGATAGTGCAGATACCCTATACACCTCCTTAAGTTTTGGGTAAACATTTAGAAAATATCAATTTCCCAGCCTTCAAATATTATCAAGGTTTCAAGCATTTTTCTTTTCCATGTTATAATAAAACTGAAATATTTTGCATGAAGAAAAACAAGACACCCAAACCAATCAGCCTCTCTCTCAGAATGGTCTGGATCTCTTTAAATTAAAATTCTTTTAAAGGAAGTATAGATGAAAGCACAACAGAAAATTTCTTTAAAACTGTCAGTCTAGCAAAGTTATGAGAATGTTTTCAGTTTCTTACAAAAGCAACAGGAATTCCTAGCAGCTTCGCCTAGGAAAGTAAATTCGATATACGTCTTATATGTAAGACCAAAATAATAATGGGTTATCACACTCAAAAGAAAATCTATTCTGTTTTTTTGCTCTCTCTTTAACTGTAGGTTTAAATTATAACCTTATCAACAACAACATAATTTACATATGAGGCATCAGTATGTTTCAGGGTATGTAATATTTAAATAATCAAAAAAATCCTTTCACAAATAGGTTCCTGTTAAGTATTCTATCTAACTTCCAAAGGTCTGCTAACTACACAAACAAACCAACCAACCAACCCAAACCCAAACCAATATAGTACAAAACATCTTTACATTAACCCTTCTGCAAAGGAAAAAAAAGTAATACTCTGTACACCTTCACTCCTTTAGGTAAGGGTAGACAGCAAAAGATGCATTATCTCCTTAACACGAGCACATCAATTAAAAGCTATTACTGCCAACAGAAATTCCAATCTTTTCTTGCCAAAGCTCACTCACAGTTGGATTAAAATGCTTCCACATTTTCTGGTATCTCCTTCACTCCATTGGTTTTTTTCTACTCTTATCAACTTCTTCCTTCATTATATCTTATTCTACATTTACTTTTTAGATTTTACATTTTTATTCCCTCTCCAATTCATCCTGGGTTACCTTCTCCCATTGTTAGCCATTCTGATTTCATTCTACATACTGAGATTATCTTTTGATGCAGTCTGACCCAACTGAATTACTGTTGATTGAGAAATCATCAGCATATGCAAACCCTTAAAGTACTACCACATGTCTGATACAGTGGTTAACTTACTTGGACACAGCATCTACTCAGGCCTAATTGCCAAGAAAATGCCAGTCTATTCTTAAATGTGATAAAATAAATGTGAAATATGTAATGTATTCCTAAAAGTCTCTAATACGAAATTAAACAAATAAATCTAAATCTAATTAAAATATAAGTAAAAACCATTAGTAGCTACAGGCTCAGTTCACACTCAAATAATGCATTTAAAGCTTATAAAAAGAAAACTAAATGAGGTAAATTAAAAACCAACAAATGTACTGAGTAAAACTTCACAGAGATGCATAGATGAGTCATCAGCTTCTGCTAGTTATCACTAAACACTATCAGCACATTTGCTGTTTAAACAAACTATCTTTTTTGGTTGGTTGGTTGGTTTTTAAAATACTGAAAGCCATATTCTCACAGGTTCAGGAGAGTGAGCAAGGGCATCACTCCATCTTCCATATGAGGTAACCACAACCAAAAGAACAAGCCATTCTTAGACCTAGGAAAAGACTCACACCAATTACGGGTATTTTCTTTTAAATCAGTGATTCTAACTCTCCCAAACAATAATTATAATCTCTTCACCAACTATGAATTTAATTGTACCACCCCATGACATATCTCCCCCAGTCTCAAGACTTTACAGACCTAACAAAATTTGGAAACGGAAAAGGTGTTTAGCTTGCTGTTCACATCTTTCTCATTGACAATTTCACTTGCTTTAAACCCCCAGTTTCATGGGAGATATGGCTGCTCAGGTCCAACATTAAGATGTCACTCAAATGCTGAAAAACTAGGAAATAAAGCCAGTAACTGTGCTTCTATTTCTCTCTCCATATACAAATGGCTATGAAGTGCATTAACTTTTATTATCCTCCTCTTTCTACAGTACCTTAGTTAAACTAAAATTTTTTGAAAACTGACCCTGCAGGCTTGACTGCAGCATATAGAGGGAAACGCTTTATAGCACACAATACAAAACACCACGTAACGACAAAGTTCTTCCTCCAATCAACAGAGAACAGAAATGTAAGTAAACAAAATGCTGACCTCAGAGAAAAAAAACAATTACAATAAAATTCATGTTTCAGTAACTGAACCATATGTTCCAAAACTACTCAGAGATGCTGATTAATGACATAATTGCAAGTGTTCTTCACACATTTACACACACTTCTAAAGTAACTTCTAATTCATATTATTGAAGCCTCAGTTATTGAAGGAAAAATCAACAAGAGTATATGTAATGGCTATAGAAACGTATCTTCAGAATTAACATCATCTAGTAATACTGCTCTGATATTGGCCCATGATGAACACTCCTTGGAGATTTACTTTACGCAGCAAATACAATAGAGCCTCAAGTTAGTTCATATACTAGTACACTTTGCTGTTTAAAAAAAAATAATCCTACACAATTTTAAAACATTCTGAAACAACTGTCAGACCTACATGCATTAATCACAAGGTTACGCAAGATTTCTGAACAAAAAGTATGTTCCCAAATTTCAGAGCCAACTTGATTTCAGTCTCTACTTACTACTACAAACCCTTCTCCTCTAATGATGCAGATATGAAGAAAATTAATCCCCTATCATCTGAGACAGTTTGTTTTTATTTCCAACAACAGTCAGAATTTTTTCTCTCCAGCTACAGTGTTAAACTGTGAAGACAATTGTCTTACAACTGTTAAGCCATAAGGTGTTAAACAAACTGTCTAAAATCCACTAAAACTTACATTCAAGAGAAGAAATGCATTCTTCAAGGTCCTCATACATTAGTTTCTCTGGTTTGGGGATATCACTGAAATCTTGTTTATCTGTTCTTTCGTTATGAAGTCTGAAAGAAGAAGGAAGAACATAATTTAACAAATAGAAATGCTAAACTTTTAAGCAAATAGCTGAGATTTAAATACAAGGATTACTCACATGCTTAGCAACAGACTAAACCAAACGTAAAAACCATGCAACCAAAATGTTGTAACTTTCTGACTCAAAAGTTAAGGTATTTAAATACAGTTCTCTAACTTTTACCAAAAGTCAGCTCCATCTCTCTGATAGTCATCTCCCTGCAGCCTTTCCCCAAGGCCTATATATGACATAAAGGCATTACATTAAAACAAGATACACTCTCAAAAGGCATAGAAAGGAGTAAGAAAAAGAAAAAAAGGAGAAATACAATGAAATGTGACACTTAGTCAACTAAAATTAAGAAATTTGCCTTTTTAGGCTCTGTGTTAGTCTAATTCACACTGTGATGTCATCTTAACAGATGTGTTTGAGGTGTATTAGATGTCTGGCAAAACATACATGCAGGGGTGAAAATCTGGGTTCTATGAAAAATGAGTTTACTGCCCTTGTTTATCTCATCAGAAAGATAATGTGAAAGAACAATATCTCCCACATGACCCAGCTACTAAACTCTGACCAGAACCAGAACAGCAAAAGGAGTGCAGGTCACTAATGAAATTCAGCAGCAGCACTTTATAAAGGGGCTTACTTCACACCAGCTCGTGCTCTTCACCATGGCATAAATGTGTTTGTGCTTACAATTTCTAAGGAATTCAGGTCTTCTGTGGGGCAAAAGTGGAGAACAAACAACACATACCCCCACAATGAGACATGTTCAATAAAAAAATGTCAGTCTGGGGAACAAATGAATAAATCTGCATTGTCAGAACGGATAATTCAGTAACGTCAGTGGGGAAAAATACCCTGTAAATTAAATATGACAGAGCAAATGGAACTTCAAGTTTTTGGAAGTCTACTTCATGTTTTTAGTCCTTCCTTCACAGAAATGGTTAAGTGTTAAATAATTGTCAAGGATGCAAGGTTCAAGGACATGCATGCCACTTTCTTCAATAACAGTCCTGCAACACTGCTAGAAAGAGTCAATACACTGCCTCAGATTCAGCAAACTGAAGAGGTCTGCCTCATGAAGACAAATAAACACATGTATTTCCAAAGAGTTTTCAAAATTCATTCCATCATACAAAGTTGGCAACCAAACCCCAGACTGTACCTAATGTCAATATTCCATAAAACAGTACTGGTGTGCCAATCAACACCAAATGATTAAATTGCATGAGTTATGCTTAGAATTACCACTAAAGCTTAAACAAAAAACAACCACCATCATCTAAACTATTTTGTTAATGTCCGAAATTACTTTTTTAGCCCAAAACTGGTAACACCCCTCACAATTGGTTTCTTCAGCCCTAAACAAAAAAAGGAATGGTTTAGATAATAATCTGCCTCATAATTCTAGTCTTCCTGTCTATGTTTATTGGCTTCCTTCATACCACTCATATCTTCAAACATAAATAAACAAAGAGCTCCTGTAGTCACAGAAGCAATTGTTCTTCCCCACTGACAGAGGTCTAACTTGTAATGGCTTGCTGGTGTTACAGCATCATATTTTCTTTTCTTTTCCTTTTAAAGAAGTTCCCATTGCCACTTAAAATCTACAGGTCATAAACTAATCCCACAATACACATCAATGATCTGGCATTTGCCTAATAATGAGAGTAAATAACTGGAAAAGCCCACACATGCATTTCTGAAATATTTTATGTAACAGAAAACAGTCCAAGGCACAAGAAATTAAAAAAAAAATACTCATCAAAAGAATGTTTTCCCTTTAAGAAAGTCTTGGGAAAGCAGCAAGTTCAAGAAAATTATTGGGACCTCATACTCTTGCTTTGTCACAAGGAACCCAAGAAAGCAATTACAAGCCAGAGCTGCCTGCCCAGACCCTGGCCTGTTCTCTGCAACACAACTTGTTTATACTGTTCACTCTTCAGGCAGCATGGACTCTACAACATCCTTCAAAGAAGTACGGTCCCTCGCAGTATTAGAGCATTTTTCCATATCACCTTAACATGCAGGTTAACATTCAACCTTCACTTTGTAAGGTCTGTCACAGGATTACAGGAAATCTGAGAAATACTGTAGGAAATGTGAATGAGCAGGGAAAGAAGAGACAGCCACTTAAAGGAACTAACCTCATGGTCCCTAGGAATCCCAACAGCTTCTTTTCAAGGCCAAGAACATAAAGGCTCTCCCCAAATTCTAACCACAAAAAAGACCCTCTCTAGATTAAATGTACATTGAGGATTTGATAACAACAAAATAAAAAAAGCCTATGAATGCCTGCTAGACCTGCCCCAGGACAAGCTGTCCTTCTTCAGCCATCAAATCTGGAATTATGGCTAACAGTTTAAGGCCAACTCAAGTGTCTCTTTTTAGGAAAGAAACATTAAAAATTAAATACTTAAGCTTTTTCTGAAGACACCTATTCAGGATTCTCAGTTTTAGAGAGTAGAAGCACCAGCGACCATTAAGAACAGAAGAATTTCATACATGGAAATAGGAAATACCGAGAGGAAAGAGAAGTCATTTTTATGCAGCTTAATTTTGCCAAGTTATTAATTTACTTAAAAGAGATCTTAAAAAAAAACAAGGGAAAAGAGAAAAAGTTCTGCTACCCAACCCATTCCCACATGTAAAGGAGACTGGAGATTCCTATTCTGAAAACAGTTACAGGCACATGAACAAGCTCTTCAGAGAAGAAGAAAAAAGTTAGCGTTACAGCTTGTTAATGAATGAAGTGAGAATGTACAACTGCCTTGATTTAAATACTTAAACAGGCACCAGAAACTACTGAGCTTCAATCAGCAAAAGCTCATCAGTCAGATCACAGATGTGAAAAATAGACACAATAAAAGAGACATAGCTTTGGTCAAGGAATTAGTGGCCTTTTTTTTACTAGGGGTTTTTGTGTGCATTAAATATAACCTCAACAGCTTTTGAACATCAAGCATATGCAAATGGCCTGTTCTAATATGGGATAGATGAGAGATTATCACTACTTCGGACAGGAATTTGTGATGAGCTTGTAGTTTTACCTTTTTCTTGAAAAATAATTTCAAGTCATTGAGAAAAGAAGTTTACTCCTCTAAAGACCCAATTTTGTCTTCTGAAATGAAGTTTGTTCTCAAATCAGTCTACAATGTCAGCATTCCTCACATGTTTAAAAAATAAGATTTTTTTCATAGATATTATACATAGGCATGCAAGTCAGTGGTTCCTAAAAGTAAATCTGAGTTAAACAGCAGATTTTACATTTTTAGGAAACTTTTAGAAAACATGTTTTCTGAAATCAGTGATTAACAGAATATTTATTTATTAATAATGAATCTTTCATTCAGCTGTCTGGAAGTGGTCTGCTGTGTAAGGAAATACAATGAAAAATAAGGTCTACACTGATACAATAGATTTCAAGTGCTGCAGAACTTGCAGCTCTCTTGAAATACAAGGATCACACCACACCTTGCTCTCAAAAGTTTGTCAGAACTCCGACACATGAAAAATAGAAAACCAAAGAAGGACAAAAGCAGAAGTTTATTGTTAAATCTAGAGCTATATCTACAGAGATATCTACAGTAGTCTGAAAACCAGCAAAGTAAATCAGCCTGACCTGAGCCCAGGAACATCTAAACTTTGTATGACTTGTATTTGTCAGGTGTGCCTTACTGGTGACAGTGCACACCAAATGAACCACCTTCTATCTTTGAAGCCACACGTGGTAACAAAGCCATACTTACATTTGTTAAGTAGCACAAACAAAGTGCCGAGAAGCACAGTTCTAAACACTAATTAATATCCTTGAACAGCAGAATTTGAGCTAAGTTTCAGTGATGGGTATTTATCAGTTTGCTACATCTGCATTAAAGCGACATGCGCTTAGGATGCCTCACATTCTCACTCTCTAGGCTTTTTAGTCCATTGCCTAGCACTTTTTCCATGGCAGTGGATTTTTTAGGCTCTGGAGCTAGTGCTGCCATTACCATTTCTCCCCAACAGAGGGAATCTTTGGAATAACCTTTCATCCTTGCTCAACTACAACAGTGAAATTACTTTACAGAACACTGTAAATCAAGTTTTACTTTGTCATAGGACAAGACTTTTTTTTTAAATGTTGCATTCATCTGAAGTTTCCAATGGACTTGAAGTTTAAGTATTTCACTGCACGTAACTTTGCACTGTAGGGAAGCACAAATTTAACAGAGGTGAAAATGTCAAATCATATTTGCCAAAGGTTTTTGGATTTGGGAGAAGGTGGAGTGTTTGGTTTTTTTATAGCTAAGTTCCTCTTTCGGCATGATATTCAAGAATGGAAATCCTTATCCATCTTTAGAAAAGTTCTCACAAAAGGAATGGCTTACTTGAATCGTAAAAGCAGCTATTGCCATGAACAGTTAGATGTTTCTTTAAAAAGCAGGTTAAAAATATTGCTTTGTAAACAATGTTACCTGATTTTCTGGCCACGACTGGATGGTGAGGAAGAAACAGACTCAGAAGATGAAAGTAGACGTGGCTTTGAAATAGGAGAAAGCACCTGGTCAACACTCTGCTGTGAAGAGGCAAGGTATGAGCCGCTGATGTCTGCAGAATAAAAATCCCACAATTTGTATTAGTCAGTTATCTGTCCTACGATTTCTCGGACAAGGCTGGTTTTTACAACACATGCATAATTGGACTGTGCAGGCAGCACCACCACTATAGGTCAACTAATATCCAGATCTTAACATGAACTTTCTTGTACTGGTTCTTTCTTTCTTTTTTCTTTTACTTCTCGTGTATGGGAATTCTCCTCTACAGGCCTTCACCATCATAAACTTACTCCTCACAAAGCCTATGATTATGATCACCTTGTAATACATCCATGTTCCACACAAACAGCAGCCCCTCTGCCAAACACCAAATAATTTCTCCCATGTTGGGCATTAGAGGAAACATTTATGGACCTGGATTTCAAGCTAGGGATGTGCTTAGTAGCCAGCAAAAGATAATGCTTGAGGTCTCTCAAAGGTCATTCTTCATTAGGAAATTTAACCTGGAGGTTTCAATTTCTACGGATTTGTGAAAATGCGTGATGAAGCAAAGAAGAAAATCTTTTAAGATTTTATCCTCTTACCAATAGCTGTAAAGTTATCAGGGAAGGAAACAGACAGTATGACTAGAGAAGTCTTGAGTTTCCTAAGAAACCAAGGTAAAAACCAAAACCCCTGCATTAAAAAGGCTTTTAATCAAACTTGCAAAGCCCAGCACTTTGGTTAAATTTTGCTTTGCAATCTTAATTTTCCCTTCCTGTGCAGCGGCACAGGTCTTTCATTATTAGACTATGAATTATTATTTTTTCCACAAGACATGGTATTCACTCAGTAAGCAGGCACTGCTGTTTTTCTTCTCTTTACTGACCAAATAACTTTTACTGTAGTCAGTGCTAATCTGGCTCAAAAGATAAGACGAAAAGCCACTATTAACACTCCTATACCTGAAGTTCTTTCAGGTGGTCACATAGAAGTGCACCCTGTTCATGGCACACGTCACACTGCAGAAGTAAGGATGCTTCAGACTAGGGGTTGCCCATGGATTTTTATCTCCAGACAGCCCTTATGCCCATCCAACAGAGGTGAACATCCTCTAAGGAAGCTGAGCGCTAACAGAACAGGACCCAGCAGTTACGTCATACTCTTGTATCAGCAGTACCTGTTCGTGATGTGAACCCTCAGCACACCCACATCCAATCTTTTCATAATGTAACCTGTCAAATTTTCACATGCAGAGCAAATGGACGAGAACAGCATGTAGTACTTAATGCATGCACCCCCTCAGCATAACACATACTGCACGTCAGGACACAGGTGGCACACCAGCCAGCTCATATGATAATTTACTACAGCCTACTACTATTTAGAAATCATCTAGGATGGAACTTAATGATTTTCTACTAAAAGACAAATAGCTGAGGTCTTTGGCTCACAGTATCCTGTCTGTGACTGTTTCTTGATCCATATTACTGGCCCGATGTTATGGGTTTGTGGCAGGGTTTTTTGGTAACGGGGTAGGGTCCACAGGGCCGGCTCCTGTGAGAAGCTGCTGGAAGCTCCCCCGGCTCCAAGCCGGACCCGCCTCTGGCCCAGGCCGAGCCCCTCAGGGACAGTGGAAACACGGGTGGGAGAGCAGATTTAAGAGGGGAAACCTGCAGGGAGTGGGGGATTGGAACGGGAGAGGAACCCCTCTGTGGGTACCGAGGTCAGGGAGGAAGGCGGACGGCGCTA
>NW_010973231.1:2115986-2136582 GCF_000737465.1 Haliaeetus leucocephalus
CCGGTGGAGGGGAGGGGAGCCCCCCCAAGATGGCCGCCGCTCTGTGGAGCAGGCTGGGACTGAAGGACTGCAGCCCGCGGGAGGGACTCACCTTGGAGAAGTTCGTGGAGGAAGAGTGTGAGGAGTCCTCCTCCCCCTGAGGAGGAAGGAGCGGCAGAGACCAGGTGTGGCGAGCTGACCCCAACCCCCATTCCCCGCTGAGGCAGGCAGGAGGGAGGACTGGGGGGAAGGTGTTCTAAAGTTTGGGGTTACTTCTCAGAATCCTTGTTTTGATTTGATTGGTAGTAAATGAAATTGATTTCGTTTCTTCCCCAAGTTGAGCCTGTCTTTTGCCCGTGACCATAAGTGGGGAGTGATCCCTCCCTGTCTTTGTCTTGACCCATGAGCCTGCCTTTATATTTTCTCCTCATCCCACTGTGGCCGGGATGGGAGGGGAGTGACCGAGCGGCTGCGTGGTGCTTTGTTACCGGCTGGGCTGAAACCACGATACCCGATATTGGAGACAGCAAGCAGGGGAAAAACAGCAAAGGCTCCTGTCCTACTTTTAGTTGCTCTTAAAGAAATGGGCTTACTCCTTCCCAGTAGAAAGTCAAAGCCTGAAAGATGTCCAACATGCATGGGCTTGGGAAGGAAAACAGTCAAATGCTAATTGAAAACTAGTCAAAATGAGCTAATTTAAAGGAAGAGAGAAAATCACATACCCTTCCATTGGCAGATTATGCAGTAAAGCAGCTGCTAGATCTGCCAACTACAAGTATTTTACAGGAGGACACACTTCTTCCTTTCATCCTTCGAAGGAAGACGTGCTGATGACTAAGCTGGAGCTGTCACTGAGGTATACCTCACTTAAAGGAAAAACAAATCTCAGACTCACGCGCATGATAGCTTTTAGCTCTTAAAATTTATTCTGAGCTGTTCAGACTGGCATCTTCAACAGCACTGAAAAGCTCCATGGAAGCTTCCAGAATGACTTATGGTTTTCTAGCAAAAACAAATCTGGTGCTTCAGCCATCTCTAGCACAAAGGATAACATATATACCAATAACAGCACTCCTCCTCAGAAGACTCTTGAAATGGAAGTGACTTATCAGTGGGGAAGGAATCTAACTGGAAGCAGATAAATCACTCCACAGCACATTAGCACTGAAGATACCATGCTTACTGGGGCAAGTACTGCATCAGTTTACCTTGAGAACATAACCAACTAGTTGTAACCCAGCCTCCTACACTTACATAGCGCTCATTTTCTGTAACACCTAAGTCAGGTAATGCCCTCTGTTATTCAGCTCTTATCCGTCTCCAGAACAAGTCAGTCTTGTGCATTAAGCAAAGAACAGATCCAATGGAAAAAAGAAATCAGCCATCACGTAACTAGCTTGTGACAGGTACAAAGACAGGAAGGATTGTTAAGGTTACGCACACAGCTTTAATTTTTACATTTCCTGATTTTACAACAAAACCCTACTTTTATGGAAGATTTTGTGTGTGTGTGCAGTATTAAATAGCCTGTAGGTACTTTATACAGAAGCTGACAGAGAAAACTTAAAACGTAAAAGACTGCTTTGGAAGTTCAAGTTCTCAAATATGTTTTCAGTAACAGAGCATGACATTCTACATGCAGAAACACAGGGACAGCGTCAATAGATCAGACTGTTTGTAACCTGTTTCTAGCAGTGCCCATAACTAAACAAAACTAAAGTTAAAAAAGGAGAATACTTAAATCTTACTTCTGGCAACACCCACCCCAGCCTTTCCTCAATCAATACTTTTTTGGGTCCTCCTGACAGGGCAGTTTTATTCCTGCATCTACACTTGTTGCCACAGAAGCAATAAATTCCACAACTTACTCATGGTATGAAAAAGTACTTCCACCTCTTTCCTTGCAATTTCACAGGATTCTGGGGTCTGTGAAGCAGTGATTTATTGATCCCTTTTCACCTTTTCCACATCACTCATTGCTTTCCAGATTTGCCACAGCCCACCTCAGCCAACTCTTTTCCAAACTAAGCTGCCCTTCTTGTATTTAACCTTCCTTCATGCAGAAGTTGATGATTATCTTTTTTTTTTGGTACTGTCTCTTTTTTCATCCTGTTAAAACCACTTTGAGCTAGGGTGACAAGAATTGCATGACTCAAGAAGCAGACCTACTGCAGATTTGAAACAGTGTAATGTTTTTTTCATTTTCAATTCTTTTCTATTTTGCTTGCTTTTCTGAGTACTGCCCCTTCAAAAAAACCAACTAAGTAATTATATGACACTGTGAAATTAATAGCAAATTACAATTTTCCAATCATGACCAAACACTAATCCCCTCCCTCTCACAATTGCTCAGGAACATTTGATAAAGATGTCACAGCAAAAAAAAAGAAAAAAGAAAAGCAAATCTGGACCTTTCAGACTGGAAAACTCAATTTAAGAGAAGCCAGACAAAGCAGCCTTCTGCTGCACACATTAACTACAATAGCTAAATGAAAGGATAGGAATACAGAGGGAGGGTTATTAAACCTGGGAAATTACAGTTAATGTTACAACGTAGTTATACTTCATAGCAACTTTTGAATGAAACTGCACATCATAAGGTTACACCTGTATTGAATTATATAGCGTAGTCTTCTCTATAAAGCTACCTGAACTAAGTGCAGTATGTTTAGCCTCCCTCAACGTACTTCTCCAGTACTTGTTTCCATGAAGAAGCAATACTCCAAGCAGCTAGCATATTTTGTCTCTGACTTCTCCTGCCTCTTAGCAAATAACCAATAAGTGAAACCACTACTAAATCTTTCTTTTCCCATAGTGCAAGAAGAACAGTAAGTAAAAGCCGAATACAACACCAGATTAAAAATTGTGACTTACCATCTGAAGTTTTCTTGTTACCGAGATCTCTTTCCAATTTCGAAATGGGAGTAGAAGAAAGGCGTCTTGAAGAAGACGCTCCTCTGCACGGTGGTGTTAAGGGATTTTTAAAGACCTCAACCTGCCCAGATTTTTTGATGTGTTTTTCACCTCTTGGACTGTGCAGGGGGGAGCGCTGGGAGCTGGGATTATCCTCTAGAAGTTCATGCTGGGTTGTCACGGGAGGTCTACTAACAGCACACTGTAGGAGTAAAGGAGACTGCATCTTTCTTGGCGTTCTGCTTGCAGCTGCATCCTGCATGACTCTGTGTTGGTAGTTCCTGTAGGCTTCTTCCAAATACTCTGCCTCTTTTTCTAGTTCTTTTATTCTAGCCCAGGTTTGTGCCATACACTCTAGGTCAGAATCTGGAGAAGCACTGCGTGGCTGTAACTGCTGCTGATAGCCAAATCTTGGCACAGCGTTTACCTTCATCACATCAGTCATAACCTGATTCTTTAGGAATGTGCTATCCACATAAATATCATGAGGTACAATTCTGTCACCAGTGAAGTCAAGGACAGAGCGATCAACAAGTGAAGGCTTTGGATTCCGATACACTTCATTTTCTAGAGCTAAAAGATAGCAAGAGAAAGTGAGTGACAGTAAAGAGTGAGAGAGGGAGACCCATAATGAAACAGAAACAGTAAAACACAGCATGTAAATATCAGTTTGATTAAAATTATTTTAACATGGGATTGGCTCAATTGTGAGAATTTAATGGTTTGACTTAAATGTATTTTCAATGCACAGTTTGCATAGCTGCAAATCATCGCTGATATTATTTTTTTATTATATAATCCTTCCGTGTACAACTACCTGAACTATGCCCTCTACAATGTTATTGCTTAAATTACGTTTAAAGAAATGAATAAAAATTAAAACATCACCACTTTGGACACATTATATCCAATCACACTGTTAAAAGGTGAGGGACACAGGGCAGGCCACAAGTCTTAACAGCTTCCTTCTATTTAGATAAAAAAAGAAATCTGGAGACAAATTGTTGTTTTTAAAAAAACAAAGTACTTCTCCAAAATTGTCAGTTAAATTGAATGTTTCAGGGCTGTCTGCTTCCTGGCTTGCACTTGTATGTGCTTCAGCAAGCCCAAAAGACCAATCTATAGGGCTGTATCTTTCTCAGCAAAACCACCAACTTATTTTTATTCTACATAAATGTTTGTTCAATTACATCCTTAACTCTGATGCAAAATAAAAGTCCATGCAGTACTTTCAGTCATTTAATTAAAATATATATTTGCTATTTTGACACTAACAAATTTCCAATTCCAAATGGTACTGATACTTGTACCATATATGAAAAGGTACACATTGGTCTAGTGAATAAAATACTGCATATATTGAACTATGGTGCAAAACATGCTGTATACAATGTATAACCATTGCAGAATTTAATTCCATATTTTTAGATTAAATATACATCCCCAAACTTTTATTTATCATACTTGATATTAGCAAGACCGATAGGCATCTTTAGAAATACATTTCTTCAGCAGACTGAATTGCTTTACGCAAGTGCCTGCCTCTCTTTCTAATGCCTATATGAGGTGCATAAGCTGTTAGCCTTGACAACAACTGTTTAAAAGTTAGATTTAAATTTGTGAAGTACACAATACAATTTCAAATTGATTACTCTTATTATGAACATTCAAGAATCAAAAGGCATTAAAACACAACTTGCCTCCTGGAAAACAGTGATTATGTTATCACCAAACGCTAATGTCTTCATACTGAGGAAAAACAGACAATAAAAACATGCAAGTATTCAGGGAGGAATGTTTTCCCTTCCTCTTATGTGTATGTTTTCTGAAAGGAAGGGAAGTTGTAATGAGTCTGCTTTTTACACTGGGCTTTTAAATAATTTTGATTTTAAACTTGAAGTCTACTCACTGGTGGCATACAACTGCAGCTTTTTTAAGCTTCTGGAAATTCTTATACTAGTTAGGTAAGTGAACTTCGTAAAGGACTGCTCTGGTGTAAGATACAAACCTGCCTGTGTTTGTTTCACCTGCAGTTTCAGTTCCTCAACCTGCACATTTAACTTCCTGACAGTAGCTTCCGACTCTAACAGTTGGGTCTTTAACTGGGCACAACGCTCAACCTATAGCAGATCGAGAGGAAAACAAAAATCAGCATAATTCAAACACAAAGAGTAATCTCAGCTGGCTGAATACTTGTTTCTAAATGGTTTTCAGGTCCAGTTAAACCATACACATAGTATCCTACTGAAAGTCAGTGCTGACAACTTAATGACTTGGAAAGATTTACTTTGTTTATGTTGGGTTAGTGTCTTGGGGTTTTTTTGGTTGCTTTTTGGTGTTCTTTTTGTTTGTTTTCTTTAGAGTTGTTTACATAAAAATAAGTGGAGTACAAACAATCCCCCTAACTACATGCTAAACGGCCTGCACAGGTACATAGATAAAAATGAACAGGATGGCAGGAAAAAGAAAGGATTCAAATTATTTAGAAACAATAATTTACCTCACTTTGTAGCTGCTTTTCCAAAATCTGCCTATGACTTTCAAATTCATCCAGCGCCAGCTTCCTAGAATGTTCCACTCTCCTCAGCTCCACTTGGCAGGCCAGGTGCTCCGCCGAGGGCTGCGATAGCTCTACCCAGAAAGAGAAATACTAGACACTCAGCCGTAGAATAATGAGTGTGCACTTTTCTACACGATACCCCTTCAAAATGTAAAGCTGATTTGGTTTGAAAAACCTAACAAGGCTTTGTTTGAATAAAGTACTTAAGGATTTTTTTCTCCTCCTTTTACAAAGGACTGAAATTTTCGTTGGTGTAGTCATCTAAGAACTAGACACAGACTGTCCTACTCCGGAAGAAAAATACATATCCTTACCTCCCTAACTGGATGTACATCTCTACTCTCCTGTAATCTCAAATGCACATTAAAAATACTTGGCATTTTATGACTATAGTCAGGCAAGCACTTAAAAATAATAGTGCAATGTTCTTTTACCATTATTAACCATACTAATGCTATGGTTAGAAACATTGCTCTGCTTTTTTCAAAGGGTGAAAGGGATATTCTTCATATTATTATAGCTACCACAATTCAGTATTTCTACGATACAGACATATTACAGAAAATAAACTTATAATGTCAAGGACTGTTTCATTTTACACAAACATTACTTGGGGTTTAATAAAAACTACTAGTAAACATAATACAAAGAATGTATTTTAATGAAAATTTACTTCTAAACAAATACTTGTAGGGAAACATAAACAAGAAAATTATTAAATCATTCACACTGACTGTCTCGAAGATGCTGGTTCTCACTGCGAGTCTCATCCAACTGTTGCCTAAGTAGTTTATTCTGCACTTGGAGCTCCAATTTCTCCTCCTTTAGCAAAGGATAGTCTGATACCTCTTTCAGTTTTTCTGTCAACAACTGATTCTGTTTATTTACCAAGAGAACCTGGGCCTTCGCTGACTCCAAATCCAGCTGCAGAAAAAGAACAGTTTAGAAGCTTATGAACTGTTGTACTACTAAATCATTTTTATTTCACATTTTCTTTTTTTTAAAAATGTATCTCAAAAGCACTAATTAGAATACAGCTTCTTTAAATTCATGTTTACAATTACCTCAAGCTCTCTCGTGCGTGATATAGCTTGCTTGAGTTCCTCCTTTTTTGAATTAACAGCAATGGTTTCTTCATGCAAAAGCATAGCTTTCTCTGCAGGGAGGATTACAAATGCTGAATTAAAATTAGTAGCGTAGTAGAGTAAAAAATTGTATCAGCAAAAAAAAGTTTAAGCTGCTAAACCCAACATTCAATTTAATTCAAGACATAAAAATGACTGTCATACACACTCCTTCAAAATTATGTAAGTCACACTGTGTGCATATATACATATGCATACATACAATCCTTCAGAATTAAGTAAATCAAATTCATATGCACATGATATATCATTTCTTTCACACGTCCCTAACTTATAAGTCTCAACATGTTATCTGTCCCAGCTCTTTTCCTCAAGCTCCAATTAAACATCTTGTGCACAATAAATGTAAAAACTGGCAACCATTCAAGAGTATGATACCAGAGTGTACCAGAGTTCAATTAGAGAATGAATGAGCTATTAAGACTTCAGACTGAAGGAGATGGGAAACTGCAAAAGCAAAATGCTTTGCAGCCTCTGTGCAAAGCAGCAGCTCACGGTTCCCACTGCATTCTGAACAGCAAGGAGTTGCTGACCTGTCCCTGGATCCTGCTACATGTTTTCAAAAATCTATTTTGATGTTTTTTCTGTCACTTATACCACTGTTACTGAACAGCATGACTGTTTAGTAACTACAGTGTTTTGATATCTGTTAGTAAAAGCTCTAGAGATAAACAGCTACTTTATTAATCTCAAAGAGATGGTTACCTTTATTTTTTTTCTCATCTTCAGTAACTTTATTGGTTCTGGCTATGTGTTCTTCTTTTAATTCAAGCTGATATCTAGAAGTAAAAAGAATTATGTATTCCCAAAGTATGTGTGTGTGCACATGTGCATGCATTTGTGCAAATTCCAGTCTTTCCCAGACTAAACTATGATCACACAATTATTTATTAACAAAATTAGTTATTGGAGAGCCACTGAAACAGTTGGAAAGGGCCTTGCCAATCACCTGCTCAAAAAGCAAGACTACCACCAACTCCAGAGCAGGTCAGCTGTGGCTCTTCCTAGCTAAGTCTTGAAAACCTCAAAGGATGTATATTCCACCACCTCCCTGGATGACCTGTGCCAATGCTGCACTACCTGCCCAGTAAAATTTTTTTTCCCCCATGTCCAAGCTGAATCTCCCAAGCCACAATTTATGGCCCCTACCATATGAACTGCAAGGTCACGTCTGATAGTCCCATAACTATCCTGACAGACCTTTACTAGTCCGTCTCCAGTTTCTTCGTGACTTTCTTGAATTGGGGAGCCCAAACCTGGGCACGGTATTCCTAGCACAGCCTTTACCAATACCTGAAGGGGATAACAACTCCCCTCAGTCTGTTGGCCGTGCTGCTACTACCATCACCCATCATGCTGTTTGCCTTATTTGCCAGAGCATGCTGCTGGCTCACAGTCAGCCTGGCACTCACTGTACTCCCATGTCCTCTTCAGAAATGCAGCTCCTCAGTCAATTCCTTTTCCACATTATACTGCTTCATAGGGATATTCTGCCCCGAGCACAGAGCTTTGCAGTTGTCCTTGTTAAAATTCCTAAGATTTGTGTTGGCACAGTCCCCAAGCTTATCAAAGCCTGTCTGAACTGAACCTCTGCCATTTGTTGTAGAAGCCATTCCCCTTAACTAAGCCTCATGTTCAAAGTTGTTGAGGATGCCCTGTGTCAACATCCAGATCAAGGATGAAGGTGTTGGACAGTATTGGTCCCAGTAGTGACCCCAAGGGTTCTCTGCTCATCATCGGCCACCAGCTAGACACTGAGCACTGCCCAGGTACAGCACTGTTCACAGCCCAGCAGCCATCCAACTTTACCATTCAATTTTACTGGAATTTACAGGAGCTAAGAAAGCTCAACATTTTGCATGACTGCGACATAGATTATAAATGTTTTCAGATATTGCCACATCCATCGTCCTGCATTTTTGCAAATGGTCCAGACCACTCAGATCCTTCTCCCAGTTATGGCATTTAACATTTACTATAGAAATAAAAAAAAGATTCCTTTCCTAACCAGCATCATTATATCTATATAATAAATAATAGCTCTTTGCTACTTTTCATCAAGGATTTGGGACAAAACGACACAGATTTTATCTTTCTGAGCATTTGCAGAATGTCTAAAATATTTTGTATGTTGGTAAAATAAGCTAAGCAGCAGTTCATCCTTAAAATAATTTGCTTCTCCTCATGAACCAAAAGCACTCTACAGGCATTATTTGTAACTAGCTGTTAGGGACTAGATAAAGTAAGATACCAAGGTGGGTCATTAGTTGCATTTCACTGTTCTCTGACAAAACCCTCAAATCTACTCAATTTCAGCTGAGGCATCATTCTTATCAAGACCTACTCTTTACATCTTTCCTCTGTAATTTAAATAAAGACACACTAACACAGGTAATACTTATTGTTCACTGGTTTGCAATAACAAGTACTGATACATCAGTCATTTGGTTTAACTGCCTAACTGGAAGACTGGTTCATGGCATCAAATACACAGGAATAATAACATGCCAAGAGCATATGCCTGCATTGAAGTATCATGTAACCCTTCAATTGACCAAGGCACTCCAAGAAAGTACAATAGCAAAGTTAGGATATACCCACTGCAGCACCTCAAAAGCAGTCACAGATGATGTCTTACACTTTCAAAGAGCATTTCTAAGCAAATTCCTTGAAACTATGTTCAAGCAGATGGTAGTCAATAAAAGAGGGTGATCTGTATCAGAGAATCCCTCTCCAAAAATGGGGAGGGCTTAAGGTAAGAGCCAATCTAACCGTACAATGAGCTAGTGTGCCTCTCACCCTTTTTCCAAGAAACCTATAACATCTTTTTAATGCTGATTTCCCCTCCATACCTTTTCTGCATTCATAAAATGGTCAGTTCTTTTAATTGTGGTCAAAGGAACTCACTAATACTGCTTCAAATCCTCTTGTCTAAACGCTCAACTAAAGTCACATCTCTTTCCCGGAAAACAACACAGAATTTAAACTACAACAATAATATAACCTATAATCACAAGAGAGTTATTTTCCATAACAAGCTTTTTCTGAATGTGACAGAACATTTTGTCATACTAGCAAAGAGCTAAGCAATGATGTAAAGAATTCAAGCTGATAAAAACACGACTGCACATTTTCAAAGTCCTTGCTTTGTTACACTTTTCAAAAAAAATCCTATAGAACTTATTATTCTGTTTTCATAGGAAGTAGCATGCGTCCTATTAGAGACAAAAGAAAAATTTACTTTAAGAGTTCCGTCTTAAGCTTTTGATCATATGTCTCCTCTATGTTCTTCACAGCAACCTCCCGACGTCGAAGTGCATCATCAATAGCTTTATTTTTCTCTTCCTGAAGTTTCTGAGTGCTGAAATATCCATAAATATACAGAAAATGACCAGTTACAATGTTGAAACTTTAGGGTTTGTTTTGTGTTTTTTTAAAATAACATTTAGGGACATCAAAGGATAATGTGCTTGCTTGGAACACTGTAGCAATTTAAAATTATCATCAGAATCTGTCATTGTAATTCATTAAGAACCAGGAGATGTCACACAAACTAAATTGCCCTATTTAAAATCCAGTACCAATCAATTGCACAGCTATCCCAGGTTAACTCTAGCTCAGCTTCCTACACCAGAAAGGCTTCAGAGGAGATAGGGCTGAGCATGGTATTCTATCAGCACCCTCTGCTGGGTTGTTAAAAAAAAAAACAAGTTTTTGTTGGCAGGATACTCATATTCCTATAAAAAAAAGATTACAAAGTAATGACATTAAGTGTATTGAAAAGCTGGCCAAAAATGGTTTAGTTATTTTTTTATTTAACCAAAGAAAACTGATCTTCCAAGGACAATTCAAAAAAAAAAAACAAAAACCAAACAACCCAGGAGTAAAGAAGCAAAATATCACATACATGCCTCATGAGTGTTAGGGTTACACACTGTGTTGTCTGGGGTTTGTTGTTTCGGTTTTTTTTTTAATTTAAGCACTTCAAAGCAAACATCTGGTTCCTTGCCTCCAAACTGATGCTGCACTGTTTTGGTTGGATTAGGTAGAATAGAAAAAAACCCCAAACATCTTTTTGTATGGGGTATCCCTGCTACTAGAGACAGTATACAACACTGCTGAAAATGCAAAACACAACTTCCGGGATATATAATCCATTTCAATGTCATAGAAGCAGCAACATCTTGAAGCACACTTTCCAGAAAAAGGACAACAGCGTATTTTAGCATTGTATATGCCCTTCAGCAACTTACACTTCAAATGCCTCAATTCTTTGCTTCAGTTCCGCCTCTCTGGTCCTTACGACTTCGATATCTTTCAGTAGACTTTGTCTCTGAGCGTATACTTCCTTTGCTTCTATCTGAATCACAAAATATTATCTCTAGTTTTACTTCACACTTTATACAGGTATTTACTGTTTAACATGTTCAAACTTTCAAGGATCTTCTTCAGGAACTGGTCTTACTCGAATAAATACATAGTCATAATTTGAAATAACATCCAGAATTGATTGTAATTATCTTTTTTTTGTTCCCTTTCTCCTTTTACCCTGAGTGAAAATGTTTTAGATGGAGTCACTACTGGCTTCCTGTAAACACTTTTCTTTTAAGAAATAGCACTGATTAAAACTTATGTACAAGGAAAAATTGTTTTTAAAAAAATTACATAGTAAACATGTTCAAACACTTGACTTTTTTTAATAAACAATAGCTTCATATGTTCTTCATAAAAGCAAAATTGAAAAAACAAATGCCAAAACCCCGTGATAAAACATGATTTAAAATTAAAACTGAGTAAACCAGCAGTCTTTCAGTTTTTGCAGTTTAACTTATGGAAATCAAACAAACTGTAAAAGGGATTCTCCAAACATGCTAATACCAAAAGTCACATACCTTCTTATTAATAAAAAATAGCTTTTCTTGTCCTTAAGCACACAAATCATTATTTCTCTCCAAAGAAATAATAAGTGCCTAAGAAGAAGAAAAGTATGATTTTGCCATACAGGTACTCATATCAAGTTTGCAAGCCGTGTGCATTTGACAGTGCTGAAAGGCTGAGCTGCTGTTCCTAGTGCAAAAACCAGAGCAGTTTGTCAAGCCATATTACCTGGGCATAAAGTTATCTTAGTAAAGGGTTAAATGACCTTCTACCTTTATTGTAAATATACTTCAACTCAGTAGAGCTCCTAGTCTCCACTAAGAGTCCCCAGGTAAATGACACATATACTTTTCAGGGAAGTGCATAAGCCAGATATTCATACACAACACCTCACCGATACGCTGATCTAGTTGTCTTTTTTTTTTTTTAATTACTGAATTAATTTCATACCCACAGAAGAAGATTGATAGCATAAAATAGGTTTTCTTGTAAGCTTCTAAGGACATAACCATGAAAGAAATTCATAGCGTAGTGATAAAATGTTTAACTTTCAGATTGGAAGGAGGTCAATAGTAAAGACCAGTATATAATAAACTATATAGAGACCTGTATGATTGCTTTGTTAGCTAATCCCACGGGCCCTTGGGGGGGGGGGAGGAGGAACTGAAAACCAAAAAAACCCACCACCACAACAAAAAAACCTCACCACAAAAATGTGGTTAGCATTTGTGGATGACTATTATTTGGATAGGAAGGTCTACTGCAGACAGCAGAGGGATGGCGAAGCAAACAGGTGACAGAATAGCAAGCAAACTATTCTTCCAAAAACTGAAAAGTAATAGAGATTGGGAGAAGCAATTTAGAACTATGTACAAATTATTGTGTGCTGCAGGAACAGTTAGTACTCTGGCAAAACGCAAATAGTTAACAGCCCAAAGGAGTAACTCATCAAAAAAGTGTTCAAAGAAACAAAGTGAGATGCTAGCTTACAGTAAAGACAGTGGCTATTAATAATATTCAACACATAGTGACATAGAGATGGCATATCCGTACCATACAGACTATATATTCCATTTAGTTTAGAGTCCTTCTTAGCAACTGAAAGAATTTATAGTATAACTAAAAGATATGTTCAACTTTCTCTTAAAAAAACTCAGTGATCTGAATTCAGCAAAGTTATTAAAACAAATTAAAAAGTATTTATTACATTTAAATCCATCAATCCTAGCCTGCAGAACTGTTCCTTTTCCAGCCAGCTCTACTTAGATATTTACCCATACTCTTTCTTGCAGTTGCTAAATGAGGTCCACTGAGAACAAAAGTAAATTCAACATTTTCACTAATAAGCCAAGTACAATCTGAAGGTAAATCTCCTGAAGATAAAAGAACAATTTAATCAACTCACTGAATCATTTCGTACTAGATTAAGAAAAAATATTTGGAACTTTACCTCTTGTTGCTTTTGAAGCCTCTCAATAGCATTCTTTTCACGAGAAATCAAGGCTTCAGACTTTGCCTGATGTGTCCTCTCCAACTCATGACGCAGCTCAGAGATTTCTTTCTGGGTCTGCACTTTCTCCTCCATTTTAATCTTTGCTATTTCAACTTCTTTAAAATGTTCTAGCTTACATAAAGGAGAAACAGTGGGGTAAGCAGGGCCATCTTCAAATTGACAAAGACAATCCCTCCTCAGACAATTCTAAATTTCACTTAGAAATTTTTGTTAGGAAACGTATGATAATTTGATGAAAATAAATTACTGTGATAAAGTATCTTAGCAGAACATACTATTTGCACGTCTCACATAGTTTTCATGCATTTATCTGGCATCCCAAAGCAGATCTTACACAAAACTAATAGCTTTAGACAAGAGCAAAACAGAGGCCTACGAAGAAAAACACACTGCAGGAGTGATACTCTGTTTGCAATTAAGGAATGGCCACACTCTTTAATTCCTCCTCTGACACTGTCTCTATTCTTGTCCCTTTCCCAAAGAACCACTTTTGACTGGTGATGCAAGAAATGGCAGAATCAGACCCGTCCTGAATCGCTCAGGAACAACAGAAATACATCTGGACACAAAAAAGTGCCAAACATAAAAAAATGCAGAGCGTGTAACTCCACATAAAGAGGGTTACAGAAACAGAAGTCCTGATTCACGGACTTCTTAGCACAACTGAAAAAAAAGTAAATGCATACAAACAGGAAAGTATGCATCTTTCAACTGCACAGAAGAACTGTAGGGAACACGCCACCATACAATGTGTGAAGTACAATAAATGCAAGAACAGAGTTATAAAGAATTATAACAAAAATCTGGAACAAAATGGAAAGCAAGCATACAAGACAAAAAATATGAGAAAAAAATGAGCAAAAGAATAAAAAGACAATGACAGAAAAATTGAGAGACTGGAGCAAGTGAGGTTAAAGAGAGGGGGAAAAGCACAGTAGGAACACCTGATCAAGGAATTCAGGTCTGCAGGCATAAATTTTGTGAAAAATGAAAGAAATGGTGAGACAGTGCAGTATCACTTGTACATACACAAATTGGATTAGAAATGTCTTACAGCAATTCACGTCACATTGCTAAGGAATCTGTGTAAAGTTAATTGAATTTAGAAGTGATTTATATCTGGTTAAGATTCCAATCTCCTTTGTTACAATGGCTTTGCTTAAACTGAGGCAAACTTAACACATGAATTAACATGTTTCACATACTAGAAAGACAGCGCCTGTTGCGGAATAAAGACTAAATGAAAAATGAAGGTAAAATATATTGGCAATTGTAACTCTCCATCCTTCTACTTGTCTAGCTGAATAAATATGACTAAACTGATCTCCTCAAAGAGTTTATATCAAATTTATGGAAAAAACCCCCCATATTTAAATGAACTGCAGTATATTCTCTCTGCTCCATTTTTCAAACATAAACTCAACTATCTGTTAAGCTACACAGCTGCAATTCACACCTGTCATTTGCTATGCATTATATTGAAATTTAAGCTTCAAAATCTTAATGGGGAAGGAAAATTAATAGTACGACTAAGCAGAGTAAACGTTTCTCCATAAAACTAAGAAATCAAAGAGCAAATAAAATTTACCAAATTAAGACAATCAAATTAAGAAAAAGTTGCGTTACAAATTAACATCAGAATAAAAAGCTTAACATCCTGTGCACATTTAACAAAACAGGGGAATGGAAAATATACACATGCTATATCATCAAATTAACAATTGATATTGGATTAACATAGCCTTTTGTGCTTGTTGTAACTCGCTATTAGATCTTTTCTTTCAATTTACCTTAAGTATTAAAAGTTTGTAACGTGAGAAGTCAAAATTAACAAATGTCCCTTTCAAATTCAATGACCAGTTATACCTTTTGACACATTTCTGCTTGAAGCTGCTTCTCTATTTCTTTTCTATATTCATGAAGTTTTACTTCTAAAGATTCGTATTTCTGATGCTGGGGATAAGAGTCTGCAAACTGTTCATCAATCAGCTGAAGCTTCTCAGCTATAAAAAGAGCAATATATCCATCATCACTGAAAAACAGTCACCACAGTTATCCTACCAAAAACTATAGGAACCTGTCTCTCTGTAGGAAGTTCCTTAGTTTACCTAAATAGCCCTGTCATAGAACGACTTGTGTGGTACAAAAGCAGAGGCAGCACAGAAATGTCATTTATCAGCTTTATGCCACACAACATATAACTAGGAGGCAGCACTTGGCTGTTTAGGCACTATTTGTGGTATTACATAGTCATTCGTCTTTATCATGGATGCACAAGAATTTTCTTTTGCATGCAAGTTTTAGGTTTTTTGTATTACTAACAGCAAGCACATTATAATTTAAGAACTCCCAATCTACACTTAACTTTCACTGAAACACTATCATAGAAAGAGAAGCAAGGCATGCATTTACAATTATGTTTTCCAGAATGTATTTCAGCACATAAAATTTACAGTCCATCTAAGATATTACAGCTCTTAGCTAAATGCCTAAGAAAACATCTGAGTGATTAAAAAAAAAAAAAGAATCATAACAAGACTTTCATCTTATTTTAAGAAAGGTTAGAAAATCAATGTACTAATGATAGGTATGACCTTTACTTATTATTACTTTAGGCTGCATTTGAGCAAGTGATGAATATGAATGTTCACAATTGTATGAACCTTTCATACAATTTATAAATCCATACCATTTACTGATACAAAAATATCTGGGGAGACTTGCTTGCAGAGGCTGCACTTACCAAGCGATTCTCTGTAAGGAGGCACTGAGGTTGTCTGAGTCTCTGTGTCATGAGTTTCCCTACTTAGATGATGCTCTGTTAGTCCGATTAAAATCTGCATAAGAAAACCTATCAAGATCCAATATATTAATTCGTTCTGACTTCATACCAAAACTGAATTTGAGCTTGTAACTAATGAAGTCATTTTCACTGTACAAGAAAACGTATTCGATTTACGGAAAGAACCAACTATTTAAGTAAAAATCAATGCTAGTAAACTATTACGATTTT
Source organism: Haliaeetus leucocephalus (assembly GCF_000737465.1). Classification (NCBI taxonomy): domain Eukaryota; kingdom Metazoa; phylum Chordata; class Aves; order Accipitriformes; family Accipitridae; genus Haliaeetus; species Haliaeetus leucocephalus. The sequence continues at coordinate 2,131,988 of NW_010973231.1, forward strand.
ATTATAAGCATAATCCAAGTCCATTTCATTCTGCAACAGCTGTCCTTTTGCAACTTTTCCTTTCATCCATGTCTCTTTGTCTCTTTGACTTCCGAGGTCATTTGAGAGAGCAGATTATTACTACTTTAATTATGAGGTCATTAGGCAACAGGTGTTTCTGAAGATCAAGCTCCTTTAGGCTATACAATATAGTTAGGTTTCATTATGCAGACATAAGAATTATTTCTTATATAAACCAATGGAAAGTCAATTAAATCTTTAACTAGTTTTTGAAGTACATTGTGCAAGCCAGTACATTCAGTTGTAAACACAAACCAAAATCCGAGTTTGCCAAAGTTAGTGTGAAAAGCTTCCAAAGAGCATTATATTTAATAACTGATTAGAGATTTTTTCTCATATTTCTAATGTTCCAAGTCATTTATTTTGTAGGTGAATGTTAATGCTTAATCCACACAAATAGCAGTTGGATAATCCTGAAACATAATATTCGTCATCTTGGTGTACTGCAAGTTTCAAAGTCTGACTGAATCCTTATTATTCCATACCAACATACACCCAAGAAATTTGAATTCCTATTGCTCGCATCTTAATAAAAATGAAGCTGACACAATTATCCTTGTCTGCATCCTGTATAAACATCTTGTACCTTTATTCTCCTTCCGAGTTCCCGAAGTCTGTAAGAAATAAAGAATGTTTTAGCTAGTCTATTTCATCACAACTGTAATTTAAGCTTATTTTCAAAATCAAAATAACTTACCAGTGATTTGTAAAGACTGGATTTTGGATTGATTCTCATTAATTGAAGAAGATCTTGCACAGTCCACAGCTTTAGGGAAAAAAAGGTAAGTTAGAAAAGGTTAACTAATTTAAAATAATTTCAAATATGTAATAGGCAATATTTTACAGTTGTAGAATGTCTTCCATTCAAGAAATATCTATTTATTGCCTTGTAAAACCATTTTCAGAGGTCTGCTGTTCTAGTACTACATTTACTTATCTCCACTACCTAAGACATAAGGCAGCCAACATGCGGTTTCATGATCAACTGAAGCTGTGAAAAGAGAGAGTTTTATTTTCTCCCCACCCTGGATACATGTTCTTGCTACTTTCCTTGCCTTTTTTCTTGATTTATCATACAAATCAGATGAGCTCATTAACCGAAATGACACTAACTACTCCCCAGGTCAAAAAACTAATTTTCAGTTAGAAAGATCTTCACCCTATCACAAACTCATAAAGAAACAGAGAGGGGAAGGACTGCCCTTTTCAGCCACAGCTTGTAGTTAGAACAACTTAAACTGACCACGAACCACACTTGCAGGGAACTGAATGGCCAAACAAAAGGCTTGCTTTAACTGGGATCAGTTCCCCAAGTGCTCTGCCACACAGCCTCACAAATGATCGTGCCAGACTACAGCTATGGACGAAGCACGAAGTTAAGAGGCTTGTGCTATGTCTTTCCAGAACAGCATCATTAGCTTATTGCCAACTTAAAGTATTCATGAAAATGGCCCTGAATAATGAAATCTTTTATGGAGATGATCAGAAGCTGTACTTGTATTTCACTATCACAAAAGGGGACTTTTTTCACTTTTGTTGGAATATGACAACTCCCAGCAAGCAAAGCTCCTAGAAGTCTCAGAAGAGCTAAATTACTGAAACTTACCTTCTTCTTCTCTAATCCACTTTCTGGAAAGAAAACAGAAAGTGAATACTCATAGCCACATCTCTGTAGATGATCTGCCACCAAACTGTTGGAAGCTGTGATCAAAAGTGAACTATCATCACTTGGAACAACCTGTGGCTGAAGTTCTCCACTTAAAATTGGGTGCATTAGTTCATGGATTAGCTGGTTTCGGAGCTGCGTCTGACACAGAAGAGACATTATATTCTTAGTTTACATGTTATTCAATGAGAGGGTTTTTTTCAAAATTCACAGGGAGTCTCATTTTACTTGTACATGTTATATCACAACCTACATAACAGAAATGGGCAGACTAACTGGCAAAATTTAGAACAGTGCTTGGAACACTGCACCTTTCTTCAAAACGCTCTAACAGTGGCTACAGTGATCTTCTAATTTCCCTCAAGATGTATCAAATACAGGACTGAAAAGCAGTATTGTTCTCAGTCAAGGACTCACATAAACTCCACTCTAGTACCCCCAGCTTCATTTTTAGACCATTGCTTTCCTGTTCTTCTTCTCCCTGGCTTAAATAAAGCCTGCCTGATGGGGCCTCAATTTCAGGTGTACTTGGAAAACTCACTCGTCCTCTTCTGAGTCTCATATCAAGAAGCTGCCAATGCCATCACAAAAGCAGATGGAAAAATACACAGGAAATTCAATGTCTTTAGTATCAATTATTTTGTACAGAAGCAAAAGAGTACTCATCAGAAAAGCCTACAAGCACTCGTAATAATTAAATTGAATTTGTTATTATTTATTTGCATTCTATGAGTTACAGCAGAGAAAAAAAGTAACCTAACATCAGAAAGTCTCCCTCCTGCACAAGGAAGAAATAATAATTTTCATTATATAATTATACAAATTGTTTATAGTGTACTAAAAGATCACGACACAAACAGCGTTTTAAGCTTTCAACAGCAGGTATGCAACACTGACAAAGTTGATTAAAGAAGTAGCGTGTTACCAAAACCAGGACAAAATACTTACCAAAACTTAACAAACTTAGATCATCAGACTAGCCTGATATTTTAGCACGGCCTTCTACAGAAATTAGGCTGACAATAGAGAGAAACGAAGACAACTGAAAAAATCTGCTTTCCTTATTAATTTCTGAACTTCTCCAGTTTCAACCAACTTTAACAGAGATGACATCTCAAAAATAAGCAAGACCAGCAACCTCTTATACATCTTATGACCAAGTGCAGGTGGAAAGCAGAGGGCTAAATCCCCATCCCTACTATGAGAAAGGAAGGCGGAAATCAGTTGTTGTATGTTGGCCACCCAGCATACCTGTAGCTCCAGATCCGCTCTGCCTCTTAGCAGCACAGGCAGACAGATAAGACCACGAGAAAGTTGAGAGTATTCTCATTAGAAGATGTAATCCATAAGAAATCCGTAAGAAACCCAACTGTATTAATTCTTCAGCTCAGAAAAGCTACAAAATCTTTAATACGATGTATAATCTTCTAGACAAGGAAAACAAAGCAGGAAAATGGACTTAAATAACTAATAGTCTGTCAGGTGGCATTGTAAGTCAAACAAGACAAGAAATGGTTCAAGCATTGGAAGCTTAGTATGGACATCACTGAGGGAGAAACAAGTTGTCCTGAACAGGGAATTACTGGCTATAAGATTATTAATGCTATTCTTAAAATATAGAACTTGATTTTTAATTTTTTTTTTTTAACTTTAATGAATTTGACATAACAAGCAGGAGCTAAAAAAATTTTCTGGTGACATAGAGACACATATAGGAGTATAGAAAGATCAAGACGTCATAAAAAAATGCGATCAGATGCTGTTTAAAGACTAGCAAAACTGAAACTGCATGAACTACACCATTTCAGCATTTAAGGCCTGATATGAATTTCTGCTATAACACAAGGGATTTATTGTTTGGAAAAAGCAAGATGTGGATGTGTCAACCAAACAATGACGAGCACTACAAATGTAGCACGCCTCAAGAAGAGACATATGCAGAATCCCCCAGACTTTCCCACAAAAACAGGGAAGGATTAATACCATTCTAAACTTTGCCTGGAAAGCTCACAATGATCGTGGTCTACTTCCTTTAAAAAAAGGGGGAAAGATTTCAAAGCGATGCAGAGCACTACTGTGGTAACCAGCAATGAGACTACTGCACCTTGACTTGCTTAGCGTTGTAGAACAGAACACTGAAGAAAAGGTATGACCGCTGCCTATAAATCATCCAGAGGAGTAAGAGCTACTTAAACTGAAGGACACTTTCAGCACAAGAAGAAAGGCCAGAGCAACCATAAATAAACCCAGACTACAAATCAGAACAAAGTTTCACTCTTGAACACCACCATATTCTAAGACATTCTCCTGAACAAGCAGACAGGGAGAAAACAGCTCAAATAGTTTTAAAACTGAACTGGAATATTTTAGGAGAAGAATTCATATAGTGTGTTTATTTATAGTAGGTAATAAGCAGACTCAGTGACCTAGGAGATCCTTTCCAAGCCTGTATTCTCATTTATTCCTCTCTTCCCTGCTTGACTTTCTTATCAAGCATGGAAATTCTCAAAGACCTGATGCAGGGCTTTAACTTTCCTGAAAAAGGCTCCGAGACTAAACCACAACAAAAAGCACTTCTGTCTAGGAAGAACCTCGTATCTGGGGGGGGGGGGAAACAAAACAAAAACCAGCTGAATATGAATTAGGCTGTGGCAAAAATAATACATTTGGGGGGAGACATGCTTATTCGGCGTGACTTTCGCTGCTTTCAGTGTTAAGCAGTGCAGCGAATCATAGCTAGCACCTGCTGAAGATAAAGCACACCTTAAGCGTGTCCAGCACGCCTCGGTTCTTAAAGGTCTGATAGAGCCTTTTCCGGAGCTCATCTTGGGACAGCGTCTCCCGCTCCACCGAAGCCATCCTGCCCTAC
>NW_010973231.1:2136727-2155852 GCF_000737465.1 Haliaeetus leucocephalus
GCGGCCCGGCGCCCTCCCCGGCTCCTCCTTCCCTGCCCCGCGGTCGAGGGTCATCCCGCCCTCGGCCCTGGCCCCCTTCGCCCTCAGGGGAAGCCGCCGGTTAGACCCGGGCGGGCTGAAAGGCTGCGCTGGGAGTCCCCAGGGGAATGGCGCCGGGCCGCGGGACTGTGCCAGGCCCCGCTGTGCGTGAGGGAGGGGGGTGCCCGCCATCTGCCCGCCTTTCCTCTTTCTGCCGCCCGCGTGTGGTTCCTCGGCGGGGGGAAGGTCACGGTACCTCACGGGATCGCCGAGAGGGGACCGGTCGTCAGTCAGCGGTAGAGTGAGAGGGTTTGGGTGGTGGTGACGAGATCCGCGTCCAGGGGATGTGCCGCTTTCTCAGGATGGCTTGGGGTTCCCCCCTCTCCCCCCCTATTTTTTACTATAAACGCGCACGCTTCCAAAAGCGTTTATCTCTCGTTAGCCTGTGGTAAATACGAAGAGGAAGCACGTTGGCTGATCTTTAGGAGCATTTTCAGGGGGATCAAGAGTTTGCATGTAGCCCCATCACTAAAGCCTGTCTCTCTGTTCTTCTAAGGAGCACTACACCGAAGAATGTCTGGCAGTTTCTACTTTGTGATAGTTGGTCATCATGATAATCCCATATTTGAAATGGAATTTCTGCCTCCTGGAAAAGTAGAGTCCAAGGTGCGTTTTTTCCCCTGTGATACTCCCATGGTGTAATTACGGCGCGTTTCTTTTTATAATTTTACCGTGTATTAGAAACATGACCAACACATTGTTAAAAGCGTTACTAGTATCTACTGTTTTCTGGGTTTTTACAGAAACTTTGTCATAGGGAGGAGAACTCGGGAGTTCTTGAGTCTCTTAAAAATTCTTTGCCAGATCATACTAGTTCTTCCTAAAACATGGTTTCCTTAATTATTTGATGCTGTATGGTGAAGAATATATATGCTAGTCATGCATTGGGCATTGCTCTTAGTGTGCAGAGCTTTTATAAGAACTGTTCATTATTTAATGCTACTTACTGTCATTCGCTGTTTTACAGCATCTGTATACAGTAATGAGCTAAAGTAAGGAACGTAAATTTGAAAGCTCTATTAGGTCATTTGTTTTTAATGCTATAAAAAGTTCTTATTTTTTAATCATCTTCAGTAGTCACTCTTGCTTTTAAGTAAGAAAGGTTTAAAACTTGAATTGATAAATACGAGTTTGAAAGCGTGAGAAATGTAAGACTCCTCATAAGTAGTGTTTCCGGTGGGAAGAGAACAAATCTATCCATTGTGGTATTACACCAAAGAAAGAATAGACTTCAGAGTAAAAGTGCGTGGATCTGCGAGATCTGATCTGATGGATCTTCTTCTCTGGTTGAGGTAGAAGTACTAAATTTTCTCCTAAGAGAGAATCTACACTTGACGTGCACTGAAGGAGAACTAGTAGGCATTGGGATGTTTTGGCAACTATCGCTTCTGTTTCTGAGATGTGCCATTTAAGAGTGAATTCAGTGCAGATGCGCAGCTGCCTGAAGTACGTGGTTTGCATAATGCACGTGGTAAATCGGCACGAGCTTTTGCCCCTTAAACTTCACTACTTAGTCTCTTCCTCAGCATGGCTTAATGGAACTGGCAAAGCTGTTAATGCCTGGAGCTAAACTTGATTTGGGGGAAAAACACAGTACACCGAGAGGTGTGAGAGTGGCATTAAAAGCATCCCTATATTATGAGAAACAGTGCAAGACTATTTGTGTTTCCAGGCCAATAGAAGCTTACAGTATGATTTAGTCCTGTGTTTCTTGTTGGCAGATGTCCTCCAGTATTCTAGTCGTATACAAGTAAATGGCTCTTTCCCCACATGACTCGTGTAGTGTTAGGACCAGATGCTGTGATTACTCTATGAAGGCCATTCGTGTTTGTTATAGGAAGAGGTGTAATTTACATCTGCAACATATATTTAATACCAGTTGCAGGATGTTTTTCTGCACTAGGCTCTTACAAAAAAGAAAACCCCCAAAACAATTAAAAGATCCTATGTTTCTAGGCAAATTACCTGGAAAAACAGAATCTTCAGGTGAGAATGTTACCAGTGCATCTTCCTCTGTATCTCTCTGCTTTCCCCATCTGGCCCCCAACTTTTGCACGCCGTAACTTGTTGTTCAATTTCTGCTAAATTTGAGAGAAATTTTATGGCCCCAAAAATGCTAAATTGCTCTAAATGTCACAAAAACAGGTGACTGGAAAGCAGAGAAAAAGACTTTTATCAGGGCCCCTGTGTGGAGTAAGTTTGCAGTGGAAGATTACCCATTGGTAAACAAAAGAATTTATGCTTTAATAGATTTCTGAGCTATAAATAAAGGCTTTATTGGTTTTGCTGCTCTGAAGACTGTTTTGTGATGACCTTTTTATTGTGACCTTTTTTCTCCCTTGAAACCAAGTATCGTGACAATATGTACTAGTTTCATTTAATTACAGGATGGCACATAGGTGGCAGAAAAGAAGGCTATATGTAACTTTACGTCACTTGAGCACTAGTTGCTTAGCAACTTGAGCAAATTATTGTTTATATTTCACTCCTTTCACTGAATTACTAATCCTCTGTCCTCTGGAAATACCTTAGGATGATCATCGCCATCTCAACCAGTTCATCGCCCATGCTGCTCTTGACCTAGTAGATGAGAACATGTGGCTTTCTAACAACATGTATCTGAAGACTGTGGACAAGTTTAATGAATGGTTTGTTTCTGCTTTTGTCACAGCTGGACATATCCTTCCCTCTTCTCTTTTCTTATATTTGTGTAGGAAAAGCCTTTTGCCAGAAAGGCTTAAGTTAGATGGAATGACTTTGGAACAGATTTCTCTGGCTATTCACCACTACTATTGCTAGAGAGAATCACCAGCTTCAGGATTAAGTAAGTTGGGAGGCACAGCAGTTGTTGAAAATTGGGACCAAATGGAAAGATGGATTTTTCCTTTTGGAGGAGCTGAAGTAGCCTAATGAAATGCAGAGCTCACATGGAGTGGAGGAGAGAGGAATGAGAGGGGAATAATTTGAGAGGGTCTGAGCAAGCTGATACCATTCTCTTTGAATAGTATCAGATAGTGCTAGAGAGGAGAAGCAGGGATAAACCCGCTTGGTGTCAATCACACCTATCTTGAAAATGTGGTATTAAGGCTTGAACTTCTGTACAGATAGTCCTAGAATTGTTTGTTGTGAAACTTGTTATACATAGCAAGTAACAGTGAATGTCATTTCAACTTCAGGGGTATATGGCAAAGGTGCTGAGAGCATTGTCCATATTCAGAATTGTCTAGCTTTAAAAAGAATAAACTTCAATGGAGAGGTAATTATTTTTATTTTCAAATAGGGGAATTATTTTAAAATACAAAGGTAATGCTTTCTAAATTTCACTGCTTCAGTTACTTTTTTTAATGCTTCCTCCTATAGTCGCTGCTATTTCATGTACAGCTAAACATTTTAAGTATATGCAGAATTAGGTGTAAATGCTTATCTCGGGATATGCTAGATGTCTCTTCCTTGTAAAAGTTAAAATTTTCCTTAATTGCTTTACATATGAGATTTATAATGCTTCACGATGTAAGGCAAGAAGACGGAATTAAGAACTTCTTTAATGATGTATATGACTTGTATATAAAGGTAAGAACCCACTTCTTACGGTCTGACTGCAGTACTTTTAAGTGTGTTCTGCTGTACGTGCTCAGGTGTGCCTGTATTAGCACGTTTTCACATGGGGGGCCTGCGTAAGCGGAGAAGCATCCATGGTCTCCACATTAGCCAGAGTTGGTAACTTGACATAAGGGCTGGATTTTCCATGAACAGAACAGATTTTTAGAAATTAATGTAAACTGTGGTCCTTCAGAATTTCTTTCCATTTTAGTCCAGTGATTTTCGTCAGTCTTGTATCAGTAGTGGTGATAACAAAAGCAAAGGGCTGTTCTCCAGAAGGCTGGTGGAAGCGCTTCACGCTCAAACAAGCAGCCCGTGTTCTCGCCGCCTGGCACTGCTCCCGCTAGATGGGCGCTCGCAAGCACTGGCTGGGAGATGGCCCTCTTGGCCTCCCACGGGGGCTCAAATGGCGCTCATTTCCAAACCCAAAATTTCCACCAGTGTCGTGATGGATTTGTTCTGAGGAGCTGGTGCGAAGGGGTGGCTGTGCACATATATGGGGAGAATGCAAGGGCCTGGAAAGCAAGTGACTGTTCAGGCGCTCCGTGCTCGTAAGTGGCACTAAGTAGGCTGAAAGCTAATAATATAGTTGCCATTTGAAATAACGTTTTCCAGTGCTGGGCATTGTGCTTATTGATGAGTTTTTCTTCTTTCCGCAGTTTGCAATGAATCCGTTTTATGAACTTAATTCTCCTATTCGATCCAGTGCCTTTGAAAGGAAAGTACAGTTCCTTGGGAAGAAACACCTTTTAAGCTGAATAAATAAATTTCCCAAGTGAGTGCTTTTTCCGTACCTTCCCGATTATTTGAACAGTAGTTCTGGTTAGTTCTCAGCATGTTTGATACTCATCTTCTGAAGATTAACAAATTGGATGCTGAAGCAGCTTTTTTTTTTTTTTTTTTCCCGATACAGATAAGAACAGCCAAGCTTCTCTGGTTAAAACATGTATCTTAGTAAGTTTCCTTTTATGTGCTATGAAAACTAAGTTTAAAAATGTCAGGGCCTGAGCAGGTACAAACTGAGACATGTGGGTGTCAATGCACATGTAAAATGTAAGGCTTTTTACAGGGTAGGAGGAAATCTGATCTAAATGCAAAATACACCTCCAGTCATGTGATTTAATATGAGCAGAAGGGAATTCTTGTCTGTTCTGCCTAAGTGGTTAATTTTGTTACAAACTTTCCTACTTACAGTCTTTCGCTAGAGAACTTACTCTGCAGACTAAACAGACTAACCTTACTCTTTGTGGTATTAAATCAGGTCTATGTTTATATTGTAATGTGTAATGTATGTATTATAAAGTGCTCAATAAAAAGAAAAGAGGATATATCAGCAAAGCTCTGTCTTCAGTATTTCAAGAAGTTTTGATAAAAATCCTTTAAGTTTTAAAGCTTAACATTTCAAATTTACCAGAAGTTTAGTGCAATACATGTTTAGCTGCAGTGTTGCATCAATGAAATGAATGAAGTAGACCAGAACAGCTGTGTCTGCCCTGACTTTAATTCTGATTCACACACAGAAAAAAAACAAACTAAATTTACATGTCTAAACCCACTTCTTTCCATTATCTCTGCAAGTGCTGACATTTTCTTTTTGAAAATGTGTTTAGAATAGGATATTTGAACCATGGAACTCTTATTTGTTGAGGTTTCAGAAAGGCATTATTTGGCCTGTCTGGCTACTATTCCATCATAAAATGTGGTTAGGGACCCTTTTGCAAAACTTACCATCATTCCAAAACAGTAATTTTTAAATAGGTCGTTTGGCATATTGTCCTGGTTTTGGCTGGCATAGAGTTAATCTTTCTAGTAGGTGGTATAGTGTTATGTTTTGGGTTCAGTATGAGAAGAATGCTGATAACACACCGATGTTTTTAGTTGTTGCTAAGTAGTGTTTAGACTAAGTCAAGGATCTTTCAGCTTCTGATGCCCAGCCAGCAAGAAGGCTGGAGGGGCACAAGGAGTTGGGAGCGGACACAGCCAGGACAGCTGACCCAAACTGGCCAAAGGGATATTCCATACCATGTGACGTCATGCCCAGTACGTAAACTGGGGGGAGTTGGCCTGGGAGGGATCGCTGCTCAGGAACTAACTGGGCATTGGTCAGTGAGTGGTGAGCAATTGCATTGTGCATCACTTGGTTTGTATATTCCAATCCCTTTATTGTTATTATTGTCATTCTACTATCATCATTATTATTTTCTTCCTTTCTGTCCTATTAAACTGTCTTTATCTCAACCCACGAGTTTTTACTTTTTCCTCAATTCTCTCCCCCATCCCACAGCGGGGAGTGAGTGAGCGGCTGCGTGGTGCTGAGTTGCCAGCTGGGGTTAAACCACAACACATATATGTACTTAATATTTTCATTGGTTTCACAGTCTTTTAAGTAGTCTGTTTCCCTTCGCAGCAAATCTGTATAAACTATCTTCTTGGACTTTTTTTTAAATATCTGAAAAGTAATTTCCAAAGTAAGTGGCAGGCTGTTCTCGGAAGTGCGTTTTGCATAGTCTGTACAATTAAAGGGACCACAGGTGTATATGCTTTAAATGTATAGTCAGTCGTTATTTCTTTGTAATTTACACTTACTGCTAAACTGTCACTGTGAAATATTCCATGAGAAAAAGAACACGATATAAAGGTTGCGATATTTACCTTAAATAAAACATGGAATGATGCAGTATCGATGCCTGTTGAGTATACTTGAAATGATTTAGGAGAGAACTAGATGATCATGGTAAGGCTACCTTTATCAGTGGGGTGGCAAGTGAAAATGGGAATACTTGTCTTTGCATTATTATTTCATAAAAACTGCATTGTACAGCATTTTGATAATGTCATGTAATCTTACATAAATCAACCGATTTTTATTTTTCTTTGCTATATACGTGAAAGCAACAGAAACACACTTGAGGTGAAGCATTCTCGTTCAGACAAGGAGCCACTGAGTTGGGGCTGTTGTGCTGTTTTCTGCCTCCTCCCCAGTAGCAGCATAGTTGGAAAAACACTAACAGTTAAGATTCACTGAGGAAATACTTACGTTAAGTAATTGTGTACGTGGCAGTAATAAAAGTTTTGGCAAAGATGAAGGGTTAGTGCTAAGAGTTTCCACCGCTTTCAGAAACTGTGGGACAATTGCATTTTCTGCCAGTACACAGTAGGAAGTTTTCTCTCTTGCCTGATCACTGAAGACAGTTAGCCAAACGGTGCCTGTTCTTATGCCCCCCCCATACATCCTTCCCCATTTCTTCTGAATACAGGAATTGTAAATGGGAAATGCAGTCTCATGGGTCCATCTAGGCTTTATGAAAACAGGCTGTTACTGGCCAGAGGGAAGGGAGAATTATGTGCTAACTCATTACATTAATCATTATAGAGGTTGTGGTGAGGAACGTTGTCTCATGACAATTCTGAAGGACCTTGGCTAGGTCACTGTGATTTCCCTGTGTACGGAGGAACACTTGTTTATGTTTGGTTTGTGACTTTGCAATCAGCTGAAACTACTATCTGGAAGCAACAGGTGAAAGTTACCTTGTGATCAGCTATAGTCACAAATCTGCACTGGGTCTGAAAGATGCAGTTCTAGCATGCTTCAAACAATGAACAGTTCCTCAATGGACACGGCAGAAGAGAGACCTCCTTTCCAAGTATGGTGTTTGTGCCCCATCCGAGAGGCTTAGGAATAAGAATTCAAATGAAATCTGTTGCAATGTGAGAAAGCAGCAGATAACCTGCATTATGCAATAAAGGCAACAAAAAGGTTTAGGAGTTAAAGGGACTGGAATTACTCTAGATGATACAAAATTCAAGCATAAGGAAATGGGAACATTAACGCAAGCTAAGAACATGAACCAACCTTAATAAATCTAGGCTGGAAATGCAACTTAGACACAACTTTCTGCATGGTTCTGTTACTGTTTAGGTAACCCTTCATACCACTTGACCTAAAGTAAGATCAGTTTAAGGTACAGAGCAACTGTTAAAGCAAGCAGCCTGGTTCTGGCAGCAGTCTGACACAAAGTATCTATATACTATACTATAACTGTCCTAGCTAGTTTCTTCCCATTCCCATTTTGCTGTCTGTTCTAATAAGCATAGCTTTCATCAATCCCACCGATTTGCCACGGCAGTATTTTTTGCTCCACATTTTAAAGAACATCTAGAACTTTGCATATATATTACATAGTACGCTCTGTCACGCTACAGAATTCTAGATATTGCTAACAGGACCCCCTAATACTTGGGGTACATTACTACTTGAAATGCATCAGTGAATTGAAACATAAGCCACAAGTGCCTACCTTACCTCCATATTAAATGGCAGACACTAAGCTTTCACAAAGTACAGAAATGCCTCCGTTATTAAGCATTATAATTTTTTTGTACCTATCATCTATATCTGCTTGTCATAGGACTTTTGCTTCTTTCAAGTACTTGACAGTCTCTCTCTGAGACCAAATCCTGACCGCAACCTAATTCCTATACTGTCTTATTTACGATAGCATGTAAACCCCCGTTCATCTTTACTAGCCACTTTTGTGATTAGCGGACAGTTGCAGTACAGCAGCTCCCAGGGCACAAGTAATACGCTTCTATTGTATTAAGTTTTATTTAACTTTATTAAGCCTGATTCTCAGATGGAGGCTTGGTAACCATGATGTTACATGGAAAGGGGACAGATGGGAAAACACAGATGCATGCTTAAGCACAAGACAGACCACAACAGTTCTCATCCTTAATTGTTTCCTTTTAGCAATCTTATTTGAATCCTCTCTATAGTACTCTAATCACAGTAACTTCATCTCCTGTTGTTTCATCCTCAACCTCTGCTAAAATGAACGTCAAAGGAAGCTTTAAGTAGTAACATAGCAGTTTTACAACAATTCCATGTCACTAGCGTAGTAACCCCCAATGCAAACAGTCTTCATTTTTAAAGCTTAAGAAGAATTTAGCTAAATTTTCTTCACAGATCTTTTCATTCATTGACTCGAAATTAAACATAACAGAAGTAGCAGCTGAACCTACATTTAGCTATTAGGTGACTGAAGCTTAAAACACAGTTCTGTTGCTGTATATGCAGGACTGTAAGAGTGAATTAGACTGAGGAATGTACAAAAGATAAAAAGATGTCACTTTTAAGCAGGAGCAGCAGTTCTACGGAGTAAAGTTATCCTGGACAGGTTCAAGCAAGAATACAATACAGTCAGAAAAGTGTATTAAGAACGACAAGAAGGATTTGTTTTGCAAGCTTTACTTCCAAATAATTACACCTGGTACAGACTGAACAGATAGGTTAGGAGAAAGCTCTCGCTGTTAACTGTACTCTCAAGAAAGGCTTTTCTATTGGAACAAAAAAGTTGCTGTACAGAAAGCAGAGTCTGTGTAGTTTAGTGAGTAACACGGCCTGTCCCACAGGCCTCAGACTTCCTTCTGAAGTCCATAACATGTATACGTGCATGCCTGTCAGCAGTCAGATTACACATTGAAGCAATAGCGTGCTATCAAGGTAGCTATTACAAAGACAGTGGGTACTTGAGAGCCAACGTTCAACAATGTCTCATACAAGTATTCTACCATTTAACTGCAACGGAGAGCCTCAAGTACACCTTCTGTGGTTTCATCTGCATTACTGCAGAAGGACTGTCCATTAAATACAGAATTTGCTTCTGTTCATCATCATGTAATGGGTACAGTAATATAAAAGACATTGTCTTAAATGTTTAAGTCTGTATCCTAAAATAGCAAATTAAATAAGGATCAAATTCAGCTCAAACACTAGCTGTAGGTATTTACTCGTATTAGGGCTGAAAGCTGTCACAATCTACTGTACGTCAAGAGCTTCCTGAGTTCTCTATGTATTGCCAATCCTTAGTTTCACAGTGCAGAGATTACTGGTAAACACATTCATAGCTCAGGTTAACAGGAACAAGAAGTTTGGAACTTTAAGGCTGTATACTAAAAGTTCTTTTGCAAATGTGTCATAATGTGGATCCCTTCAAGTGCTATTAAAGCTGACTGAATAAAGTATAACTTTTCCATAACTAAAAATGATTATAACTTCAGTTATTCAGATTTTTTTACCTTATTGATCAGAAACATGCCGGAATGGGACTTAAGGCAAAGACATGTATCACCTTAAAAAAAAAATCATCAGTATCTTGCATTAAACTGCTGGAAAAATTAGTACAGCATTAGAATAGTAAATGAAAGGAAAATGGACATTAAATATGTAGGAAATTTATTTCCTACTTAAAAACCTACACAAATTATAGCAACATCAGGCAATTAGAGAAGACCCAAAGGTGATTTATATTAACTTATAATAAACACATTAGAGATGAAGTACCAGTCACAGCAAAAGGAATGTAGTGAGACTGAAGTTTAATATCTAGCATTGTTAAGAAACTGACTTCTAGTGAAACAAAAATGGAATGCCGATTTCATAAAAATATACACATATAAAAGTATCTTTGTGCCTGAATTCCAAAACAGTTTCTCCAAAGTAGTGCTTCTAGAACTTTCAAGTTTTAATTATATTCAAAGTATTTATCATTTGAATAAAGTTGGCAAATTACATTCTTATATTGTTTTTACTGACACCTTCCTAAACAGAAAGTGTCACTAATTCAATAATGGGTCACTCAGGAATGGAAATTTTTCTTTTGCTCCCCCAAGAAAGCAGCACAATATTACAATTTTAATATTGGAGTTAAACCCATTTGTTATTTTATCTAGTACACCTTCCCCATCCTTTTATAGAGCAAGCTAGTCAAAAGTAATTTGGCAAAAAAAAAAATTTAAGTCAACAACAAGATGAACTGGGTTTCGGTTTCCGATGAAGGTTTACTGTATCTGTTTGAATAAAGTGATCTGATCTATCCTCAGAGGCTAGAACTCTCCTAACAGCTTCTTCAAAGGCTGCTGCAACATTAGTGGCATCTTTTGCACTGGTTTCAAAATAGGGATGGTTGCCGTTATTCCTGCACCAGTCTTGGGCTTCTTCTGTAGACACTTGCCTTTCATCAATATCAACTTTGTTACCTAGTATCACAAACGGAAAACTTTCAGGCTCCTTGACATCTGCATAATAAATGAATTCTTTCTTCCAGTTGCTTAAGTTTTGGAAGCTTTGAGAGTCATCCACGCTGAAGGTTAGCAGGCAACAGTCAGAACCTCTATAGAAAGGAGTCCGCAAGCTCCTAAAACGTTCCTGACCTGCTGTGTCCCATATCTGCATTGTAACAAGATGTCCATCAACTTCCAACTCTTTATTTAAGAATTCCACACCTATTGTATGAAACAGCTGTGCATCAAACTTGTTGGTAACGTATCTGTTCATAAGGGAACTCTTCCCAACTCCACCATCTCCTAGCAGTATTACTTTAAGGAGTGATGATTTTGCTGCCATTGTTATGGGAATAGATCCTCCTGGTTTCCTAAACCTGTAAAGATTAAGAAAATCATTAAAGAGTTTTGAGCAGAAAATTTCACACACATAAATATCTAGAAAGTGTTAAAGTCCAACAACATCACATTTCATGTACAAAAGCAGGACTACGCTGAACAGATGAAGCGTAGATACTCATAGTAAGAATACCCACTCAAGAATACCACATGTTTAAGAGGTGTCTCTGCCACAGACTGCAGTCTGTATGGCAGTCTAAGCAGTACGCTGCATTACTGAATTACCCATCTGTCACTTAAAACCCCCAAACCCTTCAATGTTTGTACAGGAGGGGTATCGCATCACAGTCAGCGAAGGCAACAATTCATTTACGTTCACTGAAAAAGATCCATGGGAGTGGAGTGAGAGAGTTTTGTAGAGCACATGCCTTGAACTAGTCACTTCAGTGCCTTATTTCATTAGCAAAGTTATTTTTTAATATGCAAAAGTGAAGAGGTAGCTTTAGGAATAAAGCAGGACACTCTCTGTTATACTGGAGTAACTGCTGCGCTTCACCCCAAACTGCAATCAAACAAAGAATTTTAAATCAAGTCACAGGGAACAGTTCTCTACAGAACAAATGCAAATACTGGGATTTTATTTTAAAAGTCAGGTGACTAGGTATTGGTACACAAACATTTGGTATTTTAGTTTACTCCTTGCAGAACAGCCATGATGAATGGAATACTATTACAACTACTACAAAAGCAAATTCACTGTTGCTGCTTCAAATGGTACTTAAGATGCCAAATACTGAGGCCAAGTCTACACTGACAGTTCAGTTAGTAGGTGTCAACTTCCCGTGGTAAAACTGTCAAAAAGCCTGAAAATGCTAGTGAAGAGCCTGGCTGCAAGCACAGGGATGGTAAAATAGTGGCACGAATGAAGCTTTTTTACTGTCAGATTTTAGTGTTAAAGGATTATTATTTTTTTTAAAAAAGTAGTTAGCTCATTAGTGTTTTGTGCCAGCCCAAGGTTTGCTGTCATTACTGTAGTGTCACCTAATAATGTAAAAAAGTGTTTTAATTGCTTGGGGGTAAGGTTTCTTTTTAGAGCGCCCAAACTTAAAAGCTTCTGCATGAGGAGAACTGCTGTCCCTGTACTGCTCCATTACTAAAAGAGCTAAAACTAATTCAGCCAAAACAGGCTTCTCTGAAAATAGCATCTATTTAAAATGGAAATGGGTCATAAGTCGCCTAGTCCATCTCCTTCTCTGAAGGAAGGAATGCAGTCTTGCTAGTTGTAATTAGCATTACTGGCATATACATCACCCACAGAGTATGGTTATGGAATTAACACCTGACAGAAGGTGGCATGAGAGTCATATGACTCTGTGCTGCCTTAGAATCAAGGCCTACATTAGAAGCAAGAAATTTCAGGAATTTTTTTTTGTCTTTAACTTTCCATCTTTGAATGATTATTTGTTAGACATATTCTACAGCTGAAGCCTCAAAGAAATTTCAAAATATAAGGAACAGTGGCTGCTTCCATTAAAAAAATTGTTCAGAGCAAGTAATTTTATTCATTCGTACTGTGTAATTAAAAAACAATGTTTATAAATCCTTAATATTTCTACAGGTTTGTATCACAACAATGTTAAAACTGCTTAGAGAACTGCAAGTAGATTGTTCATTTAACTTTCACAGTGCTATGGGATAATTGCTATGGCTCAGGATATGAACACATAGCTTTTTATGTATGTGAAAAGCCTTATTAGAGTCACCAGCCTACTTGCACATGATTTCCATGTTCATGCTGAAATAATTAAAATGGTTCAGTGTCTTCACTTATTTCCCTAATTCCTACTATTGGTTAACGAGCAAGTTATTTGAGCTACGCCATTAGATAGTAGCATCATCTTAGTAAATAATGCATTCATGAGAACAGAGGGTACTGAATCTTTCCCTGTTCTTCCACTTCAGTGTAGGAACAAGTTACAATTATATTTTTTTCCGTCCTACTGAAATCACAAGTTCCCTAAAAGACAATGTGAATAAAAAACTGACTTACATAGTTCTAACTGGTACTATGCACTTGTTTCTTTAGCTTCTACAGTTTGAAAAACTGCAATTATCATGAAATTCTCCATGAAGTCACATTTTAAACAAAATACAAGTAAGGAAACTCTGTTAACAGTATCTAGTACTTTTGTGGATCCAGAACCTGAGAAGTTAATTTGCACGGTTTCAACTACGTGGACCATTACAGTGAGGTCTAGGAGCCTGATGACCATAAAAATACTTCCACTGGGCAGAAAATTATAGATCAGCCACAAACCATTAGAAGTGTCTTTTCAACTAGAACCAAACTGGTCCTTCCACAGAAAAGCTACAGAAACACTCTTCCCAGGACCGATAAGCAAGTATCTCAATGTGATGTTGCAGGCAATGTCGCTCTTCAGAACACTCAGGTTCCACAGTAGCAGCTGTCATGCTTTAGCTAGCAGTTAATGTTTTTGTAAAGTTTTTAATCCAAAATAAATGGGATATATGTTCAGTCATTTAAGTACATACTTACAAGCTGGATCTGAAACAGCAAAGAAGCATGTTCAAAGGCATTAAGAAGCATTTTTGTTTGGAAACAGCAAAGACTTTATACAATTACCGTTTTTCTGACTGTGTAAGAGACTCATCTGTAGCCCCACTGATTATGTGATTTAGAGTATCTGCAGAACCAGGACAGTAGTTTTCAGCACCATAGGCTGCTACATTTTTTCCATTTACACATCTTTAAATAAGTTAAAGATTTTTAAAGAGCTCAATTTTTGTAACTGGGGGGGGGCGGGGGGGTTACCCTAAGTTATGAAGCCTTAATACTCCAACAAATAAAGTAACAATAAAATCCTTAAGATGCCTGGAGAATTAATGTTATTTCTCCTATTACATTCTTTGAACTTATCTGTATAATGTGCTTTTTGACAATGTTTTCAGAATGAACAGTCAACATCTGATATCATATTACTGAAAATTTATTACCTTAATAGTTCAGTTTAAATCATCACTCAGCATCTGAAAATAAAACAAAAAATCAATTTCCAATGTGCACCTGATTGTTTTAACCAACATCAAGAACTTTTTAAGACACCACAGAACTACAGATAACTATTTGTTCCAGTTATTTCTTACATTAAACTAATTGTGCAGCACAGTAAGGGTAGGCTCAACCTAGTACACAGAGTCTGTAAAGAGAAGATTTTTCCCTCATGTTCCTCTATCATTTCAATATTCAAAGAAACTCAGAGCAAATAAAAAGCAGCCCCACTCTGGCCCATTTTGATAATGATCTCTGAATTGCCTCCACCAATTTATGAGGACTCAAGCTCTTAGACCACTGACTTCAGTATTCCTGTTAAAAGCAGGGAATGGTTTCTAAGTGTAATTTCTAACACCATCATATATCATAATACAAATAGTAATTTAATTGTCACCTCCCAGAATCTCCCTTTTAAACAGTGAGCTGAATTACAAATCTGAAATGTTTCCATTAGCAGTCCAAACATTTGCTGGCAAGACTAAAAACAACATGCTAAGCAACTTCAAAAAAATCAGCGTGCATTACAAAATCTTTGATTCAAGCCCCTCAAAGCTTAGAGAAACACCACTGCCTTGTCCAATCTATCCATTTAGATTTTCTTAATTCCATGACTCAGCTTCATAGCTGCCTTTTTGAGTGCAATTACCTCTTTTAACACTTAGGTACTGGGCAGCACTCAAAGAAAAGTGAGATTCTTGGTCTAAAATAACATAGCAGCAATACACAAACTTAATCTAGGACTTTGTCTTTTTTACTATAAAAAAAATCATTTAATAGATTAAGGAGGACTTGCTTATACCAGAGTACTGAAGGCTGAAGACAGGTGCTGAACTCAAGTTATATCTGTGGAAAAATACTGTTAGCCAACACAGTAATTGCATTTTACCTATGATGTCAGCAAGCACACTTAAACTATTAAGCAAACCTAGTCAATTGGACCAATTTAGTTTCACTTTTACCATACTGATACCAGGTACAGCAGCACACCATAAAAAAAACAAAAACAAAAAACCAACCAAACCACATAGCAACTGAAATCACACCTCTAGCCCCCCCCCCCCCTTTTTTTTTTTTTAAAAAAACCCAAAACTGGGTCTGTTGCAATAGCACCACTGAATTCCTTCAGTATTCTTGCAGGGAATGTAAGGGACACTTCAAATTTCCAGACTATTGCTTCTCCACTTGTACCTACTTTCTCACTTGGAAACGGGCAAGAAAATTTATTTCAATCACCATTTACATCCAGTGATCACCTCCTGTATGAAATAAAGACTAAACCCAAAGGTTTCCTTGAAGATATGTCGTACACTTTAACTGTCCTTTAACTAAAGTTGTTAAAGAGCACCCATTTGACTTGGAGAAGGAAAAAAATCCAAGGTAAGGCAGACTCAAGTTTGTTCCAAGTAATCACATTTATTTACAGCCTAATATGCTTTCACCCAGGACTTCTTAAACAAAGGGGCCATCTTTGTTAAAGATTTAAGAATAAACACTCTCTCAGAGTTACTCAGAAGCAGAATTAGCAGTCCCATAACTAGTACAACAGTAACACTGACCATGTTTCATAACTTCCTATCCTCAAATTCACACGTATACAACACATCCATTTCAGCTTTGAAGCTTATTCACAGTTTTCTTTGCTAAGCCATCTTATTTTGTTAAACCGCAGGCATCAGACATGAATAGTTTAAAAAGGCACACAAACACTTCAAGTATTTTGTCTGACAAAAACACTGGCCTTTCAATAACATAATGTAAACTTACTCCCTCATTAGCATTTTTTTTTTTCCTTAACACTAACAAAGCATTTGACAGTATTTACCAGGCCAGCATAGAAAAAAGTTGTTTCTTGTGGTTTGTTAGTTGCAGTGGCTGATCAAAAAAATGACATAAATTCCTTCTCTGTAAAATGTCTGGGAAAAAAAAGTCCCAAGAACTATCAGAGCTACAGCAGAAGGGGCAGAATCCAGAACTATGTAAAGCAGTTTTCAACACTTACTGTTTGTGGAGTTTTTACATCTCTCAGCCCTGAATAACTACAGAGTAGTTACACTTGTCACCTATAACAGATCTGCAAGTTTCCAGAAATCTGGAAAGAAAAGGACAGAAGCAAATTTTATCCCTTTTCTCTGCTTAGCCAATCCTTGTTCTTGTATTTAGAAGGTACTGGTTTACACCTTGGCCAATTAAGTGGCACAAGAACAGTTCTTCGGTGTGTAAGGGGCCACAAGCCTGTTTGACCTTGAAAGATTTTGCTCTCAATTCAAAGGGAAACATATAGATATGAAGTCAAGAAGCTACACACTTTGTACTTTTGAATGCATTACAAGCTCAGACATTAGTCAGCCTCCAAACTGACCCTCCCCTCCACAGAGTACAGTTGTAAGAGCTGTGGATCAGGAACATCCCTTTACTGATGGCCATTTGTCAGCTGCCTAGTTCTCCAGAAGCCTGGAAGCCCTTCAATCATGTGGCTCAACCTACTGAGATCCTAATCACCTTTTAAGTCTTCCTTCCTTTATCTAGGATTTCACCATTGCACTGCAAAGGTCGTTTGTGTTTCCTGTTGGACAGATCTTTAATAATCTGATGACAGGTTATCTGAAAATAGCAGACTAGACACACTTTATCAAACACCAGAATATCACTAGAGTTTATTCAAAGTAATTTGTAATATGAACACAACCCAAACTGAACTGACATACAGCTGTTGCCACTCATTTGATTACCAAAAAGCTTTTTTGGGGGGTTTGTTTACAAGGTTGTTTTTAACTCCTACATAGTTCAGGACTCTAGTTCAAACAGTTGCCTGGTATGACTCAGGACTATGAAAGAAGCAGCAGCCAAGGGAAGGAATCCTTAAGTCCACATAACCCCTGGATCATGAAATCATCCCAGTACCTAATGTCAGAAACAATTTATTCTAACTTAAATCTAGCCACAAACTCAATCAGCAAAACTTGTCTGGAGAAATACCTACATTTATACCTCTGCTAGTTTAATCTTGCAGAGATCTGGCCTTCCCTTTCCGTCGCGTTCCCCACATTCAAGTAGAATGAACAAACTATCATTTATTCTGATTTAATCAGAGTTGACATTTCTCAGCAGCTCACAGCTGAGCATTTCCCAATTTAAATATTCTATTACTTTCAGCCAACTTCAAAACACCCTTAGGTGCTGCTCCTCTTGGTCCTACATTTCTAACAATTCATGAGTTAATTGACATTCTCCTTGCAACCTACTTCTCTGTTACTGCTTCCCACTCTTTCAATAACTTACCAAGCAATTATTTCTGCTCATACGTGCTCATCTTTCTCCTTTGCATTAGCTTCCCTTTTCCTCCAGGGACTCTTAGCAGTAGCAGCCTCTGTTGGTCAGGCTACATTGTGCATTCATATTCTTCCCAATATAACTATGTGACCAAAGCCCATCCCTAAGGGATTAAGTGGATTGCACTGCACCAGGCCAACATACTGCCTGCTCTGTGGAGAATGAAAATAAAACACCAAGGAGAATGAGCGTTCTAAAAAAAACCAAAACGAAAAAACAAACAAACAAAACCCCCACAAAACTTAAGGAATTCTTCTAGGACTTTTTGCTAGGAAGTTTTTATTCATTGTGAAACATTTATGTGAAACTCCAGTCCTAAGGAGCTGAAAGATCTGTTTCTCACAATTTATTACTAAATTGACACAAAATAAAATACAGCTTGAAATCCAAATACGTCATTTGACCCTCTGCAGTTTTTTTTCACATATTCTCAACTTAAGGAAACTGATGGTTTGTTTAAGCACTCAAAAGCAAAACAAGGACTGCTAGAGCCCTTTTTTTTTTTTTTTACTGCACACTCCCTATATTTAACCTAACGGAAAAGGCTTTACTAAAATTAAGGCAACAAACAGAGCTCCATACAACCTGAAAGAAGACAGAGAAAAATAAGCTTATTATAAATTCCATGTTGATACTGAAACACAGATACCAACCTTTGGTTAGGCTTCTCTAGAAATAAAAAGTGGTAGGAAAAAAGAGGTTTGGATTTGTTTTGGGTATGTCTGAGAAATAGCTCTCCCTCCAGTCTGCCATTACAGCTTGCTACCTTATAAGCTACTAAAAAGCCACCAAAAAATCCCCTAAAAAGCCCAGTCACACAGAACCACCCTTGCTCTAAAAAAAGCAAGCACTGACAACTTCAGCATTGTACAACGCTTTAAAAGTAAAGACAAATAAAAACCACATGCTTATTCAGTAGAGCTGTAAATTATTATGGACAAGGAAAGAAGGAAAACAACATGTGGGGCAGCAGAGTGCATGACAGCTATCTGCAGCCAGGCAAGTGTTTTAATTCCAAAAGAAAATTTAGCCAAGGAGTTCCCTGCCTGCCTGTCCCACCCAAGTTAGTAAAATTAAGTGCTCTCTATGTATCTAGTTATACGTAACCTTCCTACAAAGGCCAGTAACACAGGTTTTTAGAACTAGTTTTCTTGCACTATTCTGTTATTCATTCGATTATTTTGCACGAGGTACATTTAACATGGAATACTTACACTGGAAGCTGCTCACTAACCACTCGGACGTAAGCCAGTCAACAACCTTAACCTAACCCTTTTGGTTCTCCAGCCATCACCACCTCCAAGTTCGGACAGCCGCCTGCCACAACGAGAAACGCAACCGGCCGCTGCAGAGCGGAGCTAAATCCAGCCGCCGGTTCGAAAAAGAAGAACTAAAACCCACCATTTGCTCAGGGTCCCCTTGGGACACCGAAGTCCTTCTTGAGCAAACAGGAAAAGGCGATAAAGGGATTTTTTTTTTAAATTTCCCCTCCCCCCGGGTTTGAAGGGTGGCGAGGAGACAGGTAGGAAGCCGAGTTCCACCCCAACACCTCGGAGATCTCCCTCGGAGATCACGGGATGCCCCGTCACGCCGCCCTCCCCCGCCGCGGCCCCTCACGGGGCGCTCCGCAGGGCCGGGCCGGG
>NW_010973231.1:2155862-2156354 GCF_000737465.1 Haliaeetus leucocephalus
TCGGGGCGGGACGGGGGCGGGGGGGGAAGGCTCGGCAGCCGGCGGTTCCCGAGCAAGCAGCGGGAGCCGGCAACGGAGCAGCTAAGCGGAGAGTGAGGAGGAAGGAGAACAACGCAAACCCCGGTCAGCCCCACACCGCCCGCCCGCCTCAAGGCTGCCGGGGCGGGAGCGCGGCGCCGGGGGAGAGCGAGCCCCTCACCGCCCACGGCGGGCCCGGAGACAGCCCTCAGTCCACCGGCCGGCTGCTCGCCCGCGCCTGCTGAGGAAAAGGGAGAGGACCCCGCCACGGCGGCCGATACCTGCCCGCGGGGAAGGAGGCTGCCGCCGGTCCCGAGCCCGGGCTGCGCCGCCGCCGCCGCCGGGCGCTGTGGAAGGAAGAAACAACATGGCGGAGCGGGGAGGGGGCGGGGTCTGGGGATCACGTGAGCCCAGCCCCGGGCACCCGGCCCCGCCTTTCGGGGAGGAGGGGCGGGGGCGTGGCTCGCCCCACCC
>NW_010973231.1:2156441-2228364 GCF_000737465.1 Haliaeetus leucocephalus
CTGCTAGCGTGTAACGTTGAGAAGAAGCAGCACTGCCCCGCTGCAAGAGGGCACGGCTTTTACTTGCTCCGGAAGGCTCTGAATCGTTAAGCTTTGAAACGCCTTTACGCAGCATCTGCAGGTCGGAGTTGTTGATTAAAGGCAGCAGTCTCGCCGTCCTCCACGCAAACTCAGGCAGCTTTGCTTTACAGGGAGAGACATCTAAAGACATACGCCTGTCAGGGAAGGAGCTAACCGAAATCCAAAGAACGCTATCTAAATAGAGTAGTCGGACACCTTTTTCTATAGGAATCCAGGGTAACATCAACGTGACTGTTGACACAAGATCGCAGGAAGAAAAGTCTAAAGACGCCGGTGACACAGTCTCTTCTGTGCTCTTACAACTCATCACGAGGACAGGGCAAAATGTAATTAAAATTAAAAGAGCGGAAATTATTTAAGTGTATTTAAAGAGGTTCCCACATCATCAAGAGGAATAGGCGATGACACGCATAAGGAAAGAGCATTTGAAATGCGCTCGTTTGCTCGAGCAGTCGTCACATGCTCCCGATCATAAGGGAGATGCAATTGGATGGGAATTGCCACTTGCAGAGTCATCTTGTTTTGGATTAGATTTACAATGCGGCGCGAGGAATGGAAAACAAGATCTCAGTATCGCCAAAAGGAAATGTCTCCTACTGACAGGAGCGGGACTATTAAAAGGCAGTCTGTGCTAGAGGCAAATCTGATGATACTAGACCCATTCTTATCTAACAAAGCTGGACTTTGAAATTTTTTAAGTACTTTTTTCCTGGGATCTGCTTTCATCCAATGCTAAATTAAAATACAAGTAAGTGCTGGAGGGGTAAAAAAATTACCTCTTTAAATGATGATAATTCTAAGACATAAGCTCTGATCAGTTACGGCATTATTTTGTGATTTAAAAAGAAAAAAAATCGGCATTTAGAAGTGGAGGAAATAATTACTCTATTTTGCACTTGATACCTTGTCGGATGAAGGTACCATCTTTTTTTCTTGAGACAACACTGGTTCTCAGACACATGGATACATTTAAGGAAATTTAGAATCATAGAATCATAGCATAGTTTGGGTTGGAAAGGACCTTTAAAGGTCTTCTAGTCCAAGCCCCCTGCAACGAGCAGGGACATCTTCAACTAGATCAAGCTGCTCAGAGCCCTGTCCAACCTGACCTTGAACGTTTCCAGGGATGGGGCATCTGCCATCTCTCCGGGCAACCTGGGCCAGGGTTTCACCACCTTCTTTGTAAAAAAATTTCTTCCTTGTATCTAGCCTGAATCTACCTTCTTTCAGTTTAATACCACTACCCCTTGTCGTATCGCAACAGGCCCTGCTAAAATGTTCGTCCCCATCCTTCTTATAAGCCCCCTTTAAGTACTGAAAGGCTGCAGTAAGGTCTCCCTGGAGCCTTCTCTTCTCCAGGCTGAACAACCCCAACTCTCAGCCTTTCTTTACAGGGTAGGTGTTCCAGCCCTCTGATCATTTTTGTGTCCCTCCTCTGTACCCCCTCTAACAGGTCCCTGTCTCTCCTGTGCTGAGGACCCCAGAGCTGGACGCAGAACTGCAGGTGGGGTCTCACCAGAACAGAGTAAATGGGCAGAATCACCTCCCATGACCTGCTGGCCACGTTTCTTGTGATGCAGCCCAGGATACAGTTGGCTTTCTGGGCTGTGAGCACACATTGCCGGCTCATGTCCAGTTTTTCACCCACCAGTACCCCCAAGTCCTTCTCTGCAGGGCTGCTCTCACTCCCTTCATCCCCCAGCCTGTATTGATACTGGGGATTGCCCCAACCCAGGCGCAGGACCTTGCACTTGGCCTTATTGAACCTCATGAAGTTCACAAGAGCCCACTTCTCAAGCTTGTCCAGGTCCCTCAAATTTTTAAAATTCTAATTAGAAACAAAATTCTTAAGCTTCTGACATAGGATGTATTTTTATTTCTTTTACATGGGAACATAAAAGAAAATAGAAAAGGACCATGCCATAACCATGGCCTATTATGCTTATGATTTTATAGGCATAATGGAGTATCAGTAGAGTTACTCTTATGGTTAAAACACACGCATGCATGCTTGAGCATCAGGAACGGAAGGCCCTTTTCCCTTGTGTCCACACTGTTACTATTACTCATGTATGTAACAAAACTAATAGTTGCTGTAGAATGATCAAAATCTGTAGAACAAATAATGCCACTGATACGGCCGGTCACATGAAGTATACCTGCCAGTTCTTAGGAACGGACAGAGGAAAATGCCCAGCTGAGACGCGGTTTGAAACGCACACACCAACATCGCTCCGGTTTTAAATTCCGCAGACAGCGTAGGGTCCTGACAGCAGGCGCTGCGGGCTCTGCTCCTGCCCGAGGCCGCTGCCTGACCGTCCCGCTCTGCCTCAGGGTCCCGGTGCCAGCGGGAGCCACGTTTCGGCTCGGTCCCTGCCTGAGCCCGGTGGCCCCGGTCCCGCAGCCCACCTCGTGCCCCAAACCCCATTCGACAGCCAGCCCCACCTCAGCACGGCTTCCTCCCCACGGACCCGTCTGCTGCGCACCGGGGTTTTGGCCGATTAACGTCACCGAACCTGCCCTGCCCTTCTTGTTTGGGTGCTGCGGGACAGTGACCCTTTTTAGCGAAGTCACTGTCCCTGCACTCCTTGCCACCCACCCTCCGCTCCTGGCTCGCCTCCTCCTGCGCAGCAACCCACCCTCGCTGCTCCCTCACGGGCACGTTCATCCGAGAGCTGACTTTGCACCTCAAGGATTTTATTCACAGAGCTGTATTCATGAAGAGACAATTGTTGTTATGTCACGTGCTAGCAAACGGCGCAAATAATGTCCCAATGGCAAATAAAGGGCAATTTTGTGCGTGTGTGTGTGTATGAGAAAGTTCTGTATAAGCAAAGCTCTCGTATAATAGAGCTTGTGAATAATGCTTTTTACCATCTGTAGTTGGCAAGGAGACTTTGTGCCATCCTGGCAAGCGATGACGTGGCCTCGATAAAACATGAATTTGTCACCTCCTGGCTGAATTACAGCAGTACAAAATCAGGGGATATGAAGTCATCTGCCTTTATGGCTCTGCTAATACCAGAATGCAGCAAGCCAGCCCCCAAGCAATCCAAGAAATTATCAAAGTGCTCGTTTCTTTCCTTATCTTCCACACACTCAAACTGGGCCGTTACACCCTGAAGACTCCCTGAAGGACGGTAATTCAACATATCTGCTCCTTAACCACAGCCTGTTACCAGGTAACTTTTCTTTTTGCCAGAAAAAGAGCTGTTCTTTATTTGTTTAAAGAGTTGCAGTGCTTGGCTTTAGTAACAAACATACATAGCACAGCAGACTGAAAGGAATACAGTTTAAATAAACAGCACAAATTTCCTTTTGGCTTGGAAAGGAAGAAAGAGTTATAAACAAAAAATGGCAGCCAAGTGCCTCCCTGAAAAGTGTTACAGTAAGAGGGTTATGAGGGAGATACAAAAGGCCCTCAACAGAATGAAATTAAATGGATCTGGCAGTGGATCTCCAGCAACCAGGAGTTTTGTCACTGGTGTTAAGGGAGCAACATCGACTCCAATTAATAGAGCACTCCTCAGAATAGCATCTTTGCTTTTACATTGAAAGTTGCGTGAAATTCATTGTTAATTTAGCTCTCATCTTGACATGTATTACAACTTCTGCAGCTGCGGGCTGCTTGAGCTTTGAATGCAATCTATGTTTAAGACCTTATTGCTACTATTAAATCATAGGATTCAAGCAGCAGCTGAATTTACAGCGTCTCTGGAACACCCAGTGAAAACAAACAGAGACTTTAGCCTTATTCGGCATACATTTGTCCTATGTCTGTGTGGGTCACCTCTAATGTCACGCTCCTTTGTGGAGTAGCATCATGGATATGCTAAACATTGTACCAAAACTAATTGTCTCTGCTTAAAAAAGTTAAGAGATCTTTTTCCCATCTGGAACAAACTGAAAAAAGACGACTTCAACAACAAAAGAATCTCACTTTTCAAAGCTTTCCTTTTATTCTTGCTTCTGGACTCTGACACTCCCTGTACTCCAGTAATCTAGACCCTCCTGCTGGCGCATACGCTGTGTAGTTGCAAGTTGACTTTTTAGAGCCATTTTCAGCCAAAGCACACAATCTTATCCAGTCAAACATTTTAAGCCGGTGCAGTTACACAATCAGGGTAGGGGCAATAGAACCTATTGACACACTGTGGCCTAGAGCAGTACTTTGCTTAGTGAAACTACGACCACGCCTTTTTAAATAAGAGCAATGATTTACTTGAATGACTGTCTCTCCTATTTGGCACTTCATGCCTGTACAGTATTCTGATAAATAGTGGCACATGATGCTACACATGACACCTGCTTTCTACTAAACCTTTCAAGTAACGAGCATCAGATACAAACACAAATGGAAAAATGGCCAAAGTGGTAATGAACTGTGTTAGGCAAAAATAACCAATGGCATAAGATGATCAAGAAGGTAACACAATAATTCATGATTTTGTATACACTTTCATTAACCCTTAAATGTGAAGTTGTGGGCAGCATGTTTATCAGCATGAACTAGGCATAAAATGAAACCGAACCTGATGAGCTTTTTCACCAGCCCTGGAACAACAAAGCCTCATTCCCTACAGATCTGTGTCCTCAGCGTACTTAAAACAGGCCCAGTTCGCTCTCCCTGCCTCCCAATACCTTCTGCTCCTTTCTGCCAATATTCCCAGATCTCATCCTTGTCTCACAGACTATCTGAGCAAGCAGCAGTGTATTTTGTACCCGGCTTTTAGGTCATGCTAAGAACCTAGCAACTATTTGTGTGTTGAACCAGCAGCCAGCAGCTTAGACTAGGTAACTCCTGAATAAAGGTAAGGGTTCCATCTCTTTCAATATGAACAGAAATTCTTTTCACGATTCCTGGATTTCAGAAAATTTACAAATATATTCTCAGTTTGTAATGTCTAGCTTTAACTGGATTTGTTACAAAGCCAGCTCTCGGGTTGAATTGTTACTGGGAAGGAAGGCAATGGAGGAATGCCTGCTCACAATGTATTACCATGGAAAACCACTTTAAAACGCTGAGTTTACAACTGTGAGGGCACCAAGGACTTGCCCTAGGAGTTCTGACTGCTCTTGGTTTGAAACAGACAGAATAAAGTTAAGGGACAGCTGTAAAAGGGGCATGGTTATAATCCACTTTTTGACTATTTGTAGTTACTGACAGTTGTTTCTATACCATAAGCTGCAACTGCAGTTGTTAGTAACTGGATTTTATTATTTCCCCATCTTAGGAGAAAGAGCAAGATGTGAAAGCCTAGAATGAAACAACCCTCTTGCTGCTGCAGGCACAGCTCACTCAGATCTGCAGTGAGGCAGGCTTGCTTAATGATTTGAAAAAGTTTTAAGATAGCTGCTGTTTACATTTTCTTAGCTCCTCAGTAAATATGGATCTGTAGAAAATCCCAGTCATGTTGGGGCATATAGCTTAGCACTATATATTTAGCGATGGAGACAGTTCAAAAGAAAATGATGTTACACAATATGTCAGAAATGTAGTCAGTATTACAGCTACAAATTTTACCCTTGAAACACATTCTGTCAAAAACACCATCCATGCCTTGTAACATTTCCCTTCCCCAAGACAAAACGTGGATGAGCTATACGTTACTGGAATGGCTTCAAAACTATCTGCAGGCAGAAATTATTTATAAGTGTCTGTTGCTCACAGCTAAAATAAAACCTCCTGCTACACAGTGTTCTGACACAGCACAGTACAGGCATATAGCTCTCCTCAACAGGACCATGACCTCCAAAATGACAGCACACAACTCTGTGCTTACTGTGAACCAGTAACACAGAAGTGTTTGCTTTCCTGTAGTTTTATTGAAAACTAAAAATAATACTTTACACAGAAGTACTTGAACTTAAACAAGCAGGCCTACTTGTAAACATCAATTCCAGCACAAGGCTAAGGGCTGGGAAGGAAGGTCAGATATTAACCGATTGGTTACACAGTTGAACACTGCGGGTCTGGCCTAATGCTTTAATATTTGTTTTCTATCAGTGCAATTCCACTAAAACACACATTTTCACATGATAAAAATCTACATAATACCACAGTAAATCACACGGCTGAAAGTTAACTGTTAACACTTCACAGAACGGAAAAGATTTTTCTTGGGTTTTTTTTCAGTGGAATAATAGTAAGCGCCTCTTTGTAACATCGGCTTACACACCACTTCCACCATATACAGATAAAAGCCTGTCTTCACTTTTTAGTCCTGGCTGGCTTTTAGTTCACCAAGAGCTATTTTCTCATCTCATGCCCCTAACTCCTCTCTCTGACAAATCATGTGGCTGGAGAGCTTGAGGGCAGAGCCTCAGCCCAGAGAAGCTGACCAGCCTCAGCTGTGTTACAGCTGGATGGGCACAGGAACTGTCCTTAATTCCTCCACCAAACACTCACCAGGCTTCTCTGCTCAGCTGATACATTTTAGCCTTGAACTGCAAAATGCCTGCTGTGCGTTTGTAAAAGGTATCCCCATTAATGCCAAGTATGCAGTTTTATTGGGTTTATACAAGAGGGTGAAACAAAACACTTTCCTCTGTGCCTAAAGCATGACTTTGGCAATTTATTGACCCATTTCACCATCTAGTCCATACTCCAACAAGGAAATTCATGATGAAGGAGGTTATGTTTCCAAGCAGTACTACTGCTTTGCTGCAAGAACCTTACCTCTCAGGCGGGGCAGACGTTCTTCCCTGCATTTCCTTAGGTCTGTCAGTTGACACATTCGTGTGCTCAGAAAATCAGGACTCAATGCAAGGCCCGTTTCCTCTCATTTAAACATTCACAATAGCTCAAAACCAGTGAAGAAACCGAAACAGGGACACACAGTATGAACATAGTCTTCTACAGACCAATAGACAGCTGTGAAAGATACCCAGATTCAGGTGGTTTTCCCAGCTGAGAGAAGAAACATCTCCTTGACTTCTGATAAATACTCCATTCAAAGTATTCAGATAGTTGATTTTAAACTAACTTTAAGTTTTCCAGAAAAAAAAAACAACAGGGCTATTACTCAAATGAGAACAACACTAAGGTGGTAATTTTTGAAAAAGAAATGCTTCTAGCATATAGCCACTGGGAATCCTGTTGACTCTGGAACAAAAACAGGTATACAAGCTTTAGCTATTAGATTTCCTTCTATTCATTTTTCTGGGTAATCTGCACCACATAAAAACATTAATTTGCTCAGTTCAGGACAGATGACCCAGTTCAAGAGAGGATATCCATTCAGATATTAGCTTCATGCCTTTATTTATTAAATAAAGATATAAATTTAATAATGTATTTACATAATTGCCTGAAATAAACACTTGTCTGATCCTGCCTTAATTTCTTAACAGTTGCAGGACATATCATCTTACATTGCAAATCTGAACTCCAAACTGAGAGATTGTCGCAAGTCCTATTTTCCAATAGCTTTAAAAAGCTAAAGTAGAACTTCATTTTTGCTTTCATTTGCTAGCTGCCTTCTCCCTCTTTTACACTCTATTCTTCATTCCTTTTTTTCCTGTTACATTAGCTCTCAAACCAACTTAATAATCTCACACTTACTTGCAAGAAGTGATTTATTTAAGGAATGAGTCTATGCTGAACATTCTGCAATGCACACAAGTATGTGAACTGCAGTTTTGGAAAGTTTGTTTACTGTAAATGAAACTTACATTCTGTGAAAGAACTCCTGCTGAAGATAATGAAAATTCCAAGTACTCAGTACCTTGGGGAAAAAAATTGCAGCACTTGGAATATTTTTAATGGAGTTACTAGTGAATATTCCTCTCAGATGTAGTGTTACCATTTTTTCCCTTTTATTTCTTTATGTATTGACATTACTTAAAACCACATAATTTATTCAAGTCATCTTGAAAAATAACTTTTAAAACTGATTTTGCACTTTAGTGGCAGCATCTACATAATATCAATACAAAATTTTAAATTATACAGTTTCAACAGAGATACCTTCTCAAATCTATGTTTCTAAACCACTTATTAAAGAAGGATAGCATTACAAACAAATCCATCTGCTGTGATACCACTGCTCTCCACATTCATTACAAATAACGTAAGTCAACATTTGTTCATCTGGATTTGTGTTTCGCACCCAACCTGGAAGAAATAGAGTTCCTCTGGCTATCATAGTGACAGTGCAATCAAATTTTTCACAGCGCCTACACTTTATTTTGTTTGTCTGTGTGCCATTAATAACTTGTGGAAGCTGATGTTCCCGAACAGATGATTCTGCATACAGAGCCCTGAGCTGTTTCAGTTCATCGCTGGCCATTTCCATCACTGTCATCTCAGCAAAAGCCTTTGGACTCAAAGTCCCTGAAAAAAGTTTATGTTTTAAGTGGCAACTTTTAGGGTTCTTCAGGTTAGAGATTTTGCTTCTGATACAATTTTTGTACTTTTTGTCATTTTTAGCATGAAGAGCAAAAATATGTTCTTCAATTTCTTTAGATAGCTCTAGCCATTTATCAGTTTTTTCTTCGTCTTTGGCAGAACCAGTCAAAGCTTTATAAAGAAGATCCGTACATTTACACCTCAGAGCTCTCATCAGATCCTGCTGCAGACTTGCTTCCTTAACAGGAGGTTTAGAATCTTCATTATCAGTGTGTTGTTCCTCAAAAGAAGCAAGCTGATTCACGCTGCCTTCTGTGTCGTTACCTACCACTTTTCTAACAGGTTGCGATGGGACCAAAGTTTTAGAACTAGCAGCATCTAACACCTCCTGCTGACACGGTCCTTCAGACAGCAACTGCTCTCTAGGAACCACACTGAGATGTTCACTTTCCTCTTTCACATACACAGACACTGACTTTTTAACTTGCTTTGACTGAACACAGTTATTCTTGTAAAGTGCTTTCCACCTTGACAGTAACTGCTTTGCTTTCTTCTTCAACTCTGCTGAAGGGCAGCTCTTGAGTACTCTGTATACAGCCTTGGCAACTTCAGTCCCCTGAAGATACTCTATAGTCATATCAACATCTTCAAGTTCTTTAAGATGATCCTCAATATCTTGGAAATTGTTCTCAGACAGTAGTTTTTCAATACAATGGGCTCTGTGTGCAATATTTTTCTGGTCAGACATTTTTAAACCTGAAAGCAAAAAAATGTTTATCATATTTATTGCAGTTATGACGTTAATTCATTTTCTACATATTCTCACAAGGTTTTCTTTTTATTTTACACCATTTTATTTGTACAGATCACTGTTTTTGGCAGCTTTTTCTTTAAATGGTGTACAGTAGAGTTAGTAGAGCAAATACAAAATGCAGAGGAGCCTGGGTCCTGGAAAAATGCAAGTGGGCATGCTAGTCTTCACTCATCCAAGGAAAATACTGGTGGAAAGGAGAACCCGCAGAGACTTCTGCTGTGGCAGGGTTGACAATTTAAAAAGTAGGGTATGACACTAATTTTTAAGGAAAAGCACAGCGTCTTGCCAAAAACCACGCTAACAAAGACACTACTAGCGTAATAAAAATGTTTGTCATACATGCACACCACTACAGAAGTTCACAGGGAGATTCTCAACTACAAGAAAGTAGGTAACTACACAACCACTCTGCTGCATGAGCTTACAGGTAGACTTGGCAGTGTTTGCGCATTAGTACACTCTAGTACCACTGGACTACCAAGCAGCAACAAGTTCTGAAATTCAGCAAATTTCACCAAAAGCACTAGATGATCATCCATTGATGTTCAAAATCTAGACAGTTATCAAATGATACGCTTTCCAAAAAAATAAAAAGGAGGCCTTATAGGAAACATATCTCCCCCTCCTCACACATACAGAGAAACAATAAAAATATTTGTCAGGCTTTTACAGTATTGGTGTCAACAAACTGAATTTAATAAAAATGCTGTTTTCAGAAAATCAGTTTGTTTTTCTATTACAGAAATTTAAAGTCTATTAAAAACCATGTCTGGGACCTTCTGCTATAACAGGTACTTGAATAACCTAATGATTTCACACTGTTGAATACATTCTCTAATAGCGTCCCGATAATCTCTAAAGGCAGATTTGTAAGTAAACACTGCACTAATTTAATCTGAAAGTTGCAATGACATGGAAGTTTACTGCAAGACTCCAGATGCAGGGAGATCATTGCTGTCATCCTTCCAGAACACATATGCAAAATAATCTTCCTCAGAAAAACTGACTTACGTTTCAACTTTTAGAAACATGTATGTAAACCTCTCTTTCCATTTTTCACAGTTTTCAAGCATCTGACTACAAATGAACTCAGTACAAGTTGCAATGATACACAATAATAGAAAAATCAAAGTGGGTCCAAAACCTCCACATTGTAGGTGCTTTTGTGGTTGTTGTTGGGGTTTGTTTTGTTTTGTTGTTTTTTTTAAAGCCAGTCACTCCTGTAACTATACCTTAACTTACCAAGATTTTTTCACAAATCCTTATGTTTTTTTTTTTGATTTCAGACTTTTTCCTCACATCTTTGTTACTTCAAAAGAATAAAATTAAACAGCTAATGTGGGCATAGTATCTGACCAAAACCAAACCACTGATCTAAATGACTTTTTCAAGCACCTGGTGGAGATGTCACAAGTTTTCAGGCCTTCTGAAGAACTTTTATACGTCACCATAACTTGATATTAGAGATTTCTTCAATTACTAAACAGTAAGCAGCTGAACACATTTTATTGGGAGCTGCAAAGCAAAGGTTGAGGCTACTCTGCAGCAAGTTTAAGTGAGCCTGACGTAACTCAGTGGATCTTAAGACCCAAACGCCATTCTGGTTCCTACATGACCCTCAACCTTTCACTTGCTGTGCAAGAGATCATGTTATATCTCTTCCCAAAGTTTCTCTTTATAGCTGCTAACAGAGAAGCAAGCCGGACTACTAAACTTTTAACTGAGGTCCCCACCACTGCCCTTTCCCTTGCTAGTGCTGGCATCATATTACAGTTTGATTATCAATCAGGGCAGGGCAGTTCAAAAATAGCGATACCTGCAAAACAGTTTCAAAACAGCGACATCTACAAACTCCTAATTGCTATTTTTGGAAATTCTTTAAAGACACATCCCTTTATAGCCTAAAAAATACCTGTTTTCTTACAGCCGTAGCATTATTAAAGCATGCTCCCATATATTCTGATGCATTAAACAAAAGAAAAAGGGGATTTCAGAATGCAGTCTCTCATGGCTTGAGTAAGATTTCAATTCCTCTTTATCAAGCCCTTTAACCAAAAGATGCTCAGTGCATTGCTATATGCAAATTTACACACACAGAGTGTTAATACTACTAATGTTACTTCTCCTGTTTGCTGAAAAGGAGAATTAAATGTAGAATGCAAAATTGAATGGTATGCTGTGAGTGTTAAGCGTTTGTCTCTTCTTAGGAGTTAGTCTTCTAAACTTGTGCAAAAAACCAATGTTTTGTCTGAAGTTGCATACAACCCGATTCTACTCCAGAAAAAGTCATCTGCCTGGTAGAGACTGATACAAAGCTAGCTACACATGTCCATATTTAAAGGAACTCATAAGCAGATTTCTTGCACAATCACCATTTCCGTGATGAAATTTCCAGAGAATGGGGGGAGAGGAGAGACAAGTGATACAGCTGGGTAATTTCCATGCTCTGTTGCTTTCTATGAGGACCAGCCCAGCTAACTTGTTTTCTGCATGACAGAACTAAGTTCAAACTTTAGATAGGGCCTCAGAGCTCCACAAAAGGAAAGGACAGAGACAGAGAGAGTGAGCACAAACCTTCATCCGTTTCTATAGACCAAGCTGACCTCCACAGTGAATGCTCTGTGCATTCACTTAACCTGTATTAAACAGCTCATTCTTGTTTGACATTTTGAAATCCTGCGAAACCTCAATAATGGCTATTACAGAAACTGATTTACTCCTCAAGAAGTTGCAGAATCAGAGAAACAGGATGAATTTTTCAAATACTTAAGTTGAACTCTATGCATTGTCATACTGAAAAGCACATTTAATTGCATCCACTCATCTGTTCTGCTGCAGGAACACGCAGAGGCTGTGAAAGTGGAAAGAGGTGTTTTCTTACGTAGGGCAGCCATCACTACAGCAGGATGGTTCCCCGTCTCCTGAATACTAAGTAGCTGATATTAGAAAATTATGATCTGTTGATCTACTGTTTTTCATGCAGTCTAGGGCAGAGTTGGTGATACAGTTATACGCTCAGCCAGTATGACTGCCCTGTGCTTTAGAATCAATTCTGCTCCTTCTCACATACTCCACTTGAAACATAATTTTCTTCAGTCCTTGTACCTATCTGATGTATTGTATTATGCTACACATCCCATAAAATATACTTATTGAAATGCAAGACGACTTCATGAATTCTCAATATTTAGTATACAGGACTATGGACATGCAAAGAAATTACTACACACAAAGTGCTCTGCTGATAATTTGTCCATGCATATACTTTTACCCTGCAACAAAGGTAAGGGAGGAGTTTCGATCTTTCATTGAGGACTATGCTTCATAGAAAGTTTCCTCTCTAATATTGCAGGGTGAGGATCTGTACATAAGAAATGGTGCATAAAGTCCACAGATATCATCTGCTTTATGGGAGTGGTCCTTGCTCATGGTTATCCACCTGACTCTAGGTAGCCCACCAGGGTGGCAAGGTGAAGACATGCCTGTTTCTGTGGCCAATCTCACACAAGAAAATTACACGGCTGAAAAAGACTCCTTCGGCTCCACAGCTATGAGTAGGCACTGACAGCTGGGGTGACTAACACAAAGCTTCTGAGGGGAGCCGGAGCCCACACGTTGGCATCTGCAGCGAGAATGTAGCCATTCTGCCACACGCTCACAGTCAATTACCTTATGCTCACTGGACACCTACAGCTACTGAGAAGGAGCTGACATGCTAACTCATCACCCCACACTAAGATTTTTTTTTCTAACAGGCAGATCTAAGACAACTTGTTTGGGTTGTTTGGTTTTTTTTTTAACCCTCTACCAGATATATAAAAGGCTGGTTTAGATTGGATTAAATGCAGTATATATGTTCTACCTTAGGACTTCTTCCACATGTGTGCTAAGGCAATAAATTAAATTATTAGAAATGTTAAGATCTTCTTAGTCATGCATTGACTTTTTCAAGTTTATGCATTGTTAAATTCAAGTACCTAAATGTTATGGCAGAAGTTAAACAAACTGAAAACAGAACATGGAAATCAAAATATGAACAATGATTTTAAAATAATTTTGGAAACTCAACCACCTAACAGACTACTCGCATTTAAGTCAAAACAATCACTTCTGAAGGAATGCTTTCCTCAATGTGTACAACATAGAGCAAAGAGGTAGGACTGAGTGACTCCCTTCAAACTTATTACCTAACTTATTAGGTAAAAACAACAGAAAAGGCAAGTCATCAAAAATATATGACAAGAACAGAACCAAATCCATAATTAATTACTTCAATGGAGTGGGATATTCACTGGTAACTAGCAGATGCACAAGAAATAGCCAGCAGAGAAACCACTAAATAAGGGTAATAAACATGTTTTTAGCAGTGACAATAGCGAGGCTTCTGTGAGGAAAGCATTCTTGGAGTGGCACTGGCTTCGTTGTGTGTACCTAGTTTGCAAAGGATTTTAAGATCCTTCAAGATGAAAAATAATACATACATCTGAAATACTACACTAACTACTCAACCATAAATTTCATCTCAGCTTCCAAATTAAAAGTTAGTGTGGTGGAGAAAGAAAAAAAAAAAAAAAGTTGTTTGTGCATTTGTTGGCCAGTAAATCAAGCAAGGACTGGATTTATCACCAAGGCTGACAGAGACCATTATTTTACAGGATTAGAAATTAAACAGATTCCTGAACTTACAAAGAACATACAAGGTTATGAAATGGTTCATTTTACTTCTGCTCGCTTCCTTGAAAGAAAAAAAAAAAAGATACAACAAAGAGGAGGTTGGGGGAAGTCTCCAAACTTTCTGAAGAGAAAGCAAGTGTTTCACAGAAACCAAACTGCAATTCCAAATGGGAAATTGTTTTACCACTTGAGGGAGCTGTAGCATAGCAAAACCACGGAGTCTTGTGAAATGCGCATAATGAGAAAACTCCAGCCTGTTAAGATAAAAGATAAAACAATTTCCCTATGACCTTTAAGAGACTTCACGTTTTTAGGGTACCTATTTGCCTAAATCTGGCAAAAAAACCCCAACCCTGTAAGTCCAAAGGCGCTGGGATACAGACAGGAGGGAAAGAGCGCATCCCTTATCCAGTCATTGGCCTACACATTGCTCTTTCATTCAAGATTTTTCTAAATTTGGAATTTGACCACTTTTCTACCTGATTTCATGCTATTTGGCAAATGCTGCTGAACAAATATTTGTAAAATTAACTGAATCGTGCTCAGTCAGCACTGTTCTGCTGTCTTCCTAGTTCCAAGAGGTAAGAAATCCAAGAAAAAGGATTTTTTTTCTTAAGTTATGAAATGAATCATGCATTTTTGTTATTGTAGAGATGCAAGAACAAAAGTACAAATGATAGTATCACAATTTTGTGCAGTACAAAACCAACACCCTCATCCCTCCTACAACTACACAAAGCATTTCCATCCTGCTTAACTTCAGCAATGCATGAGAACATCCGTTTGAATTCCAAGTGTCCTTTGAAGGTTACAAGGTAGAGATTGACTTGTATTTACAATGAGACTCTGTAATACTATGCTGATGAGGTACTTTCTGGCCAAGTCATTAGGAGCTCTCACACTGACTGCATGGTATAATGAGTCACTTGTGTATACAAGAATAAATGATGGTGATCAATAAAAATCTTGTCAGTCAGTTTGCTCCTGAGGAAAAAAAAGATCAGG
The DNA here is from genome assembly GCF_000737465.1 of Haliaeetus leucocephalus. Taxonomy (NCBI): domain Eukaryota; kingdom Metazoa; phylum Chordata; class Aves; order Accipitriformes; family Accipitridae; genus Haliaeetus; species Haliaeetus leucocephalus. The sequence goes on from NW_010973231.1 coordinate 2,171,366, forward strand.
CTACCTCAGGTTTAAAATATCGTCATCCTGTAATAATACCGAGTTGAATCAGAACTTTTTTAAACAGTAAAACAACTAAGCAGGGGAAAACAAACAAACAAACAAAAAACCCCAGCCTGAGACACTTGGTGCTAACTGCAAAGCCAATCCCTGGAAAAAACACTGCCCTCTCCAAATCCATTTGGGGTAAATGCCTTGTCTCTGCTATATGCCTTACTTGGTTCAAAGCCATAGCCTATTTTGCCTTAGCACAGCTAACTCTCACTGATAAACCAAGACAAACTCAGAATGCATTCAAGTAAGTATGGATGAATGCCTTGGAAGGGCTGAACACCAGTCCTCTTCTCCCTCATCCGAACCTCAGATGTAGATTTTTTTTCTCCAAGGAATCCTATGTAATCAGAAGAAAATGCAGACCACAGCCAAGATAAAGATCAGAAGCCAAGTACTCCTAATGGTGTAATAAATTCTCTGCCAAAAATGTGGTTAATGCTATAGCAGGGACGGTGCATAGCACAGTCCTGGAAACACCAGATTTCATCCTTTGGGCAACCTAAATTCCATATAAACAATGAAAATTATCAAATGTTATTTTAAACTCAGGGCCTAAGAGAAAATCAGAGAATTCTCACAGCCAGCCTCCAGACTCATAAACTTTCCTTCATCCTATCTACAGTGGGAGAGCAGATACCAAAGATGTCACCAAGAAACAACGTTCCAGGGCTTTTATTCCGTCTTCACAAAAATCAGAACTCTTCCTGCCTCTAAGCCAGACTGCCTCCCATCCCTAAAAAATTCTGAACTATACAGAAATTCATCTTCTAAGAATATCCCTACAAATAAAGTTAAGTTAATACAATAATAACTGAGATGATACAACAGCACTATTGCCAGATGTCCATGACCACCGACACCTCACCGACCAAGAGAGTCACCTCTCGGTCAAAGATCCAGAAGCAGCAGAGTACGTGAGCTCAGGATTGTTGCAAAACCATTCCCCCAAAATCTCTACTTCACTTGCAGAACGCTATCACTGTAGTACCAGAGGCAAAATGCATCTTTTATTCTTCTGCACACAACAGAATAGAGCCACAGTGAGCAAGAAAAGGAAAATTAAGAATACTACATAAAACATTGTTTCAAGAAATTTTCCAGGACAACATCTGGTGAAAGAGTTTGTGCATAATGGAAAGTAGTCTGATAGAACAATAGCTTTGTTCTGCATTTTTTACATCAGTGACTGCTTGAACTACGGTGCTCTTAACTAATCTGGAGCTATACTGTCTCTGCCCTGCTTTTCTCTCACTGGAAACATTATCCCACAGCTTTCTTCCCAAGAGAAGGAGTTTGCAGGGGAGAGAGGGCAGAGCACGTTGCATTCATGTGAAGATGCACATAGTAGCCTCTTTTACAAGGCAAATTTTTAATCCTGATTTGGAGTTGCTTCTCCTAGAACCCCCATTTTTAATTAAGATAGAATTCTTATTTCCTTAAAAAGATAATTAAAAAAAAATCAATAGACTGCATAATGAAGTCATCAAGCCTCAGGGATCAACCCCAAAGTAGAGTTGTCGGCACATTTTTCTAATAAGATCAAACATGCATGGATTTAATGAGATAGGAAAAGCTGTTGCCCTTACCAGACTGCTTAGCCACTGGCTTCGTTTGACCTCAGTATATAAGCTGGAGCTCAGGAAAAGACTCACATATTGCAGCTACACCAAACAAATAACACCTCTGAATTATCTCATGGCAAAAAGTAGCCAAGACAATTATTTACAACTTCAACGGCTACAGCTGGTTTGAGTTCTAGGAGCTCCAGCTGATGTTACAGTGGACACGCATCCCAGCAGAAGTGTTACCTTGCTAACAGTTTCTTTTAATAATTTAGTTGAGAATTAAACTGATTCTCACTGGAAGATATTTTAGCTTCTCCTGTATCTTGTCTGCCTTACCCATGTGAATTTTTCTACTGAACTGACTGGTTATCTGAGTTAGACAAACATCTTAAACCCTGAAAAGGTTACAAGTAATGCATTATTCCACTGATTGGAAATCTTTATTTCTATTGATATGGTTGAGCTTTTTAATAAAATACTTCTAAAGAGTTAAAAAAAAAAAGGACAAAATTTACTTTTAAGAAGTTAGACTGCAAGTTATCAAGTGGAGGTATTGGCTAATCTCTTCCACGATAGGACAGCTATACAGATTCACAATACATTCTAATACATTAAGATTCAATGGAGCAATAATAAAGCATATATATAGTTCAGAGAGGTTTGTCCTTAACAGTTTCATTTGAAATTTTGTGTAAATAATGTGTGCTTTATTTGGTTTAAAATTTGCACCATTTCACATAAAAAACTTACATGGTTCCTCTAATCTACAACCAGATTATTTTTCAGCATTAACCAACTTTATTCAAAATCATGCTTTCAAGTTTGAGCACACAGTCACATTAATTTTCCATGGGACTCTCTCGTTTTTCAAATTTTTATGACAAAGCCTTATGAAAGCTGGCAGAGGAATACCTTTTCTCCTAGCCACCTGTCACTACTTGCCAGCATGAGGTACTAGCTGGTGCTTCCAGCAGGTCAAAAGTCAGGCTTGTGACACACAGGATACATTTTCAAAACATAAACTACCATTTTGGCCACAAGGGACAAATACACATAGCAAGAGTGTTGAATGAGATTTAAGCAGATGACTCAGACATGAATTAATGCTACCTAGCTATGGTAGGGACAGATTGTGACATATGTATTTTGTGCTAATTAACCTGACCTGCTAGAGTGAAGTTTATCAAGGGGTTCAGGCTTTTTGGGGGGCTGCACAGAATTTTTCACAAATCATACAATAATTTTTGTGATTATAAATCAACAGAGTTTCTTGCAAACTAAAGAGTACAGCTTACCATCTGCACAGAAAACCCAAGCTTGGTAGAAGTACATCTGGCATCTTCCTGACATGCCTTTGTCATGAAGAGCAAAGCTTAACCTGGGACAAGTAGAAAACACTAATACCGTTCCTATAACATCACCTACCTTAGTACCCAATCAAAACTTCACTGTGTGAAATTATTTGCACTTTGTAAAATGATTACTTCATTTCCTAACATTCCTGCTTTTCCAATAGTAACAGATTTTAAAACAAAAAGACTTTATTATTATTGTTGTTAAATGTGAAAGACAATATGAAGAATATTTCATTATTTTCCCACAGCAAGAGGATGCTATAAACATTCTTCCTCACTCTAGAAACATACCAGACAATACCAATATGATTTAAGCAGCTTAGTGTCATTGTTTATTAATTAACTACTTCAATACAGTTTAGTCTCCTAAACTGTTCATCTGGATAGATGCCAATGATCGTATTAATACTTCCAACCACTTAGGACAGCAGACCAGCCAAATAATTTCAGCAAGGCTGTGACATCTTCCAAGGGGAAGCTGGTTTCTTCAACATACATTAACTGTATTGCCTTATATAGGTAATGCTAACAGTTCCAGTTCATGAAGCGCACGCTCCCTCTTTCTCGACACCATTGGGATTGTATCAGACATCTGGACTGCTCCCTCTGCTCAATGTCTGTGCAGCAGAAGCATTCATAATGCTGTCCTCCAAACACTGGGAAATCATAATTCAAAATCCCCAATACACTGAGTTAGGCTTATACACCATAATACTTTTAGAAGTAAAAAACTGGGAGCTGTTCTGCATTTCTTTTAAGGCTGTAAGCCTCTAGAGTTCCCATCTTTCCACACCACAGACAAAACGATTAGGGGTTTACTTTTTTGAAAAAGTTACACTATCATGTACAACATGGCTCCAAGGACCAGTACTTGAAGAAATCAAGAGTTTTGAGCATTCTATTTTAACTGTAAAAGACTGACAATACTTTCCTTGTTCACCTATAACGATGATGATGATGTTACCTGTCACGTTCCTGCTTGGTATTTGAGCTTTCCTCCACTATTTTCTAACTTCCTTTTATATTTCTTGTTCATTTACCTAGAATTAATTGGGTGGGTTTTTTTAAACCTACTGAAGTGAAGAACTTACTGTGAGCTCCAGGTTTAAAATTGGCTTTTAACTGACAGATCTCATCTGACATTGTTGCAAGTCTACTTATTTTTCAGTCTCCATAAATACTGTTTATATCCTCTTGCAGATGTACTGATTTGAAACCTGGACAGCCTCAACCTGAATAAAGCTTTCCTAAGGTGGATCTCATATCCTCCTTTCTGCATTGGCACAGAAGTCCAACAGAACAGACTGGCTTGCAGAGAGGAGCCTAAATCAACAAGTAAAAATGTACTTAAGACATATCTATTCAAAGTACATTTGTTCACTTAATCCTTTAGAAACAAAATAGGAATAATTTTAGAAAGGAACAAGCAATTCTTTCTCTTGAATACATATCCTTGACAAAATAGCTTTAAAGATTATTCTTACTCATGTAGAGCTAGCAAAGACTTAAATTCTAGCACACTACAAGCAAAAGTAAATGTTCAGTCTGTAATGTCTTTTTACGGCAGGTTGGGCTGACAATAAAAAAATGGAAATGTAAGTAATAAAAACATGTTTTATGAACTTTTGTGAGCTTTTGATCATTTTTCAGATGAACATAGACTTTCTATTGCTTTAACGTTCATTTTCTAGTTAAGCCTCAGCTCAATAATATTTCTATTTGTTATTCCGCTGTCAGGGACATACTTACATTAGATATTGCTTTATCATTCTTTCACAGGTGTTCCACTGAAAAATAAATCCTTTGTGTGCAGAAGAGCACATATGTTCCTAACTCCTCTACAGAGAAAACGTGTGATGTAATCAAAGGGTATTTATAAGATATTGCTAGTGCCTGCTACAATTCCTTCTGCTAAAACATTAATACTTAAATATGAAAGTACACAACATCTAGACATTTGAGAGTCTTGATCATGACACCTGATGTACTGGTTGAAATAAGATGTGAAATACACTTGAAACGAAATGGATTTTTATATATCTAATTATTAAAAACAATACTACATTGAAAAGTGTGAACTCTCCCATTCCTTTCTGTATTTATGCCAGCGTTTGACTTGTCTCCAGACACCAATGCTGCATGGGGACCAATATAACAAATACCCCAAAAATTCCACAATACTACCACCACAGATATCCATCGCGCAGTTTTCAGGGCCAGCCTTTTCTGTGAGTGGGAATTGCAGCCACTTATGATAGAAATCAGTAGGTTAACTACGACAGCTAGGAGAAGCAGCCCAGCAGCATGTATTTGTCTGAAAGCAGCTGGCGTGTGCCTGGCGTGGAAGCCAGCCGCAGGTGACAGCTTGTCTGCCAGAGGTTTGGAGTCGGCCTCACGACACCAGCAGCTGACCGGCACCACCACAACCTGCACCTCAGACACCAGCCCAAGAAACCAGCTGGAGATCAGCCTGCAATCACTCCCATAACACGGGTGGGCCAGTTCGCACAGTACCTGTGCTCCAAAACGCCACTCGGTAATGCCATGGATACGCTAACTTAGTGGTTTTTGTCCAAATCCTTCACAAGAACCTCCCCGGACCCGTCTAGCTTCAGTTTGATCCGCTGCTGTATTGCTTAGGGGCGAAATGCGCCCCCTCCTCAGACTCCGGGCACACCCCAGGCAGAAAGAGAAGCAAGCCCGGGCCTACCCACCAACGTCCCCCGCTCCTCAGGGAGCCGTCTCCGCCGCACCCCTTCCCCTCTGCCCCCCCCCGAGGCCCGAGCCGGGGCTAGCAACCGTGCCAGCATGCAAACCGGGCCTGGGGAGAAGCGGGCCGGTTTACGCCTCCCGGGAAGGGGGAGTCGAGGCCCCGCGGGGGTCCGGCCCGCCGCCGGGCGCCATTTCCTGGCGCTGAGGGGAGACCCCCCCCCCGGCCCTCGCCCCAGCGCATGGGGAAGGGTCTCCCCGGCATCACCCCACGGGCAACACGGAGAAAGGAGGGGGGGGAAGCTGCGCGCCTCACTCCCACAGCCCCTGGCGAAACGCACAGCGATACCACCACCCCCACCGCGTACCCCGGCGGCGGGGCCGGCGCCCTTACCTCCGCCGCGGGCCTCAACATGGCGCCTCCCTCCCGCTTCCTGCTCCGCGCCGGGCGGCGCCGCCGCCATGTCTGCTGAGCGAGCGATCGAGCGGACGGGCCGGGCTGCGGGGGGGGGGTTGGGCGGTTTCGCGCTGGCCCCCGGGCTCCCTGCAAGCCCCGGCACCGGCCACTCGCCTCAGAGCCCGCTTGCTCCCGCTAGTGGGCGGGAGCTGCCCCCGGGCTGAGGAGCCACGTCCCGTTGTCAGGTAGCCAGGGGGTTGTGTGGGAATTCAGGTGAGCTCCTGCGTTCCCCCCCGGGAGCCGCTGCGGGGCTCGGAAAAAAAAAAAAAACCCACCCAAAAAAACAACGGCAGAAAGCAACAGCCGTGGAAATAACTTGCTTTCCTAAGCAGCCTCAGGTGTGAAGGCGCAGGTTCCAGCGGAGGCTGCCGCCATGTTGTGGGCATTGCTCGGTTCTGGCGTCTGACAGGGCTCTGAGGTGAAAGGGGCGCCGGGATGCTGGACTGGGCCATGGGAGCGCTCTGCTTGGCAAGGCTGGAAAAGCTCTTTGGTTCCCCTCAGACCTGAGGCGGAGGAAGAAGTAGGTGATACTGATTCAAAGAAACTTAATAGTTTGATTAACTATTACATAGGAATTCTTTATTGGCAGCGCTGGATGCACGGGGGATCGCTCCACCTATCGTGCACACCATCGGGCCTAATTGTGCAGGTTAGGGACATGTTCTACATACATATTCACTAGATTTCCGAGAAATGTTATACATAGTCACTAGTTTTCCAGGAAACTACTAGCACACACAAATGTCCTTTACGTAGGCACATTGAAGGTCTCTGGTGATCTTCAGGAGTCCTCCGGTGGTCTTCCATAGTCCTCCTCACTTGTCCGCTACTTGACCCCCCTCAGGTGATTCTGTGCAGTATGGTCCTTTACATGTTTTGATACATCAGTGCTTGTTAGTGCTCTTATTATCTAAGTTTTCATTAGTGGTGTAAAACCATATGGCTAGTTTAAGCTAAATTATCTACAAGGACGAGAACAAAGGCAGGAGTTCTTATCTTTTCCGGCCCTATCTATTCAAGAAAGGCCTCTACTTGTGCCTTCTCAACAAGATCGTAAATTCATCAAACATTTAATTAAGTTTTGTGATTGCTCATGGCTCCTTCTTGCTCATCACTCCCAAGTACCAGTCTCTGACAGGCTTAGTCCTTGACAAACACCAGTCCTTGGTACGTAAATTTACAGAGAGACAATCATTAAGCAATAAACATTTCGTTCTCTATATCAATACTCTGGTGATTTTAAAACTTCAGCCTCCATCATGGCATGGTCCTTGAGCAAACGCAGCTCGGGAAAGACAGTGCGACATGCCAAGTGGGGTAAATGAGCATCGTGCCTGAGGCTAGCGGAGAACAGAAAAAATATTGTAAAACTTACCATTTTCAACACTGTACTCCATTACTGTTGGCATAACCAGCTAGTCTTTTGGATGACAAATGGAGCTATTGGTATACACATGGTTAAAGAAAACAAATGCCGTAAAACTTAATTCATGGGGTAGCTGCTTTTGGATATAATGAAGTGTGCTGGACATATCAGATCATGCAGTAAACACCTAAAAGTTGCTGTATTTTAGTCAAAGCAAAGGTGTTTGTCATTGCCTTTATTGCCATGCTTTCCTCTTTCATACATGTTTTACATAAGGCATTCAAAATAATTTTGTAAAAGATTAATACTTCTAGAACTTCAGTTCTACAGCAAATCTACAACTGTATGGTGGGGTTTATTCTCAATTACAGTAAAAAGTCAGTGTGATTTTTTAGTAAATGTTTTTGGTTTTATTCACTAATGAGGCCTGTGTTGCCCTCTGCTGACAGTAAACTGAACTTACCAAATAATTTTTCAGCATGAATATCGTGTACAGCAGACACACCTCTTTTGCCCTATTTTCACATAATGAACATCACCAGTACTAATCACAAAGAAAAAGAAAGCCTTGCATTGTTATATAGGATGTAAAAAAATCACGTAAGCAATTTATTAAATTACTGTAATGACCCAGTGATCCGTGTTCATTATTGAGTGGTGTCAAAACTTTCCTTGCTAGTGCTGCAGTGGTTGCATTATGCACTGATAACAAAGAACCCTAAATGATTGCTAATTCTGCTTAATACTCTACTCGCAATGTATTTGTGCCAAGCTCACAAATTCGTCAGTGACTGAACGCATGGTATGATGGTCAGCCCTGGCTAGCTGGAGGCCACAGGTGAGATCGGGCTTCCTTTTTGCCTCTTCTTTGTGGCTCATACAGCAACAAAGATAGCGGAAGCTATCCCAAAGAGTCCATAGTTTTATGAAACAGGAGATCAAGAATTTGAAGCAGATGACATGACTTTACAGAACTGGCAGAAGAAAACAGTGGCAGAACAGGAATGTAGTCCAAGCCTTCCAGGTCCAAATGTGGCATGTCCTCCAATGGCCTGCCTTACGTATTTTTAAGTATTTTTGCAGCATACGTATGTCAAGAGCTCAGCAGCAGCTATCATTGCAACATTCAAGAGTTCGCAGTTTAGTCTCAGTTTGGGGCTCCAAGGGTAAGACTTTTGAATGCTAGTTTTCTTTAACCTCTCTCTATCTGCACAATTGTGAGCACAGTACATGTAGGATTCCTTATATCCTCAGCTGAAAGTGCCTTGCCTACTGCAGAGGCACAGAGCTCCCTTGTCAGGAAGGCACAAGGAGTGTGACTTGCTCCTCGTGATTAGCCCTCCTTTGAGCAGGGGTCAGAACTGAGGATGCCTCTCCTGGACGCGGGTTCCTTACTCAAAGGACTGCTGGGACGTCTCCATTAAATCATCTTCAATCTAATGAATAAGGGATCATTATTCCAGTTTCCAATTTGTAAAACAGAGACAATAATGCTTTCTCAATTACCCCTGAAGTAAAACAAAACAAAACAAAAGATAAAAATTATATACACATTATATTCATACATATGTGTATATGTGTGTAATGATATATACGTATATCTTTGTGTTTGCATGGTTTTTCAGGATAAAATCAGTGCTACTCTAACAGCAACAACTTCCTTGAGACTTCAGGATTGGCTGTGATAAGTATCTGCTTCTCTAAAAACACAGGCTTCTATTCAACAGTCAGATATTCTGCCAGCTGATAAAGTGTTAAATATCCACAGAACTAGCTGGAAAAATGCTGATTAAACAATGTTCATCGTAAGGTTCTTGCACAGAATAGTATCAGTTTCAAATAAGCTTCCCTAAAAAAAATATTTTTTTTCTGAAACAATGGTTCTATTTAAAGAAAAACAAAATTTTAAAAAATGGCTGGGTATTATTTATTCTATAAAATTATTTTTATATTTTTTATTTTATTTTTAAAATTGTGTCATATCATAATGTCATATCAGGCTGCTATTTTATCACGTAATTTAATGCTTTGTCATATAGTCCCACAATGGTACAATATGTCATTTTGGACGTACTATAGAAATTTAACATTTCTGAGTTTAAATGAGCTGTAGGTTTGCATTTTCCACATGTGATCTACATAAAAGACAACGTTATCATAAGAAAGCATGTGAACAGTTCTGGCTTGACATCAAGCAGGAAACATCTTGCAAAATTGCCACAATTGTTACTTTATTTATTAACTTACACCCCTATCTATGAAGGAGATCACAGTCACTGAAAGTAGAACAGTGATATGCAGTTTCTTTTAATGAAATAAAAAGCTTTTTTTACCAGTTTTGAAGATGTTGTGTGTTGATTAGCAATGAAATATTGCAGAGATGTACTCCCATTCACAAAATATTTGTAATATTTATTTGAAACAAAATATGTGTGAGTTCCCTTAAAGTCTTCTTTCTTCAATTTGTTTTTCAAAGGATAAGCTTTAGTCTCTCCTTTTTATTGTCCGTTCTTGGAATTGTAACAACTGCCTCTTCAGAATAGCTCAGGCAAAACGTGTTGTGGCGGGAAGGACTGACGGACAGGCATTTCCTCTAAAATCCCTGGGTACAGGCACTGGAGCTGTGGTGTGAGCTTTCTGAAACCTTGTGCACAGGTAATGGCAGCAGCTGTCCCTTACGAAGTGGAGTCAAAGAAATTGTACCCTCCCTCAAAACCTGAAAGAGAACTGGTAAATGGTCACTTGCTAGAAATGCTCCTAGACAGGGAGGCAAAGTCAATGTCAGCTCTTCATACACAAGCATAAATCAAAGTGTCAGTAATGAAATCAGATGAGTAAAAGATTTACATAAACATGGCTGAGAACAGAATGTGTCTCCGTATCTTCAGCAAAAAGCTTGAATGCCAAAGTTGTGATAGATGATTAAAAAATGTTCTTGCCTCCTGACTGAAAATCAACAAAAGGCAGAATTAAAAATATCATTATTAAAAGTACCATTAATCCTATAGAGAACCATCATCTTTTTTGATTTATACCTCATAAAGCCTTTTTTTATAGGTTTGTAAAGCACTGAATTGGCCACAGGATAGTTTTATATTAAATCTCCGTGCTAATATGACTGTGAAGACAAAATGAAAGGAGACAACAGTTCAGAAACACTTTATTAGCATGGCTGAATAAAGTAGATTTGTTCAGACTTATCGACATTTTCTGGCACTGACTTTAAAACCTGATTTTTTTATTTCCTGCCTAGGAAGAATTAGATCACATTATCCTTGAAAATCTAGAAAGTCAATAATTATTAATCATGGCACTGACCTAGTAAAGACAAGGACCCCAGATGGCCTAGTGCTTGTGTTTTGGGTTTGTGTGGTGGGTTTTTTTGGTAGCGGGAGAGGGGCTGTAGGGGCAGCTCCTGTGAGAAGCTGCTGGACGCTTCCCCAGGTCCAAGTCGGACCTGCCTTGGGCCAAGGCTGCGCCCATCAGTGACGGTGGTAGCACCTCTGGGAGAAGGGATTTAAGAGGGGAAAGTGAGTAGGGGGATTGGAATGTGAGAGGAACCCCTCTGCGGATACGGAGGTCAGTGAGGAAGAAGGAGGAGGAGGAGGAGGAGGAGGAGGTGCACTGGAGGAGGGGAGTTACTGAGCAACTGTGCAAGAAAATGGGTGGGAAAATTAATTGTGGGAGACTGCAAAGCAGTGGACTAGGAATAAAAAAACTTTCCTTATATCTGTATAGTCAGTGGCTCCAAATTAGCTCCTACCTCTAAGGAAAATGATCTGAGAATGATTGCATTTTCCTTTGAAATGCTCACTTGCACTCAAAAAGACAAAAAAAAGCACATCAAGCATGTAAATGCCCCATGTCCATACCCAGTTCCCATATATTTTTCCCATATTTCCTGTACTGACATTGCTGTCCACCCTGTCCTGCAGTGGTGGAACACAGGACCACTTTGTAGTTGATTTACTTGCTGGTTCCTTCAGGAGGAGAGTCAGTGGACCTATGGGTGGTCATCACAGTTTGGGATCTCTCTTCTTTAACATCTAGTTACTACTTCACGAACACTGTGTGATGGCCCTCGGACAGCAGGCAGCTCGTCTAAGGTATCCTTGATTGCTAGAAGCTTCCCTGGAGCTTCTGTTTTCTCAACAGTTGTATAATGCGCACTTCCTGAAGAGCTGGGGTTTGGAAGGAGGAGGATCACACAGACTGAATGTCTAATTTTGTTAAAATCAAACTTTAAAGTCAGGTATTTGAGAGGTTAATAACTATCAAAATTAGAAATTCTTTTCCATCAAAAATCTTTGGCTGTGATGAGCTTTTATGTAACAGTACATGTATGGCCAAATAAATTATTATCCACACTTTCTTGTTATTTACCTTTTCATTAATATATTGTCATGAATTTCAATACCTCCAGTACATGGCAAGTGTATGACACCATCCTAAAAAATATAGCAATTATGAAGTAAATATGAGTGGCAATCAGTCATTGAAAGCATCTCTCCATTACCTTCATCTTTATGACCCTGAAAAATTGCAGCGGGGAATCCTTATTTAATGTATAAAAGTAACACCTAATAGCTGGAAAATGTTTTAAGTTCCTTTCAGTTGCAGGTTACAAGATAATCATCTTGTGGGAACATGCCTCAGCATTTTCATGTATTCATGGCTGACGAAATGTCTCCTTTAATTCTTTTGGCAGATGAAGAAAAGTGATCGAAACCTTTTGTTATACAACCTTCAAGATTAAGTGATCACACCTGTTGAGTAGTTTTTGAAGGATGTAGTATAGATTTGGGTAATTGGCTAGAAGCTCTTTTTTTTCCATTAACTTGTAGGCAGAGTGCTGTCTCCCAAGTTTATTATCAGACTTAAGAGTTGCAAATGATGTTCTCAAAGTTCAAGCCACTTGATTGTAGCGTACTTGTAACATTTTCAAATACTCCCAGTGCAGTTTCCTTGCTGTCTAAAATAATCAAGCAGATAATGGTTTTCACATTTCACAGTAATGGAAAACTGTCAGGAACATTTTGAAGCATTAATGACTGTGGGCATAATATGCCCTTTAACTGTTTTCATCTGAAGGAGAAACATGTAGCTTTTGCCCTGAGCAGTTGCATCTTTTGAATGAATGTTGCACACAATACCAGTTAATTTGCTGACGTGCTGATGTGGTTTATACGAATGTCTATACATAATGGATTTATTTTGTTGCTTCTGCAGAAGCTATCTTTGAATTTATTCACAACAAAAAAGGTTTCAGTTTTGCTCTTCGGATCGTATTATGCTAGAATTATTTTTATGATCTGCTGTGATGCAAGCTATCTTGTATCTGACAATCTATTGCAAACAAATGAGAAACAACTTTGCATCTACTACAGAAAGCCTTATGGCAGCAACTGCAGTTTGTACTGATCTCTGCAAGTAATTTTCTTACTCGTTCCATGAAATGAAAAATCCTTTCTTTTTGTCTTGTCTTTTGGATGGGATGCTACTACTAAAGTAATTGTCACAGTCATCATTCATGGTGGGCTACGATTCAACCAACAACGAACGAGTATCAGCATATCTGGCTCCATATCAGACCATGTTTATTGTGTTTACTCTATATTGTTTGTGTATTGAGCAAATAATCTTTAGATATTATGCCTTCCACGGGCAGTATTTATCTTTGCATGCCAAATAACTGCACATGCAATAAATGCCTAGCTGTACTTTTTTAAGTAGACTCGGTTTGCTCCACATATATATTTCAAATATATCATTTGCACTCTAAATGCTCAAGACTGTAATGATTCTTAGGCTTCTTAGGCTTTAGTGTATGTGTAAATTATTGCTGTTTGAAGCTAGACAGAATTTGATTTCAATAAAACTGATCTTTCATTTTCTCATTCTTTAGTAAGGGTAGTTCAACTTCAGAGAGTCAGATGAGGAGGAGTGAGTCCAGAAAAAATACGTGTTTCACTTTTCTGCCTCATTGCGACCAGGTTCTTCAGGCATCCTGAGATCACAGTCAGTATCCCATCCACTACTGAGGGAACTTGCCCCTCACTTTGAAACTCCCAGGGTCTTTGCTCTGAGAATAAAGAGAGTTCGGTTTTCTCAAGTCTGTTTTCTGTAATGTCCTCAGCACCTCTGAAGACACCAGGAAAGAAATTCATATGTCAAAGCTGAAGTCCATGTACAGTTCTCAGAGCACCTGTCTCGTAACACAAATCAGTTCTAACAAAGAACAAGTGTTTCCTGATTACATAGCTACTGTAAACTTTGCAGACATTTGCAGTCTTCTTTACTCTTTCCTCAGCTGTGTGCAAAGTGCAAAAATACCGTGTTTCAAAAAGAAATGTCTCAAGCATCCCTGACTTGCTTCAGAGGTGCAATTCAAGCTGTTTGAACTTTTGGAGTTGGATTTTGTTAAAAAGCTTAGGTTTGTATAGGCTGAATTCTTCAGGGTTCTTTAGCGTTTCTCTATAAAATTCTATTCAATTCTTTTTGGATGTCCCATTCTTCATACAAGAAATAAAATAAAGACCATCACCAATAAAAAACAGTGCGCAGTTAACCTAGAAGGGGATACACAGAGCTAACCAAGAGGAAAATGTATGTACACATATTTAACTGAGCATTGCCTGAACCAGGGCTTCTCCATGGGCAGCTCTGTCCTCTTGGGATCCAGACTGTTGGGTACTTTCAGAAGATATCATGAGACAGAAGAAGATGGTCTTGTCCTCCACAGCATTGTCATTCATCTTCTTTTCAGAAAAGGTGGAACCTGGATTCTACACCCTCCTCAAACACATACGTGTATGTGTACATGTACATGTACATGTGTGTGTGCATCGGCAAGGGTGGATGGGTGGCAGCTCCTAGTTTGTGGGAGAAGGTTCTGCTCACCTCCCTGCTCCTGGGGATAGTGGATAGTCTCCATCCCTTTTGCCGAAGTTTGAAGAGACATAGAGGGACTTGAAACAAAGATTATTTTTTTTTTTCAGTTGAATAAGAAGGAGCCTTATTGTGTGACCACTGCCTGCTGGAAAATGAAAACCGTTCTTTCACACCTCTGTGGGGTAAAGTAGGCCTGCAATCCAGCAGGCACCAATTTGTTCCTGAAGGACAGTACATAATGTGAAGTTTCATAAGTGTCTTTTTTTAAGTATCAGTTGGTAACATCGTCTGTTAATGATGAACATTAAATGCTTATAAAACTATAAAGGGATAACTTCTAAGTAGTGATTTGTGTGACTCTCTGGCAGATACACCCGCCCCGACAGGAAACAAAACTTCTCTGGGCAGGGAGGAGAGGGGGAAAAACCCCAAACCCCAGAGGCCACAGGTTGAAAATGGAACTGACAGGTCTGAGACGCGCAGGTAGACGAAGTGTTGGATTAAAACGACCCCGGGTCAGATGCGACAAGGGTCTAAGCGGGATCCTGCTGGAGGACGTTTTGAGTCAGTCGGTCCTCCTCGGAGCAGCAGGTCTGCAGCCGGGGAATCTCCCCTTGGGTTGGGACGCTGCCCTAGGTAGCTCCTCGAGGCTGAGAGCCCTCATCTTTTAGGGGAGCGATATGCGCATTTTGAGTCATCATTTTTAAATCTTAAGAATTCTTAAGTCGGCTGTGTGGTACTAATTCCCCTTACATCATTGAGCCTGTGGTTCACAAATGTTACCGAAGTTCTAACTAACTTTTTACTGAAGAATAAATCTGACTTTTAACACCTGTTGAATTTGATTGTGTGAGCCTCCATAACAGACTCAGACACTGATGACAAACAAGGTATTTTACATACTTTATTAGTAATGAAAATATTCCTCAAAGACATGACTCCACTTACAACTTGCGTAGCTCCATCAAGAAGGAAATAAAGCTTCTCTTTTTCCTCTTACTTGAACAGGTTGAATATCTACACACTAAGTAGGAAGTTAAAATTACGTCACCAGAAGTAGTAACATCCTCTTAAATACTGCTTCATGTTCTCGTAGAGTAGAATAAATGAAATAGAAGACTTAAGAATAGCCTTGAAAAGAACTTCAAGGAATAAAAGTATGTAGAATTTGTAAAAAAGCTAGACAAATAATATTTCAGAAACCCTGACCTTGAATTATAAAATACAGTAGTGCTACACTCAAAGCATGTATTAGAATAACTCGTTAAAAAGTGTTCTCTGCATCTTGCAGATGTCAGTTTTTCTGTTTTCATTGCTGCATTAAATTCAAGGCACAGTCTTTATGGTTTTGGTTTTTTATAAAGAAAATGATACAAAAATACACTACTAGTAAGGCAAATATTAAAAATAGGATTAAATCCAGTATACTCAAATATCCATTATCAGGTATCTTCTGGGCATAGACCAGAAATTAGTATAACATTGTCCACTGCAATTTCTCCAGTTTTGCCCTTCCCACGTTCTGATTCAAAAGTGACCTGTCATAAGAAGAGAGATGTATTAACAGTGAAAAGGTAGTTTATCCAACCGTTTAGCAACTCTTAATTAGTTATAGTGCTATGTCTGAGGAATGTTTTATCACAATACAGGACTTAATGACTTAAATCCTTGCCGTTTTTAGTGTTTCTGTGCATTATTGAACTAGACTGATAATCCTCTGCACAGATTTACAACACCAAATGGATTCCTTTAACAAGATTACTTATTTTCATTGACAAAATGCAAATTGAGTGAAATCCTATTACAATAGTGTAGTTTTATCACAGTGTGTAACGTTGGTGCACTCCTTTTCTTGAAGACATTACAACTGTTCATTTTCCATCTATTTCGATCCTTGGGTTTTGGGTGTATATACTATATATATATTTATTCTTTCTCTATATATAGTATAGTGTGTATACTATATATGGAGAGTATGTTCATTTTTATGAATAGGATGCCTGGGCTTTTATTTTATAGTCTGATTCTCATCTGTGTAAGGGTTTTTCTACATCATTCCAGTAGTGCAAAGAACCTTGAAAGAGCTTGCATTTCATTTATACTCCCAGTATTCAGTTATACAGTAGAAGCCTTTACACAGCACTGAAAATGTTCAGTCACATAAATGAAAACCAGGCCGTAGCATTTCAAGGAGAAACTTGCTGAATCCCTGATGGAGGCAGTTTTCTGTGCAGAGTGTTCCCTGTTGGCTAGTATGTCCTGCTCCTAGGGTGAATGCCCATCCTTGATTATACATGATGTCTCCTTTTGCACTAATTACCTGGTTTAGTGTGGTTTGAGAGCATCCTCTTCTATGAAACAGGGATAATTTTCATTTTTCCAGGAATATATGTATGCTTCTTTTGCATGAGATTTTAAACAGAGATTTTCATTGTGTTAATTTATGATCTGATGCAGTTTTTACAAAATGACAGGATTACTGGCATCAATGTTCTAACCAACTGGGGTAATTCAGTTCTGAAATTACAACCAGTAATAATTTCTGCCTCCTAAAATTGGTGTTCCTGTTTCCCCTTTCAGATAAGCCTTTCAATTGCCAGTAAGCTATGCCTACAAAACAGTTGGTGGAACACTTGAGGATTTGGAAATTAAGCTGTTGATTATGGTATTTGGCTTATAAATTGTGTTATACTTACACTGTTGGTTGTTTCAGCCCCCTGAAATATCTCTACTTTTCCAGTTCTCCACCTTTCATCTTTTCCTTTGTTCTGCTCCCAGACAGGAGCAGTTTTTTTGTTTGCCAGGAACACTCGAAGTTTCCCCACTCTCTCACCAGCAAGCCGATAACTGAAAATCAAGCAGTAGCTGCTCTTTGGTTTGAGGTCAGTGAGGAGAAGTTTTAGACGCCCCATATCCTTCTTGTGCCCCACAAAAGCTGGAACTGCCATGTAGTACCCATCACCTTGTAACGAAAAGAAAAAAAAAGGAAAATGCATCTTTAACAGACTTGTGTTATTTATTAGCAAATTGAACACATATTTGCTAAGAAAATGCGTGGAAGCTGTGTTACTGGAATAATTTAAAATCAGACTGGAGAAAAGCAGCAGGGAAGTGTACTTTTCAAGGAATAAGCTTCTCTGATCTGGAAGTCAGATCAGTTTACAGACGAGATGAGTTCATATTTCACTGGCAATTACAGTCGTTCTTCCTTGCGCTACCTTTCAAAGGCAAAACCATCTCAGTTTTTCAAATGCAACAGCCTGAAACGTGCTGCTGCGCCTCTGTGGTCAGACCATTTCCACTGTCCTCTGCAGTGATGACAAACTCATAAAGGAACTGATAACTTATTCCCCAAACCCTGGAGGACCAATGAAATTATGGAGACACACAAAGTGATAAAGGGCTAAACCATCTGGGCCCATAAATAATCAGCAGATGTAAGTTTGGGGAGACAGGGTAAGGTCAGGGTAAGGTCTTCCTGGAAGTGACAGCACAGAGAAGGGACTTGGGGAAAAGGAAATATACGGAGCAGGAGAGGAAGGATTAGTGAAGAAAGACTGGGATGGAAAGACTGTGAGGGAAGAGTTTCTTCAGCCACCCTTTTTTATAGACACCCACACAGCAGTCACACATCGCACCCGTGGAGCTCTTTCTCAGGTTTTAGCAGGCCTGCCATTGGTACCAGGTCAGGTATCGGTTGTTCCTGAAGAGCCCCCTGCCCTCGGCTCATTCTGAGGAATGCCGTCACTAGTTTGCCTTGCAGAGTTTGAGATTTCTGAGCAGTTATCACAGTGCTGTCTAAGCCGTGTGAGTGACTACACCGCCACATCCCTCTAAATGGCAGATGTGTGATTAAATGCCCTACCAGTCTTGGAGAGACACAATGTGTAACTAATAAGGTTTCCATTGCCTTGTACCTTGCAATTCCCAACAGTTATATTCTAATAATTTTTCTCATCTTTTGATTTGTTTCTGTTGAAATACGTTGCTGATTACCAGTTGCCACTGGATATTTCAAAGAAACAATTTCTACTCCCAGCATTCTCTGCCTCCTTTCTTCTTTTATAAAGATAAGCCACTGATAGGAAAGCTAATTCTTGATTCTGTTTTCCCCTCCATCCCCCCTTTTTTTGGAGGGGGTGAGCCATCAAATCAAAGCATAGCTAGAGGACAGATCTTTAAATACCTCTATCTCGATCAGCAGGATTCCAGTCAAAGTCATCATCAGCATCTTGTTTCCAGTCGCAGACCCCTCGGCTGAAGCTGCAATCAACTGAAAAAAAAATTGGCAATGGAGACTCAGAGATAAGAGGAGCACTATATCGTAAGTACTGATAAAAATAGTTTGCTCTTTATTCACCCAGTTATTAATATATAGATAATCCTAAAATTATCTACTGAGTTCAGATAGTGCTGACCTATATTAAATTGCAAAAAAGCAAAACATTAGAATTTATATAGTAATTCTTTCTCTAACTCAGAGGAAAATCTGTTGTCTTTTTACTGCCAATCTCCCATGTGCACATGAGTTTATATGCTGTGACTTCTGTATACTGAGTGCCTGCCAATCACCAAGTATAGTTGGAGGTGTTAGTTTTGAACTCTAGCATCATAAATGGTTTGGGAACTGCCAACTTTGGAGCTTTCCTCTCTCCATTTGTTACACTGCTGTAGCTGTAATCAGCTGAGATGCTCAAGCTCCAGTTCTATCCTTTGAAAGAGAGAAGCTGGCTTCCCATGAGAGGAATACTTTAAGTCAGCAGTTGATACTCATACTACGTGGAGCTGGGAATAGCGCAAATCACTTGGCCTTTAGAGCACACTGAAAAAGGGTGTCACCCAGAGCACACCACAGCCATCGTGACTGGGCAGATGAAAAGCATTACATACACAAAGAAAGAAACACTGTGCAATGCAAGCATGACAGATCAGGTTAAGAATAATACGTCAGCCATCTGAATTTCCTCAGAAAGAAGCATCCTTCTTGTTCTTTTCATGTATTTTATCATGAGACAAACAAGTGAGGTACATGGCATTTAGAGAGCTTTACTGTATAAATCCATTGTTTCTGAGACTACTGCTTTCTGAATTGGAAAAAACCCGGTATCTTCCCCTTAATGTCAGCCAGCACATCTGTCTATTTTGTGTTGGTTTGTTTTCTTTAAGATTTGGAAGGATTTGTGGATTGGTTTTGTCATAAAAATAATCTCAGCTACAGCCAATCCCAGCATTTCAGCCCCTGCCCACTTGGCTGGGAACTCCCCAGGAGGAGGATGCTGCCCTGTAAATGCATCAGCTCAATACAATCTCTCAGTCCCCCCTTTTGGATTCTCGGTTTTTCCATGGCTCTTGTAAGCAGGTCCTTATAGTCAGCTTCATGATTCTGTCCATCCCAGGGAAACTGTCTCCCACCAGGAGAGGGGTAGAGTGCCCTTTGATCTGCCTTTATCCTCTGCTTTGACCAGAGCTACAAAAATATATATAGTTTCCAAAAGGCAGTGAAGCTTTCTGTTTGAATGTGCATGAAGCAGTTTCCTAAGGCATGGCAGAAGCTTAAGTTGTGTACATAAATTGACAGGTCTTGGACCTTGTATGCTCCCCTCAGTGATTTTGCAACAATTTTTTAATGTGAGAAAGAACAGGTAGTATCATCTTACTCTGATATCCACAGGACTTACTGATTAATTGGGAACTATCATAAATTCATAGCCAGGCTATTTAAGATTCAGGATAAATATTTATTCAGTCTTGCTCAGGGGAAAATCCTATTGACTTCGGGCAGAGGACCAGGAGAAAAACCAAGAGAATATGGCTGAAGGACATTGCATATTGTTGCGTGCTATGCAATGCTCTTCTAACATGGTTTCATTTTATAGACTATAGAAATGACTTTATTTTTTCATTACTATGAAATAAATCATGTGAAATTCAATTACAAGTCAAGTTTCAATGCAGGGGGACTTTCTATACATGGCTTATAAACAGTTAAAGTATGTTTTGAAAAGGACACAAAAACAGCTTCTCACATTGGAACTGGCAGAACGGTTTGGCCAGATACTGTCTCTAACACACTCACCAAACCTTTGCTTTATGTTAAAGGCTTTTAAACTGGTTCTGGCTTGGCTAATATAGGTTGTCATGAAAACACACAATACACAGGAAAATAAATACTGTAGAATAAAAATAATGTACCTTCTTGCTCTGGTCTCGACACTGGAACTTTCCTCTGTGCCAGGAGAGGGCTGAAGGCAGCTGCTTCTTTCACCTTGGGAACTAGGGAAAGCAACTTGTCAAGTGCTCAGTCATCACAGGAACAGAAGATGGAACTTTATTCCTTATATCAGTTGTCATCATTTATTTGAATAACTCAGTGTATGTGTTTTCCACTCCACCACCAAACTCACATTCCTAACCCCAGTTAGATACTAACTCTGAGTTTTAAGACTTTGTTTAATTGCTGTTTTCCATAGCACTGTGCCTTCTAAGCTGTGGGCAACGGAGCTACAAGATTCACAAGGTCATAAAATGGTGACCGTGGTCTTTCTTTGGCGTGGTGATCTGCTTTCCTGCTACAAAACTTCAACTAATAATCAATGTACCTGAACTCTACCAGACAGTGAAGACAACAGCTCAATGGCTTGGCAGCACTTTGCCAAAAGCAGCAGGGTAATATCAGAGACTTCATAAAAGCTATAAACATCGGGAGTTCAAAGGCCCACAGGTCTATATTCAGGTAAGCTGTAACAGAAGCCCCAGGAAATTATTTTTCTGAAGCCGTACTCTCTGCTGGGGTACATGTTGTCCTGCAAAGCTGGTCAGCTCTGCTGTCTGTTGGGAAGGAAGGGTGCAGCGACTGCCCAACCTCTTCCTCACCCTCCCTGCAACAGCTGGCAAGCACAGCCTGATGTTTTGATAACCAGTCCTGGTGGGAACCCCTGAACAAGTTCTTATGTAAAAATTGGTTGACATGTCTTGTGCCAAACTGGAAGAGTCGGTACAGCAGCACAGTCAATGAATGTTAGGTGCATTCCCTAAGATACTGGCCTAAAGGAGGTAGTTACTCAAGAAGCGCTGTTTTTCAGCAGCAGCCTCTGAGACCAAGGCAAAACTTCTCCTGTCTGATGAGCTACAAAGATAGAGAAGCTTGCAAACTCTTATTTACTCTAAATAATACTCTAAAATACTCTAAGTACTTTTAAAGCTCTGTGAATAAGCTTCTTTTGTACTATTTGAAGTGATTAACAGAGAAGTGCGCTCATTAAAAAAAAATTATAGTCTCAACTTCTTTGTGCAGAGCCTGTGTAAGTGACTAATCACACATGAGATAAGGGGAAGATCTGCTTTCACTGGCAGAGGATTCTATCCTTTGCAAACATGTACGCAGATGATACCTATGATATATACGTACACACCTATGAAAACAGAAGGAGCTGAAATGTGCCATTTTAGAGGAGGAGTGAGGGAGGATCCTTTGGATTACTGCTTACAGAAGGTGTTAGTGGAAAGCCTGACAGACTGAAGTTCACTTTTCAAGCACACCACGTGGGCAGCAACGCTAAGAAAAGCTCAGACTTCCTCAACAGTGCCAAATGAGAGGAGCTATGGAAATGGAAATTACTTTTCCCTACTCAGCATTGTATCATACATGCTATTAGAAAGTTGCAAATGCCAAATATTTTACAAGTCATTACTTTCACATGCACACACATTTGTTCAGCAGAAAGTTTGTTCCCATGAGTTCCACTGACCTAGGGCTTTCCATCAAAATACTGCAACATACTCACAGTCGTAAACACATACTCAGTTTTAAGAATATACTTACAACCCACTGCAATCCAGAGCCTCCTAGCACCATAAAGACAGTGCCATCTCCTTAACCTTTCTTCTCCTTCAAAACTGTCAAAAATTGCTCTGTGTGTACACAGAGAAAACACACGCTGATGAAGAGGCCCTGGAGGCACTTCCAGAGGTGCTGAATTGAGCCAAGAAAGGAGACTCGTGCAATCTTACAAGCTTTCTGATGAATTGCCAGGAGCGTGTCCTCTCTTGTTGCCCTTGCAGCCTTCCCCTCACCCAGACCATTGCTTAAATCACCTGGATAATATTCTTACTTAAGGCAAGGATTAATATATCTTTCTCCAAATTAATACATGTCTACAGATACACATTTAGGAACAGCCACATAGAGATTAGGTGTCAAGTTTACTGTCATGCCGTAAAATTTGCCTCATACTTAGTGAAAGAGGCTCAGGCTGTGAAAACCCTTGCCAAAATGAAGAGAGCTATTAAAATGTGATCAGTTCTGGAAAGAGTGGTGTGATTTAACAGAAGACAACAGCTGCCAGAATGATTTATTTATTGAGTTATTGAATTACACTTGAATTCACTTGAGGGATATACATGCAGGTGTAGCTGTGTGCTGCAGATTCTTCAAGTGAAGAACTGTCATGCACATAAAAAAAGCCAAATTTTGTATCCAAATCTATTTTTGTTTTCAGTGTCAGGCATTACACTCCAGTTCTCCACTTACTGGAAGGTATCAGCCGCATATTATGAGAAACCGTAAGCTTCAGCTTACAGAAAGCTTTCCAAGAAACCTTACTACTCGGAATGTGCCTACATTTTACATCAGACCATCACTGGACATAGACAGGGTCCAAAGTTTACCGACACCTAAGTACTAAGCAGGAGTCAGGATTGCTCTTTTCGGCTCTTCTGCTGTCAAGTGGTGCTTGCAGAAAGGCAGGCCTTGTCTCATGTTCCCTAAGAACATACTGCCACCAACAAAAGCTCATATACGTCCCACTTCAGGCACAGCAGAGTCTATCCTTCTTTCTGTACTGCTAGTGCCCACCCATCTACTTATCTGCAGCACTAGGTACTATATAATCTCTACATATAAAACCCTTTGTACCATGGCGCCATACATTCTTAACTGTTGATGTCATCATGATACTCTTAGGAGGTAAGATGGGTTGATCTTATCAGCAGGAATTAGTGGCAGAGAGAGCTAATGCCCAGGTCTTTAGTACCTGTATAACTAACTACCCCCAATTTCCATAGGAGTTGTGTCTGTGAATGTTGATGATGAGCTGAGCGTCAATAAACTGGTGATGTTCTGATCCTGAGAACAGCCACCGTGTTGGCGACACAGGTTCTTGCATCTGCAAGAAATTCAGTGTTGCTATTTGTGACACGTATCTGAGTAATGCCCCTGTTCTGAGGAGGGGCAATCTCTGAGCTATGTTAGATGCAGTTTGCCAATTGTATTATATATCAGGAACTGCAGCAAGGAAAGAAACTCTGCAAAATAGAACAGCCCCAGCCAGCTCTGTCTGGCTGAAAGTACTTCCCTAAAAAATAATAGGACTCACATAAAACAACTCTGAAACTACTGAGGATGTCTGCAATCATGGAAACACTTCTTAGCAATAACCTCAGAAAATGAGAAAGTAGTGCTGAAAAGAAGCATTCAGACATTGTTCTAGTATAAACGTGGCTAAATAGAGTGCCATGAAGGGGATTTAGAAACACATTTATACATGAAACCAGAATTCCACTTTAAAACCACCAGGCTTACAGGGAGCTCTGCGCATAATGAAATAGGTGAGGTCTGAGAGCCACCTCCTAGCCATCCCCCTGCCCGGGGACCTTTAGACAGGAAAGTAAGGAAAGATAACAGACTGCCACTAAAAGATACAGCAAAAGAGCTAGTTAGGTTCAAGCATATTCTTTCGTACAGCGCACAGCAGCGTCCTCCTAGAAGTGCAGGCAGACACCAGTTCACTCCGCCTGTCAAACAGGTTTGTTGGCACGGGTCTGCCAGTTGCACCAGCTCTGACTGCATGACTTCTTGCTGGGAGCTGGCTTGCACCTGGCTTGCTTGGAGCACAACTGGAGTGAGCTCAGGTCTGCCTGAAAAGTACCACGAAGACAGACCCTCAAGCCCGTCTGTATGTCAAATAAGGGCCAAAGAGATCATGAAAGCAATAGGAAGCTTGAGGAGCACATCTGGAAAAGCACTGCTTGGACTGAGCTGCAATATTAAAAGGTTCAAAGTAAAAAAGAAATTAAAAAAAAGAAGCCAAAACCCCAAACCCAACAAGCAGAGCTCAGTAGAATAGGTCTGTGGAGCACTGTTATATGGGCACCCTTCAGAAACAGTACAAAAGCACCGGTAAGTGACTCTGTGGTGCTAAAGGAGCTTACTGGAAACACTGATAGATCTTCCTTTATGTGCACTTGGTTTCACCTCTCTGCTTTGCCAGCTACTGTATATATTTTTTCAACTGCTGTATATAAAATTACTTATAGTGCATTTGGAAATGACGTTTTTGTCTGAAAAAAATACGGCTTGGTTTATAGCTTGGAAGTAATTTTCTATTTGTCTGCAGTAATGCATGTGCTATCCTTAAAGCTTTAATTCCTTTTTTTTCCCCTGTTAGTGGGATTGTATTCCTTATAAATCATCTGTGGCATCACATTGAGCTCTTGCTGAGGCAGCTATACTGGAAGAACAGGTATACAGTAGAATATAAGCACCCATGTGTTTAAGTATGCTAGTTGTGGGCAACGTGGTATATTTTTATTTCTTGTTACAGCTGTTTGATTTTTCCCTCCCCTGGAAAATGCCTATGCCTGGTTTTGCCTAGGTAGTCTACTTAGTCTAAATGTAAAAATAGCATGCAAAATTTGGGAAAAGTAACTTACTGTTAGTAATTCTAACATGTAGAATTCTAAAGTGTCTGATACTGCAGCATGTAGAAACTCTCACAAAAATGGTACTTGCTGTCTTTCTAACACTGCTCTCTGATGTTCAAAGCCTATAAAAAAAACCCCCAGAAAACCACAGTGGGTACTGTAAAAAATTCAAGCAGAATATAAGAGGTAGTAAAATGAAGACTAGCTTACCATATACACACTATATCACTATGTAGGACTCAAAGGCATATGCCACATCTCTGCTACCACATCCTCCTCTGAAAGAATTACCTTTGCCAGATGTCTGACATCTTTTAAGCCTTTTGTCTATAGCTGTGGACTGCACATTATTCGCTCACACAGTGGTGTAATTATCAGAAAAGAGTAAGATTATGAGCAAACATCCTGATTAACTGAGAGAGTGCTCTTGTTCAGAATTAAGAGCCTAGAACCCATGAGGGAAACAGTCCACTTTTAGTATTGCCAAATAAACCAGAAAACCAAAACCTCTTTATCATTCCAGCTGGCTGCATGGTACTACAGGAGTGCTTTAAGCATGATATAAGTTTCATAAACTGATAAAGTACAGAATATGGAATTTAGTTACAGTTGGCAATACCATTCTGGATTATGAATGGTATACGAAAAGCACTGAAACGTTAGAAGATGACAGAATTAAGGTTGTGCACTATAAATTCACCTCTAGCTTGAGTGTAGCAGCTGTACAGTCATTGCTTATGTAACCAAGCACTTTGGTCCACCTCTTTCTGTCTTCTTCTGTGTACAAAAAGGACATTTCTCGCACAGTAAGGAGCTTTCCAATACTTTGGTTTACTCTCATTTCCTATACAACTGCAATTTCTGCAATCAATAGGACAGAGTCCTATTTATTGAACTGCACTTTTCACAGCAGGACAGGTCCTTCCTTCACACTGAACAAGGTAAGGATCCCATGGAAAATAGGCATTTAAAGTCATTACAGACTGTATCATAAGAAAAATATCTAAGTTTTCACTGATGACCTTAATTTTGACATTTCTTAAATGTTGGGGGCTTCACTTTGCTATCTTTAACTATTGTGTTTTTAAAAAAAACTGAGTAGTAGTTTTCATGAAGGTCCTGTATTTTGATAATTGGCCTATTTTAATAATTTCAATCTCTGTATAATAATTACTTTTTTCCCAACAGTATTTTTCTGTGGCTCCCTATATATTTATTATGTAGTAAAACTACTATGATAAAACAATACAGAAATTTTAAAATAATAATTAGGATCTCTGAAAAGTGTGACCTATCCATTTTTCCTAATAAACTACTCTTCCTGGAAGACAAACAATACCAATATTAATAATACAAAAAGCAGATGCTATGTGAATACTTGAGGGGATTACATGGATGAACTTAATGTGGTAGTAAAGGAATCACTGCTAATTAGACATCAGCAGAGGAGGAAAAAAACTGATGTGTAAATTTACGAGCTGTAAATTTGAGCTAATCATGTACTCCAAAGGATCATTCAGTATCATTAAAAATGAAAGTGTTTTTAAAGCCAAATATTCAAGCAATTAAGTGCCTAAATCATGACTGAATTTTTATAATTACAAGGATCAAGTATAGCATAATGAAATGTAAAAGGAAAGGAAACACTGTTAACATAGGCAACCCATACTGAAAGAAAAATGCAAATGGCACAGTGCCTTAAGTCCTATACACAGTTGGTATCAAACAAGAAAGCCGTAAATCATACAGAGTTCACATACTTAAGGAAACTACATCTTGGGCATACTCGTATCCCTGTATCAAGAAGCACACCAACCTTCTGCCTGTATCCCCTGGCAAAATAAAACCTCTCTAGCATGTTCAGCATATAAATCCCTTATATTAATAATGGAAAATTCCAGCCAAATGTGACTGGAACAAAGGCAGCATAGGCAAAAATACAGATAAAACACAGTGCTTTAATGTTTTCAAGCAATAATATCCAGTGCTGTCACTGCTGTCAGTTGTAGTGGCAATTTTGTAGAGACAAGTAGTCTCTGCCTAGCCCGGGTATACGGTGTTCAAATGTCCTGGTTTGGTTGAGAAATTCCTTGAAAAAGAATCTCACCAAACATCATGACAAAAATCTCTGGTATATTGTTTGGCTTGCCCTACAGACAGAGGATTTCCCCCGAGTGCCCTCACTCAAACTGAAATCTGGGAAATGATTGCATTCCAAATAGCGTAGCACCAAGTACTCAAAAGGAAGGTTACGTGATCCACCCTTTGCAATCGCGTCACGTCACGTAGCCCAGTACAGTATGTCCTCATCTGTCTTGTCACGGAGAGCCCAAACCCAGACACAGCACCTCAGATGTGGTCTCTGAAGCGCCAAACAGAGGGGAAGAACCGCTTCCCTTTTTCTGCAAAGCCTCTTCCTAAGCAGTCACCCCATGTCTGTAATGTTGCACAAGGCTTTTCTCTCCCTTTGCATTTGCTTTTGTTGAACTTCACAACGTTCCTGTCAGCCCATTTCCACAGCCTGGCCAGGTCCCTCCTAATAGCAGCGCTGCCCTTCAGCGTATGGGCCGCTCTCCCCGGTTTGGTATTGTCAGCAAAACTGAAATATGCCATAAGCACTCACTGCTAATATTTGCAGGAAGGGGGGAGGTTGGTGAACAAAGCCCTGACTTCACTCTGTTTATCAGCTCACTAGCATAATTTGGGGAAGCCATATTAGTCTATGCCCTTAGCCTGAACTGAAAGAGGCCAATTACTGCTGAAAACCAAAAAAAGTCAGTTTTAGGAGAACTGTGCCTTTGGCAAAGAAGTATTCTCAAATGTATTTTTTCATTTCTTGGCTTTCTTACAGTAGCAATATTATAGACCATTTTTTCCAGAGGACTTTAAAATAATCTTTCCTTTAAAAAAATTATGTATCTTTTCAAATCAAAGAGCAACAATTTGAATGCTAACTTAAACTTCATTTGTGTTCATTTTTATCATTATGAAATATGTTGCATAATTTTAATTCCTGTGGGATAGTATTTATTTTTCTACACTTCTGAAAAGAGAGAGTATCATGAATAAACTATTAGCAGGGTGTATTTTTCATATTACATGTTTTTGCCACTACCTTCAAGAATGTTTAACTGAGCCAGATGTACAAAAAACCAATTAAAATGCAGCCGAAAACTTTAAAGAACACAGCAAGAAATTGCATAGCATACAAGATAATAGTTGGAAGGAAACACCTGAAAGCAGACTGAGGAACCCTCTGTCAATCTTCCTGATAAATGACTAATGTCAGAAATTAAGCAAGACTCCTGCTCAAATACCATCAAATGCTTTAAATTTGAGAGTGTCCATTCAGATAAACTCTCATATTTAAACAAAAGGGATAAAAAATCCCCTCTGTGATTTATGTAGTTATTTTTTAGTTGGGAATGGCATGCACAACAGTGGTACCTATTATACGGTCTATATCATTTGAAACACTAAGACACCAAAGTCTATGTTTTTCCTCTGAACAATGCACACTACTTAGGGTGATGAGCATGCCTATCATGAATCAAAGCTAATTATTGTCTTACTCATAATGAAGCAGCACACTATCTTGTTTTACTGGGGCTTCTGTGAAGAAAATGGGGAGAAGCCAGGTGCTATGTCTAAGCTGCTCTGAAAGCACAGCCTGCAGAGCGCCGCCAGGATGGTGCACTCCTCCTCTGCTCACATTGACTGCAGACAGATTCCCCTAAAAGGGAGATTCGATACCTTTAGTCTCACCAGTAGGTATGTTAGGTTGCTTTTCATTCTCTACAAGTAAATTCTGATAAAATGGCTGTCATGTTTCTTGATGGTTTTGTTAGTGTTTACATGGAAACCAGATTTTTTTAAAAATGAAGAAACTTACAAAAGACATCTCCTCTAAGGCTTCGCTCATGGGCAATTCGATTCTCAAAATCTTCCTTCTCTTCGTCTGACTCTTCTGCCTCCTCTTCTGCAGTAGCTTCAGTTTCTTTCTCTTCCTCATTGTAGCTCCTACCAAGATCAATACCACCTTCATAGTCCAATAACTGCGAGTGGGTCTTAGAAGACGGTGTCACGGCTGCTTCTGGGATTGCATTCTTGATTGTTTCATGCTTCTTCACACTGTTTTTATGTGCAAGAAGTTTCTTAATTCTGTCCTTAGCTGTTCCAGGGATTCTTGCAATTTCCTTCACTGACTTTTCGGGGATAACTAGAACCAAGAAGAAAATACTAAATATTCATCTAAGGAATCATTCAGCAATGATAACATTTATAAATGGCACTGTGGTGTCCTTTACAATGTCCAGAGACCCATGTAGCCAAATTCTTTACTATGAGATATAAGTTCAGCTCTGCACAGAACTGAATACACACGCACGTGTTTAGCTCTGCTGTGCAGACAACCTTCTGTTTGAGTTACAGTGAGAAGACCAAAGCAACCCTCTGCCATAACCTCATTTGGACTCCTGTGTAACACAGGCCATAGAGCCCCTTACATTAATTATTTTTACACTGGAGCTTGGGTAAAAAATAATTATCATTCTTCAATCTGTGGACTACTAAAAATTGTCCATGGAGGTGTGATTCCCTGCATAACAAATGTCAGCCTACTAGCAATGAGCATTTTTCTTAGCTATCTTTTGTGAACTTCTCTGGCCTAACTTTCCTTGCACACCAGGCTGAAAGCCACTGAAATGGAGCATATTTTGAGAGGAGATACATCAACCTGCTCGATCACATTTCGTTTACCTCTAAGGTATATTTAGTTCTAAGGGGTAAACCCCCAAAATTCTGAGAGGCATCAAAAAATGCCAAATTATTATCTTCTTGCAATTCCAAGGCGGACTAGAACATAAATGTAAATTTTGATGAGATTTTCACTGTTTTATGATTCCTCTTGGCTACAAAATACTAAAAGGATAACCAGCCTTGTCGTATCTTGCAACTTTGGATTCTGCTCAGAAACACAAAGGCTGCCAGAAGTGAAAAACTTAAGAGTGGGGTAAAAGTCAATTGAGATTGTTCAAACCTGTAAAACAAAAGAAAAAAATCTGAATTGGGGGTTTTCCTTATTATGAAGTATTATGAAGTCAAATATCCTTTATACCTAGGCAAAAAATTCAAAACATTCACTGGTAAGAGGACATTTTTGCATTTACATGGCAGCCCTGATTTTCAAATCATGCTTTCCTTGTCATTGTATTGAGTTTCAAGACACAAGCCTTTTATTTCTTTTAAAATCCAATTTTTCTCTCTCTACAGTCATCACACTATGTTTGGATTCTTGAATGAGGGACATATTTCATAGGAACCCATTTGAAGATGCATTTCTAGGGATGTGGGGAGGCAGGACTGATTTTCCACCAGTGGTGGGACCCAGTAGCAGCACAAAGGGCTCCTTTGAGACAGTATGTTGGCCAGCTGTTCTCCGTGTTCTCTTAAGATAGGAAAAGTCTCAGTTTATGTGAAATGAGGGGAGATTTTTGTTACATATCATGAAAAACTTGCTTACTATCCTTGCTATAGGATAGTAAAACACAGGAGCAAGCCACTTAGATTATTTGAACTGTATCACTGGAATTTTTGAAAAATTGTTAGGCTACCATCTGTCATTAATATGCTGGATATGATCTGCCTCAGAGCAAAAGAACAGACTGATCTTTTTTAGTCCCTTCCAGATGTACTCTTCTGTCATCTGACAAAGACTGATGGCTCTTTGTGCTGATGGCCAAATCATAACTGAGGGTTAAAGCCAGGACTACTTCGGATCAGTTTGTTCAAGGTATGTGTAAAGTACAAAGCAAATTCAAAGGAGAAATTATGGCAATACTGCAGGTGGTGCTTTTTATCAGCAACATCAGTTGCTGCTCAACATCAGTCGAGGAACACCACTGTGCCAAAACTAGGTCTGCAAGGGTTTGTGTGACAAATATGCAAGTTTTAGAGAAGACATAAATCTGAGGAGTTCTAGTTTATGAGATGATCCCATCCCACCATAAAGACTCCACCGGAGTTAACAAAGTCCCTACCTGTCATAGTACCAGAGCTCCTGAGGGAAAGAGTGTCCTTGGGGTTTAAAGTCCATGGCAATGGACTCTGAGGCTTGAGACAGTAAGGCTTTTGAATCAGCTCAGGATTTCATGACTGCTGTGACATGACTAGTCAGTATGCAATTATATACTCAGCCCTCTAGAGTTGGCCACAGCCTGAATCTGTGTGGGTGAGGAAGAAGAACTGGTAAGTAGGATAGAGCAACCACGTCATAAGCTACTGACAGCCTTCTGCAGTCTGAGTCCTTTTTGTGAAGTACCTAGGAAATAACGAGAGCTGGGCAGTTCCAGTGTGCTGTAGAAAAGCTCTTCCGTAGATGGAGACTATTTCCACCAATGGGTCAGAATAGCCTTATGTACTACTTCCTACCTTTGATTCTCAATCAGTATTGATGCTGCAGTGCCTACAGTCTTTTTGGATTGCAAATGGTGGGGGAAGTCAGCTATTTTTATTTCCCTCTGCTTTTGCTGTCTAGTGATTGCATTATCAGGACAAGAATATGTTCCCATTTTGCTCCTCACTTTGTAATAATAACTTTATAGTAATATTTTGGGACAGATGGACTAGACTTGTAACCTTGGGTAGTACTTTTTTTCTGTGTGTTTCTTTTCATAGAAACATAGCAGAAGAAAAACCACCAGTTAATAAAATAGAACTGTAGTCTAGTAGGAAGAGGGGAAAGTTCCCTGAATTTATATTCACTCCTGGAAAATACAATCCTATCACTGTGAATTTGTCACATTTAATTTGTGGCAAATGCAACTATATGTTATTTAGTATCCCAGGAACAGAATCAGACTCTTGGTGTGCTCACTGGAGCATTCAGGTTTTTTGAGGCTGCAGTTGGAGGTATAAAGTAAAGGGATGCCAATAAAAAAAAAATAAAAAATTGAGGATTATGTCTTTCTTTTCCTTTGGATAAAACTTGCAGCCCTGCTTGTCAGATACTTCCAAGTAAACTCTTTACTAATACTCCACTAAGTGAGCCTTTCCTCTGGAGGATGATGTCATTAAGAATGTAAGGTTCTCTGGGTCTAAACTCAGAATGCAGCAACAAAAATTAACAGGAAAGCTCCATTCCAAACAAATATCCTCTTGACAATCAGTAACAAGAAACTACAGGCTGTTATTGAAGAGGCTATGGAGATTTTCAAGCCAGGACTGACTGCTCAGCAAACCTGAACATCTGCTTTTAGTTTCTGCTTTGAAGTCTTCCTAGTGAAATGAAAAATTCTTACAGCTCAATATCATAACCTCTGTGGTGTCAGAAAATCAATTTCCTTGTATGTGCAAAATTAAGCAGTGCAGAAAATCAACTGACAGGAGTGACAAAAATTGGGGGATGAAAGTGTATAAATCCCCACACACTTGCAGACCCCAGTTTGCTGCTGCAATATGAAAATCTGCATGTTCATGAGGACAAAGAGGGACTAGACACCAAGCATATTTTAGGATATATCACTAGTACCTTTCTAATCTGCATGCAGCTTTAGAGTAGCCGGAGATGTGGATTTAAGGCTTTTTATGTCTACCCATAAATTGCAGGAGGAATAATGCAGTGTAAGGATAGACCACCTTAAACTGAGTCTGTTCTGTTGAATCCACTGCCTGTGGACTTGCCTGAATGAACAGCTCACCTTCTCTGACAATCTGGGGTGCTACAGCTGAGGCAGTGATTTTTCAGGACCCTTCACTCCAAGACATGTATATAAATGCACAGGTGTTGCTCACAGACATTTGTGCATTTATCTATCCACGTGACTGCATAGAGAATTTTGGAAAGTGAAAAGAAATGTAGTGCATTTCATCCCAGCTCTTCTTTACGTACCTTCCATCAGGAAGCATGCAGATTAATGCCTTCTGCTCTGGTACAGTTTGTGGTTTTTGCCCTAGTATGAAAATATCTCAGCTTTCAAAGGTATTTTATTTCTTTGAATTAGAGAGAATTAAAGCAAGAGGTGGAAAAACAAAGGCAAATGCTGGCTGAGAGCTAAAAGTAAATCTTTTCTGTCATCGGTTGCTGTACAAGATTATAAGACCACAGAAATGGCTTGGTGTAGGATGTCTAATGATTAAGTTGTGAAAGTTGAGTTGGAAAAAATATAGAGAGCAGATGCCACCCCCCTGTCTGCTGCATTGTGTAAAGGGAAATACTTAGGGGATGACAGAGGAGAGGGGCAGACAGTGATCCATTTGCCTCCCACACACCTGCGACCGCAGCCGGCGCTGGCTGGGGCTCTGGACATAAGGGGGCTGCGATAGGAGAGAGCTCGCTCTGCACGCCAGCAGGCACCACACTGCTTCCACCTTCACACCTAGCAATATATTTAAAAACCTGGTGAGACACAAGCCTAGGAGGTCGGCTTACAAATCCTTTTGTAGCTCCCCTGTAGCTTCTGTGTACAAAAGCTGGAGAGGGGATGAGGGATACAGACGACTATTTACCACATTTAGGGGGAGTCTGTAGACGTGAGTAAAGATTGGATCAGCAGGACGTAGTTTCAGAAATCATTCTAAAAGTTCTCAACCTCTTTCAGATAGTCTTAAGAGAGTCTGAAAACTTTCATAGATAGGTTAAAACACAGATTCTAGACTATTATTCTCTTTTAAGCACCATGGAATATCATCTACCAACATATGTTCCTCACCTGTTTCATTTCTAAAATTCTTACGACCTTATTTAGGGAAAGATGCTTTGAGAAATCAGGGGAAGTTCATCACGCTAGACTGTGCTTAATATGTGACTACACCAGCCAGCAATGCTTCCAGTAGGAAAAGTGGGATGACAAAAGCCTAAGTGTTATTCATTAAAGGATGACAGCAGTATTTGGCTCCATACTGATTTGAATTGTAAGAAGCTCACTGGTGATATGACCAGAATCACTTTTTAAGCTTTGAAATTTTATTATGTCAAACCCGACTTTTCTCAGGACTGGCAAGTTAACAAGAAAGCAAATCATATATGGGATTTAGGGGTTACCCTATGAGCAAAAAAGGAACATGAGTAATACAAGAGGCACAGAGAGAGTTGGCATGACTTTGTATTGCCATTTAGATATCCAGGAAAGCGTAATTAAGAATAGTAACCTCTGCCTCCAGCTGGGCAATAACAAGAGTGTCGCTGTTGAGCTCCCTAGAGTGATGTCTGAAGCTCGTAGGCTTTAAGTTAGTACTGCTTTTTCCTGTTATTTTGTAGTTTCCTACCAAAAGAGTGAATCAAAAATAGGTTCATTTTTCCCCCAGGAATCTTAATTGCTTATGGAACCTCATGAGAATCTATTCTTAAATAAAAGCTGAAATACACATAGAAGCATGTGGTGAGGGAAATGTGGTTTTTCAATGCACAACAGGAAATCAGGAAACACATGAACCTGAGAACAACAGATTGCAGCAAGATAGAGGCCAGATGTGGAAATGGCTAGGACCCTTTTAGGGAGCATTTGAAAGGTTACATCTCTATAGATTCTCAAAAGAAATGTGTGCTAGACACAGTTCAGAAACAGCCTCCAGCGTTTCATGCATATAGGAGTGTTGAATGGCAAAAGGGTGCCTGAGCAATCACAGGTCATATCCATAAAAGCAGCACTGTTTGCAGCCTGATGTTTCAACAGCTTTCTCCTAAGTTAGTACGTTGACATACAAATTAAATGAAAGAATTTCCCTCACCTTCTGTGCAAAGGTGAATTTTACATTACCTTGCTTATTAGTTTATTTGGTAGCATGAGGAGATGAAGACATGGAAGTTTTATTATGAACAGTGTGCTTAGTTACTCTCATTTCATGCTCTGAAAATTAAGCTATATATTAAAATGTTTTTCATTTGTTATAAAAAGCTAATACTGTTGCCATGGTAGCCAGTTTGTTATATACTAGAAACAACTGCTATAGAGAATTAATGCTTCCCTGTGAAAATGGGATTCCCACCCTGTGGGAATAATTATGTGGAGTACTGAGGACATATTTAAGAAGCCTTTTGTTTAGCTGCAGCACAACCCCAGGCCCATCTCTCCGGGGAGCTGCTATGGGCTGCACGAGTTGCAGCCGCTGCCACCAAAAGAAATGTGAAGCCGGAGCCTCCAGCCCCCAGATTCCTAGGATGGTGTTCTCATCCTGTTAAACCCAATAGCAACACTTTACTGAAGCCAAAGTTTTTCCACAATTGCTGTATGACATGGAGAACACTTAGCGTTTCAATGTAGGCTGGTACATCTAACTGGTGTTTGTGTCGCTGTTTGAAAAAACATTTTCCCTGATAGCAAAACGTATGTCCTGCCTCAGTTACACTGATCAGACTTTTTTGAGGATTGCAGTAAAAATCAGCTATTGAAACATTCCAGGTTAAAAGAACCTCCTCCTCTTCTCTTTAAAAAAGGGGCATATGTGTGGGAACTACCACCAGAGAAACCAGTCTCTTTTTAGCACCACTGCTTTTCAGGTTTTACCTACCACTGACTCTGTATTTGTTCTTCCCCTCTATTGTTGTATACATCTTTCTAGCTACACCCTTGCCTTTTGACCTTCTGCCTATGGCTCTGATTTCTCTTATTACTGTGTGTTATTCCTCTATCCTCTCTTCTATTAAATCTCTTTTCCATTTAGTGTGCTCTACTAAGTTTATGAATGCATGGCTCCTTCCTCTTCTAAACAACTAATGGACTTCAGTAAATGGAAATATGACATGAAGAAGTATGCAGAGAGAGAGCAAACAATTTAATAGAAACAGCGTTGAGAAGATAGAAATCATCTGTGTTCGGCACTGATTTTTTTACAGGGCTAGACATTAAAAAATGTGTCATAGCCTTCCTTTGTTCATATTTAAGCAAGCATTCCTGTTGCATTGTTTCTGCTTGAGAAAAGAATATTTTCTACATAGACTTGGTCAAAAGGAGATTTTCGTTTGACCTTTTCAGCTTCTCATTAAAAAGAAACAAAACCCAAAAAAACCCCAGACCTTTTTGCTCAGAGGTGTATTTGTTTAACTTTTCATCTCTGGTACATTCTGTTTTAACAGAACCATATCAAGATGTGTCATGTCAGTTTGCTTTGATATTCAGTCAGGTCTCAAGCCCAATCACATCATTCTGTTGCAGTAAGCTGCAGTGACACATCACAAGGGATGTGGTCTAGCAAGGAAACTGGCTCATAGCATTGAATTTGAGCATGAAGAACCTTCTTAACAGATTTGCTGTGGCAATCTGTGTCCAAATCCAACCTTTCAGTACCAGTCAGGTTTTTGTGTGTTTAGTTTTTCTTGTTAAAAGTCAACATTTTTTACTGGAAGTAGAAACTTAATGAAAGTTTAACTTATCGATGCGATATTGGAGGTTTCAGTTACTATTATAATGGGAGTAGGAACATGAACAATAGTGATACTCATAGAACATCCGTGACCAGGAGGTATAATCATAATATGTATCTGATCAAGGATTACTTGAAAAAGACCCAGGAAAAAAGATTTATATATTATGTAGCCTTCAGCTGCTATAGACAAGAACTTTTAAAATGTTTTCACAACATCTTTTATTCAAATAATCTGAGCCGGACTCAGATGTCCTCCTGAGGAAGACATCTCTAATGATGTTGCAGGAGAAACCTCTGCCAAGTTTAATAAAAGCATTAAATAAAAAGGTTCATTTTAAATATAAAGACAAGAACAGCCTTTCTTTCTTTCTTCTTCTTGGAGGGTCATATTCAGTTAGAACAGGGCAATGACATCTTTATAGGAGGTCTTCAACACTCAATAGACAAACAAAGGCAAAATTATAAGTGAAAATAGTTTAGAACAGAAGTCACAGCTTTCTTCTGTTCTCTCACTTTCTGCTAAGTTAGCTTGAAACTCTTCTGGAAGGGACTGCACAGCCCTCCAAGGGGCTAGCCGTGGGAGTTCAAGGAAAATACACAGTAGAATTTTAAAGCTATTTTCTCTGTTTCTTCAGGACAAATTCTCTATTCTACTTGCAATTCCTATTGATACTATGAGACTTGGGGACTCATAGGCAAAATGAATTTGAACAAATAATACTTGATGCAATGCCTCGTACAATCAATATGTTATTTTGTGGACAGGTCTTGCCTGGTTGGTATTGCAGCACTGTTCAGCATGACATTTCCTAGAAAATGCCTTATAACCATAAATTATTGGAGAAAAACAATATAGCACTATTCCTGATATCCAATGGTACTCACCAACACAATCGAATCCACTTCCTCGGTAGCCCTGTTTGCATTTGCACTTGAAGGATCCTTCGGTGTTGAGGCACTCTGCATGGAGGTTACACCTGTGTGTATTTGTCACACATTCATTTATATCTAGGGAAAGATATAAACACTTCAGTGAAAACTGTGTTGAAACCCAAGCTTCATGACAGCCTGTTTGTGCCGGCTGTCCATTTCCAGGTATTGTAAGCACAAGTGTTAGACCAAGATCGACCAGAGACCATTGGGGGCAGAAGAATTCACACTAGGAGAGAATCCTTAATGTCAGCTCCAACTGCACAACTAATGGCATATGCGTCCATGGAAAATGTAGAGCATCCCAGTAAAGACAAAGTGAACGTAGTGATTTTCTGACTGAGAACAGGATTCAAATTATAGGTTGTAGATCCTCTTCTATTAACAAAAATGCAAAAGGCAACAAGAGAATGTGTGACAACAGTCAAAAAAAATTCACCAAATCTGTCTCATTCTTTCATTCACTCTAGAAGAAATGCAATGGAAAGTAACCCTGAGCATGCCAAGATGTTGAGATCTTCTGTTTACCTCTAACATTCCAGCATACACATGACGCTGTAGGAAAATATAATCAGGAGAAATTCAGTAGAAAATACTACATTCAACTGACAGCAAAATGTACAGGCACCAAGAGTAACTGATTTTGTTCTCCTTTTCCCTTATTTTGCTACATCACAAAGATGGTTCTGGTTTCTCCCACATGAGGGAGACAAGTTGGTGCACGAATTTTTGCACCACTTATATTTTATCCAGATTGCTTCATTTTTAGCAGCTGACAGGTCTTCTCATAATGTAAGTCAGCTAGGAGACAAGTAGCAGGAAGACTGACCCAAAAATACGGTATGTCTGAGAGTGAGATTCAGGTTTGCAGATAAAATCCTGACTACTGATACCTCTCCAGTTTTTCCTCCATGCACACATATTGTATGAAAAAGTAAATATTTTTTCCACTTTAAGACTCTCAGGTTTTGCACACAACAGGAATTGCAAACTTGACTTTCCAAAACCTGCCTTATAATCTCCCTCCCACCACTAACTCCCAATACCAAGCAAACATAAACAAATCCCATGAATTCTCTTTTGTATGTGCTTCTTGTAGTAGTTCCAACCCTTCCAGGCCCTCGTGTAGTCAACTGCTTGAACAATACTGCTGCAGTGCCTGCTGCGGTAACTTACACTTTGCTGTTCTTCCACCATGCAGCTAATGGATTGAAACAGGAGTAAAGGTGTTTTGACATTTGTTTTAACACCTAGGCATGTCAAGATAATTTTTTGCCTATATTTATTTTTGTTTGGGAGAAACTTAGGCATGCAAGAGAGACTTGAAAAGTGATTAAAACCTACTATTGTCATACTTCTTTTTTAAAGTTCTGTACTGTCCATCCAAACAAGTGTTTTTACAGTCATGAAGGCACTTGATTCACATTCCTCAGTAATGACAAAAAAAAAAAAAAAAGAAAAAAAAGATTGTGGGACTGCTTGTTCATCACAAGTTGAAAGTCAAGAGGACAAAAAATGGCTCTTTAACTAAACCTGTACCAGAAGTAGCCCTTCTTTGTAGTCGATTGTTGCTAACTTACTACAAGCCCTTGCACATCTTGACTTGGTACAATGAAGCAATTTAATTTGCAAGTGCCAGTGATTAGGTTTTTCACAAGGGCACAGAGAAAACCCAGAGAAAAATTCAACATGCCATCAAGAATATTCTTAGTGTGATATCTTTTATCCATTTCTGAGGCAGTATCCCCAGACTAGGCCAACATGCTTCAGGAAATGACAGGAAAGATGCACGGTGTGGGAATCAAAAAGAATGAAGGAAAATTAATGGGCTGAATCTTACCTACACAGTCATAACGGCCACTGACGTATTTCAGTTCATAACCAAGCTGGCACTTGCAGTAGTAGCTTCCAAACGTGTTGATGCATCTGCGGTTGTAAGAGCAGACAGCTTTGCCGGCAGAACATTCATCAATGTCTAGAGCAGGAGAAGGGATGCTGGTCAGATCCATGAGAAGGTAAAATGGGAAAGCAAGAACTAGTTGAGATTTGCACAGGAATGATTTGGTCTTGGTTATCACAAGTTGTTTAATAAATAAGTCCTATAATTACACACTTGCAGTTGGCTTTTGCATGTGCTTACATGAATGAAGCAGCAAAACGTGAACTAACTTCATGGAAGATTTTGAGACCTGGCATGGTAAAAGCTAGGGTAACTGGCAGTGGGGATTCTCCCCACCGGGGACAATGATTTGCCCTCAGGTCATGGAGCAAGGTGAGAAGGAACTCCACAAATTCCATTATTTCCCCTGAGAAAGGAAATGACAGAGAATTGTTTAAGAGAAAGTCCCAGAAAAGGAAACGGAGAGCAGCAGCAGCTCTTCTACCGAATCTCTGCACCTCCCCTTGCTGGGCTAAGTCAAGGCATAACGTGGAGTTTCCAGACTGCGAGTGGTCTGCCCAGCAAGGTAGATGACAGGGACAGACATTTCGGAGAGAGAAGGAGGAAGGCTGGTATGGGAGGGGCCTAAGAACGTTATTCAACAACCACTGTAATTAAACGTTGCTAATTTGATTTGGTTTATTGTAACATCAAATTTAAAATAGTGCCAATTATGATATTCGGTATTTGTCCTTCCCTATCACATTTTAGCACATAGCAGTGACTTTGCACATAATTCATCATGCCACACTGCTGTGTGGCAGTAGAATTGCTGTGAAGTGCTGCTGGACACCACAGTCAGTCTTTTTATCATTTCTACCATTCTTTTACAGTGCTTAGGTGATCAAAGGGAAGTGGACAACAACAGAAAAATATTTAAACAAACCTGTAGTCAAAATCCCTCTTTCTGCCCATGCTACACACTTCTGATGAGGGCTTCTGTTTCCCAGCCTCCATTCCCAGACCTCTCCAGGTTCTCGTTTCCCCATGCCTCTGCCAGGACCAGGGTTTGTCACAAGCTAAAGGACAAGCCTACTGCACTCGAACCTAGCATGAAGCTTGTGTCTGCAGTGAACTCTGAAGACTCACTGTACTCTTAGAAACAACAGGTTTAGGTTTAATTAAAAATTTTCATCTATAATTGTTATTTTTTTCCTTCACCAATGCACATGTAGAAGAGGCAAAGTGAAACACATCAATATGTTGCTCTGCGGGTCCAGGAATAATGCAGCTTCTTAGGAGGATTAAGCTAAGACTAACAGCCATGGATCTTCAAACGCTTATCTGTTTATAGTGTTTCTGTGACTAATACTAGAGTATTAGAGTATCTTATAATATATAAAGCATCTATTATGCTATACAGCAGGAAGATGCTATCTCATTTTAGAGATGGAGAATGGATGACATACCACAAGTCATGCAGAAAGAAGGGATCTGATATTTCCAACCACTGGACATACCTTTTTGTCTATTTTACCTTTTATCATATGTATCGGCATTCTTCCAAATCTATTTGAGCAGACAAGGTCAATAAAAATAAACTCAATACAAAAGAATAAAAAAATTTGCCTGAATAATTCAGTAAGAGATTTAAGAGAACCAGTCATCTTGTCTATTGTATTTAAATACATATGTCTACAATGTTTGCCTTCACATAGCTCTTAAGTAATTCAAACAAATGTTAACTGTGACTGGTGGTAGTCCGAGAGCCTTGCTGATTACTCAAAGCAGGACAGTTCCAATTACAAACTCATTTCATTTGAAAGAAAGAAATACCATTCTCACGTTGGAGTCTTTATAGTTTGGAAGTTGAGCCAAGTATCCATATGGGTTTATCTGATAGCTCC
Organism: Haliaeetus leucocephalus; assembly: GCF_000737465.1. NCBI lineage: Eukaryota > Metazoa > Chordata > Aves > Accipitriformes > Accipitridae > Haliaeetus > Haliaeetus leucocephalus. The sequence continues at coordinate 2,212,541 of NW_010973231.1, forward strand.
TAAAAGCAATAAAGTAGTCCCAGGCCATACCATGTGCAAGCTGCCCTTTATGATCTGAAGGACTCGCACCATTGTGACAGAAGGAATGTAAAATATGTGAAATCGTCAATATTACGTATGTTGCTAAAGTCATTTTAGTAAATAGCACTTGTTGCAAAAAGTTTTTTCACAGAATCACAGAATGGTTGAGGCTGGAAGGGACCTCTGGAGGTCATCTTGACCAACCCCCTGCTCCAGCGGGGACACCTAGAGCTGGTTGCCCTGCTCCTGCTACTCCCTGACATGCACTTCACTGCCCCTTCTGCTCTAGTTGTCAGGGTGGTCTCTGCTTTGGAGGGTTTGTTTCACATCTATCGGGTTTTGGAAGGAGCTCATTTAACTTCAGTATCCAAATGGGTACGATTTCAGCATTAGGTTACAATGCTGTAGCACTGCTTTGTCAGATGACAGTGTAAAACATTATCACGGAACAGTACCAAGTGTTATAAGCAATGCTTTCTTCATTGCAGGAAGAAACATTGATGTGATGTTGAGGCTTCTGGAGAACAATCCAGAAGTTTGTATTGTGGGTCATCACAATAAAAGAAAAACCCACCCAAACACAACGCCCAAATCCTATAACGCATTATGTCAGTAGGACAGCTTCCTGCAGGCAAAGCATTGTATTTAAGAGCCTCATAGCAATAGGGAGAAACTGAACCTGCTAATGACTCCAGATCATGTCAAAACATTCAATTATTTATTGGGGATGGGACTGGCCCAAAGAATTACATGGCCAATATTACCAGAACAGTTATTAAAAAAAAGCATGCAAACATTACACTGCACTGCGAGTAACAAGAAGCATTATTCAAGCCAATGAGGAGGGCTAACTACTTCTTAACCTTTCCCCAGAATCTGAAGTTTTTGGGGATCCTATAGAAAAGAAGCTGAGAGTGAGCTCTCTAATCATACCAATGCATGTCCTTCTGTTTGGTCCCAACTGAAGGCCACCTGATGGACAAAGACACTGCACCTCCCCTTTGACTTCTTCACATCCATATTGGCAATTCACCACAGCACATGTCCTAGAACCTGAAAACGGTATTTAAAATAACAAAAAGAGCAAAATTCTAGGCTGGGATCATGCACTTAAAATTAAGTTAGATCTGAACGAACACAGAAAATTAATCAGAACAACATTCCATTCATCACAAATTAAGCTGTTTATACATTAAAGCATTAACAATTCAGGGGTCCATGAGACAGATCTTACACTCCCCTTCACTTTGTTTTTTCTTTATCTGCCCTTATTCCTCCTTTTTTCTCTGATCCCAGTTCCGTGACTTCTTACTACCACCTTTTAGATTCAGAGACAGAACTGCTCAAAGTAGAAAAAAGGTGGTTTTTACATTTTCCATTGAAACAGTTTTACCTTACAGAAAACTGCTATTCAGTAGTGAAATGTTTTAATTGCTTACCATTAAATATGCTTCTAGTACAGAATCTGATTTTAAAAACTATTTAGCCTGAGGGACTTAGAAACTGCCCTTTCTTTTGAACCTTTATGGAACAGATATCTGAATCCAATGAGGCACTAGCCAGAACACAAGTCTTGGTCACCACGGGTTGGTTAGGAGTATGAATTATTGGAGATGATTTTGATTAGCCTCTAAACAGAAATGTAGGGATCTAGATCCTGTCTGAGAGACCTACGTGAGACTAGAAAAGTAGGAGAAATGTATTAAGTATGTAGGGAGATATTCCTAAAATCCTGAAGATACCCAGGAAGCGTTAGTGTTATGATGCCAGGGAGAGAAGCAGCATTTGGAAGTGTTTACTGGAACAGATGGAGGTGTGTGCAAAGAAAGTATTTCCAGCTACTTCACTCTGGTTGTGTTCAGAGAAACAGAAATGTATATAGGTTCTTTATAAGTGGAAAGCCTGGAGCAGTTGTCAACTAATTAGAGACAGAAACCAACTGCAAGAACTTGAAACTGGCTCACCGCTTGGGTAGAAGAATATCTGAATTTTATTTTAAAATACAACATGTTTATTGTCAGAGGTACCAGCACTTTCAGAATGGTGCACAGTAACAGAGTGTATAGAAAAGACAATGATATGTGCAGGTGCATATATAGCTACAGCCATATTATCTGTGATTTGAATAAAAAATATAATGCATATTAGTTCTGTGTGCTTTTAAAATTAATCTGTTTAACCTCTGATAAAAATTATTTTTCTGAGGCTGGTTTGTTTAGAATCTGTGGCTGTGATGAATATACAAGGCCAAGAATTTATTGTATTTGCAAAAGCATTTTACTTTTGTATGAATGGGAACATACAGGAGGTAAGGGTTAAAAAAAGACAGACTGTAAATCATAATACTTTGGCACATCATCTACTTTCTAAGTGGGAATAAAGAAACTTATTAAAAATTATTCCTCTCTAATTGGTAATTGTCTGTTTTCTCTTTTGTTTGAAGCTCCTATTCCTGGCTTTGGTTAGACATAATATTGGCTTAGATGAACTGCTAATTAGATCTATTATAGTAATGCCTGCAGAGTTTGGGTGGTTTTGTGTTAGGTACTAACCTACTAGCTATTTTAAGCAATGGTTCTCTGTGGTCCAAAGCCACAGTCTTCTGATACCCTTCTTCCAGCCCCATGGTCCCTCAGCGTGGTTGCAGGTAAGCCTGACTGCTCAGACTAGGTGGACTTCATCTTGCTAAGGTGACTTACATCATGGTGAATTTGATTCAAAAGAAGCAACAATACGCTCAAAATATTTGCCTGAATAAAATGATGAGAATCATACAGTTGGTTAAATAACTTGGCATTTCATTTGAGCAAAAGCTTAAGTCAGCTTCAAGTGAAATGGGAGGCTACTAAACTTAACCAAGAATAATTTCTACTTGAGCAAATAATTTACTACTTCATTTCATAATCATAGTTTCAGCTTAAGAAAATAAAGGCTCTTCGGAACTGGAAGGTGGCAGATGGGTTGCATTAACGAAGCACAAGCTGGATTAACATTTTTTACCTCCTTAACTAGAGCTGTGAAGAATGAAGACTTATTTCCTTTCTATGGGAAACCTGTTTTTCCCCCTGAAATTTGGTTTCATTCTGTGTCAGTGTTTGTCAGGGCTCTACTGAGAAATAATGTTCCCGTGTGCCAAAGTGAAATGCAAGCTTCAGGGCTCACAGCTGCTCAGGCAATTTTTTCATATACACTTGACACTGGCCACCACTGCTGCTGAGAAATTCAGCATTTTGTGCTGGCTTAAGCAAGGGATAGTGCAACTGAGCATTTGGAACAAATGCGGAGTTTCTTAAATCTGGAAATGAGTCCTGAACTAGGACTGGCTTAAAACTAATGCAGCAGAAATATTAAGTTACAGTCTGGATCCAGTTTTCTGAGTTGGTTCAGAAGTGTAGCTGCAGCAAGTGTTTGTGCTGAGAAGAGCAGCAGGGAGGGATGGAGGGGACAAAGCTGCTGCTGGGCTCAAAGGATAGTTTCTTTTGACTGCAGTTCTGGCTTCTGCCAACTTCAGCTGTCCATAAGACAGTGGCCTTACTGAAAACTGCTCGGCATATGATGTCAGCAGATAGATACACAAATTATCTTGATGAAATGGAAGGAATATATATCTATTTCTCAGGGATCTCAGGGCTCCGCAGCTGTTGGCTGCCGGTGATACACACCACGCTTAGTAATGCAGAGGTACATCCCTGAGCTGTGATGCAGGGAAGGGAAACCCTCCAAAAGGTCTGGCCCCAGGCACTTTTCATGGCAATGTTGGTCCCCCTACCATAAGAGAGAGAGAGTAGGAGCTCTGGCTTTCCTACCTGCCCCAAGCTGCAGACCCTGCACTCCTGAAAGTGTTTGCCAAGGCTGGGTATTTTTTCCAATTATCCCAAGACTGACAGCAAACTTGCCAGAGAGACACCCTGCCTGGTGAATAGTTGTCTCCAAGGTTTGGAGACCAAAGCCTTTCAGAGTTTGTGGTTTTCTGTCATATCCATGGGAAAGATTGTGCTGCACCCCATACAGCTAGGTCCATTGGTTTAGGACGGACCTCTCAAGCAGATTGTTCCGCTGCTGAGACCAACTATATTCCTTGTCCAGCTGATGCATCTGCTCTGGTCCAGTGTACTCCATAAAGGGCTGTCCCCATGTTCCTTAGGGTCTTGTGAAATTCAAAGCCAAAAATACCTCTATGGCACAGCTCAGGTGAAGAAAAAAAAGCATTTTCTACAAACAAAACAGTGTAATTGAAAAATAAGAAGCTTCTTCAGGTCTGAAAAATCAGGTTGGCTAAGAAGGCAGAATGCTTTCCGCTACATGCTGGCTTAAAGACAAAGAAAATAGGTAGAAATATAGTTTAGATAAGCCTTAGCTCAATGAACAAGTGTTTGCAAGAAGCTGGCGGCAACTGTGAGAAGCATATTGATATACAGATAAAATAAATTAGTCAGGGAGCACAGAAAGATAAAGCAAGGAATAATGGCATGAAATTCAGCACAGTAAAAAGTAGTGTATATTGGTGGTTTGCTTGGATAGGTTCATTCATCCTTACTCAACAGATGAACTGGCAGGACTATGCACCAAGGTTACACTAGCTGTCCTTCATCTGAAGCAATGCTATCATAGATTTTTACTTCTAGCAGGACAAAAATTCCTCTGAACACCAAAATACAAGTATGACCTAGTTTACTTTATCCAGGTACCGCCAAATAGAAGCCTCTTTCAGTTGCTGACAGTACCAGAGAGCTGTGGCAAAGACCCTATCCTGAATAAGCTAAACCCATTCATCACAAGAAGAAAATCTGCTGGGTCAAATGCAATTAAGGTGATTTTGGTGTGCCTGTCCTATCAGCTCTATTACTTACTTGCACACGTGCCATCTGGCATAAGCATGTACCCGTTGAGACAATAGCACTTGTAGCTGCCATGTGTATTCATACATCTGTGTTCACAGGGACGTGGTTTCAGTCCACATTCGTTCAGATCTGCAGAAGTCATTGGAATGAAGTGAGTGCTGGGTTTGTATACATATATTCATACATATAGGTGGATAATACTGCCTAATGCCTTGAATCCTCCACAGTAAAATCGCCTGGATTGAAAATGAGCCAGCCCCTTGCAAGATGAGAGTTTAGCTGGCCATCTGGCTGAAAGACTGCTAGCAAAACTAACATGGGCAGACTTCTACACCTGAGAAACTAATGCAAGCTCTGGCCACATCTGGCAGCTTGTTAGGAAGAGGTGGAGGGGGACAGAATTGCAGTTAGTCTCTCTTCTGGGAGTTATTTTTCTGGATTTCTCTGATTCTAGCTGGAGATTTTAGCCCTCCAGTTGACCTCCGTACTAGAAAGGCATAAACATGAGACGAAGAACAGCAAATCGGCTTGAGATAAAGTTAAACAAAGGTTGGTGGTTTTTTTCTGAGCTACATATTGGTACCAAGGTTAGCAGCAGCAGAAATTAAATACAATATAAGAATTATGTGACTTTAAGAATAAAAGGACAAGCCTCAAAAATCTCAAAATCCTGAGAATAAAAGCACCCTAAATCCTTCTCAAAATCCAGGATTTAAAAGGCTTTGCAGAAACTAAATTAATTTCAAATTCCCAATAGCTATCCTTCACAGGGAGAAAACTAGAATCTTAAAAAATTTAATTTGCGTGGCATAGGCAAAGCAATGCTGACAACAGTATTGGTCCTATGACAAGGGGACATCATCTGTGCTTGTGACTTCTGTGAACTGACACCCCTACTGCTTGTATTTTGAAACCTGATTAGTAAACAGACAGAACTCATTAACAGAATGCACCAGCACATGCAGCCCATTCAATGTGTGTTTAACGGCACATGTGACCAATAATATAATTTCAATAAAGACGCAACTCTCCAAGCAAGTACTGAGCTTGTGCAGCCCCACTTCTAATGGGAGAAGCATCGGTTCTCATGTCTATGCGCCCTGCAGACCACAGAAAAAGCATAAACTTTGTGGGGGTTATACATGTGCAGAAGTGTTTGTTACAGCTCAGTCCAGCGAAGAAAAAGAGGGTTGCATTCTATTATTTAAACATAGAGTCTGTTTGAAAAAGGACAACCTATCAGCTTGCAAATCACATTGGATTTTTGTGCTACTGTGGCTCCACTAAATAACCAAGACTCTCTTAAAGAAACAAGAGAGCAAACTAGGGAACAAAAGTTATTCCACTTAGACCATACATTTTCAAAAGTGCTTAGCTGCACCTATCTTGCACAGTAATGCACAGATAGCATATACAGCTCTAAAAGAGAACCTACGGAGATAAGGCTAATTTAGCTCAGACTTGGTGGCAGACTAAGGCAGTCCTCTTATCCCTGTTACTTCAGTTAGCTCATGTTGAGCTTGCTCAGCAGGGTATTCTGCTCTAAGGACAGAGCAAGGCTACATCTGCCAGTAAATTAAAAATGGCTCTGAGTATTCCTGGCTGCTGGAACATGACCACCTATATGGCTATACTATTGAAATAGCTCTGGGACATTTCTGGCCTGTGCTAGCCACCACTTTACTAAAAAATTCCTGGCCATGCTTCAGAAGGTAGAACAGCCCAGGGAACTAACAGCCAATTTGCACGTGTAGTTCTGTGCAGTGCTTCCACCAAACCTCAAACTCTGAATCTACTGCAAGTGTGCAGAACTGATCTACTTGCCTACGGAGGGCATATCAAATGCATCAGGAGTTACTGCACAGAAAACACCTAAAAGCTGAGGGCTTCTCTGTTGCCTTTTGGTAACATTTAAGCTGTGAAATAATCTTTGAGGTTAAACTTCTGGATTTAGAGGCTGAAGTTGTAAGAGGTACCTACGTATCTATTACACACAACCAGGGCTGTTGTTTCACTTTCCTCTCTTAGTGCTACTGAGGAATTGACTTCTTTCCCTGTGAGCGACATCAAAAGCATAGAAGATGGAGTTTTCCAAAATACTTAACAGTATAGCTTTATAGTATACTGTTTGAAAGATATTGTGTAATAAATGGGTTGTTTTGACTCTGAAAAATGTGTCTTTAGTATGTCAATGCAATGTTTTCCAGCAAAGGCTGCAGGTGCTTAGGAAGGTAGCAAGGATAGACCCGTCCATTTGTGTGGCCTTTATGTCATGCTTCTCTCACAGCACCTGCAGTTCACTCATCTGCACTGCAGTAGGATTGCCTCTCTCCACGCACAGTGACCTGCTCCTTTCATCTGATCCAACACAAGGGTCTCATATATCAGAACAGAGAAAAAACGCTCAGTTCTCACCAATGTGTTAGCTGAAATATTTCCATGTCTAACTGCAAGTTTATGAAGGCAAAGTGGCGCATTCAATGTTTCTGAATATGCGATTCTAAAGACCCCCAATTCTGGTTCTCAGAAATACCAATCAGCATATGCAAACAGATGGCATTGGCCCAGGCAGCTTGAGAAATTACATGTCTAGCACATAGTTACATGTCTTTCTGATGAAAAGGTTAGTTAAGAAATTAACATGGGTTGCTAGTTAAGAAAATAACATGGGTTCTGGATCTGACTCCTGTCTCTTCTAATAATTTCCTATATAATGTCTCCATGCCTTAATCTTCTGACTATAAATATGACAGTTTGCCCTTGTCATTGGCCCGCAGGAGATAGATACATGATATAAGTTCAAACTTCTGTGTGCTGAAGGAGGCTTAGAGCTTGCCTGGGATGCTGGCGATACAAGAGCCTTCAACTCTAAGCTCTTCTAAGTAAACAAGAAAATATCTTGGTTTACTATTTTGCAAGATGACACATAGTACGAGATAAGGAGACAGAACACGAACAGTCTGCTTTCTGGAGTAATATCACCATGTGCACAAACCTTGATTACAGGTTTTCCCTGTAAATCCAGGGAAACATTTGCATTTGTTTGGTCCCATGCACTCGCCATACTTGCAGCCATGTCCACAGACAGCTGGCGGAGTCAGGCAGAGAAAGGAGAGAGAAAAAGAAAAAGTTAGAAATACTCTGAGAACTTTTGCCCTACTTAGTTGCCTAAGAACTTATTGCACAAGTTCAACGTCCTCCATACTTTTCCCTCTAGTTCGGGCATGGTAGCTACTGATCAGCACTTGATTTCTGCTTGAGAAAAGTGACACTAGCATGGATTACACGAGTGCATGCTTTTCCAGATTTGTAAAGACCTGGAAAAGAGGGGACTCCTTTTAGCTCTCTCCCTTATGCTTTTTCTGCCATGCTTATGATTCACATTTAGTTTTGTACTCTTGCCTTTTTCCTGTTTTTAAGTAGCCTGTGTGAAAAGCAGCTAGCCAGCAGCTTGACTTGCTATGCTTGGCATCTGGAGTAGGAAAGAGGTAGCAGCACTCTTCTGAAACCAAAGGAGACACATTACCCTACAGCAGTTTTCCAGTCTTGGATCTCCTCAGTTACAGCTGAGGAACGTGTCCATCCCGTGATGGAACATTCAGAGCACATCTATCAAACGATCAGGCAACTATCCTTACCACACATCCCAATAAGTATGATTGCATCAGGTTTACAATTATTTGAGAGGCCTATGCTTAGCCTGGATGCATTAAAAAGTAAAAATTTTCTAACTCTCAGCCCTCTGGATCATTAGTCAGAAAATAAATGCTGACTTTTATAAGGCTTAAGGCTCCTAAAGTCAATGTGATTCTCAACATGAGGGTTATTCAGGAAAAAGCAAACCAAACATGCATTTAAATCAGTACTAGCTCTGGAAAAACAGCGAAAGAGTATGCACCAGAATGTGCATCTCGCTACCTTGTGTAATTAAGCTGCTAGGCAAACTGTAGGAAATAGGAAAGTCACAGTGTTAGTTACTATATAGTAAAATTCATAATTAAAATTCGTACTTCTGAATTCAAGTATCTTCCCTACATTTAAAGATTCATTCAGACATACTGATCCTCTAACTCTGCAGAATAAGGCATTTTTCTACACTACCTCTAACCCTGAATGCAACATGGCATACTGCAAGACCAGTTCAGTTTCAGCACTGAAGCAGAGAACACCACTGTGTCTGGATTTACAGTGCAGAATTACATCATAGTTGGCTTATGTAATGTGCCAAAGAAGAATCTTAAAAGTTTATGAAAACTGTGTTTTAGTATGAAAGCAACCTCTTGCTTTAAAAGAAGACAACCTACTCCACTGGCTGATCAAAGTTACGTTTGCCAGTTGTCCCCCCAGGTGTTCATTTGCTTCAAAACTAAGGTGCTATTAAGCAATGCAGAAATATTAATAATGGTATTCATCACTTTTTCCTTTTTTAAACTGACATGCTATATATACAGAGCAGAGATATTTTGGCATCTTACCCTTTTAGATACCAGTATATTGATTTTCAGCAATGAATAACCCTAAGCCTCTAATCAAATTCAACACATATACAATGCCAAACTCTCTGGGACAACAGGTGCAATATCTGAAAGATTCCTAAAACATGTATTTTATGATTTTGTTGTGTTTTGCCCAAGTACAACTAGAGAGAGATTCCACATCACCTTCTCCTTGGGATCTGTAAACCTTTTACAAATTCGAAATGTCTTAAGAGTCATCGAGACTTCATTAAGCAAACGATCCACAGACTAGAATGCTGGCTGGCTACCCAAGCTCAAGCCAGGTGCACTTATTGCTTGGGGTTTATTTATATTTTTAGAAAGTTAAAACCTCCTGGTTCTCAGAGTCTGTGTACTCTGAAGATAAAGGATACCAACTGATAGAAAACCATTTTAGGGGTCCATATATAGCATTAGAAAACACTGCATTTTTGGCACTTACTTGACAGCTGTAACAGTATAGGCACTGACCAGGGCTGTGCTGGAGGTTAGAACAGATGGTCCCTTCTGGACCTACAAATTTTTGAATATGTATTTTGTGGTTTGGTGTTATTTACCTAAAGCTCTGCTTTTTTGAGGAGGTGGTCTCTCAAACATGTTTTATTCACTCTCTCACAGAGTTAAGAGATTTCACTCCTCAGAAGGTTCCTTTCTGTAACTTCTGGCAGACATACGAAATCCCTTTATTAGTACCAAGTACACCGCCGTGGAGAGGAAACAAGCATAAAGTGTTAATGTTACCTTCGCAGTGGCCCTTGTTGTTCTTTTTCCAGCCATAACAGCAATCCAACCTAGAACCATAGCGACACACCCCAGGCTGGCTCACAGCCACCAGCTGCCCACGAGCTCTTGAGCTGCGTAAGGAAGGATAAACACTAGCTGCAGCAGGCGTAAGTACTTTAATCCATTGCTCCGTATACTCCTTTCTACATTTCCCTTATGTTTTATCCACCATCAGGCATTTTCATTTCACCAAACCTAGGGCAGTGTTCCTGGACAGGAATGCAAAGTTGCATTTAGTTGTAGAAACAAGGGAGATGGGAACATTCCACCTGCAATAAATTAACTGTGCAACTTAAATCCTTTCTAATGAGAAACATGGGAAAGGCAAAGAACACAGCCAGGTCCCCTGCTAGAATGAGTCATTTTTAGTATCAGTGAAGTCAATGGGGCTGCTTTAGCTTGCGTCATGTGAAGAAATTTGGATCAAATATACGATGCCATACCTGACAGCGCTATTGCTTTGGATGATGAAATACTGATTCTACAGAAAAGCAGCTTTCTGAACATCAGTCAGCCCCATAAAAGCTACTGACTTGTAGGTTCATAGCCACTGCATGCGTGCAAATTGATTAAGTGCAGTCCTGTGCATTCTGGTTGCACAGGACTCCCTGACCATACAAATTAACATTCATTTAATCTGCCAATAAGCCCAGAGGGTTCAAAGTCACTGTGCAGATCAACAGGTGCAAGAGTTGGAAAACCTGCAACATTAGTAGCCAAAATTATAAATCTGATGGAAATCTACAACTGTATAAGTCTTTTAGACCTACTCTATGCTGCACCAGGTGCTGTGACTCCAGTTCTCTTCTCCCTCCACTTGCTGTTAAACTTAAGTTCTCCATTACCACATGCCTGTCCCCTTTATGAAATTCTCTTCTTTATCCAAAATGCTCTGTTCCCACTGCTTTTTCCAGGCCATAATTTAAAATTCACTTTCTTCAAAGAGCCCAAAGTGGTGTTTCTCACACAGAAAATACCTTATCTGCGAAAGCTTCATAGTCAGGGATTTGGGGTATATGCAGCAACAAACATCCCCATGGTGGGGAAAAAAAACGGAAAAGGAACTTTGGCATTTTTTAGTCTGATGCACAATAAAGGCATTGCTTTATCACCTTACAGCAGTGCTTTGCACATAATGTTCTGCTCGCATGCTAGAAAGTGCCCTTGAATTCACCTGGATAGTAAACGTATATTCTGTTTACATCCCAGAAAATTCCCTTGAATGCAGCTGGATAGTGCTATGACTCCCCTGGAAGGTTAAAATGCCTAAAGCTTGGAGGAAGCAGGATCTCATTACTTTCCAAAAGGTGCTTATTTTCACAGGAAGACAAACTCATTCAGTAATGTTTTATTTAATAATTCACTTCAAAATCAAATGAAAGTGTCTTTACAAAGTATATGATATCTTACAAGATTTCAGTACAAACTTGTCTTAAAACTGGGAAATGTTCCATAAAACTCCAATTAAAATGAACACAGCTGAACTTTATAGATACTGCCCCAGACAAGGTCTTTCACTTGTTCTGACTTCGACAATGAGCATCAAGTTAAAGCCTACCTTTGGCAGTGAGAAAGTCAACTCGATCATTGACAGCCCACCTGGATCCCAAAATCCAGGAGGAAAACCAGTTTTGCCAGGTTAGTCCCTCCGACCCATGAAGAACCACGAGCCATCAGCTCAGCTATTGCTGTCAGGAGTTCATCGTTTTGTGCAAAAGAAAGAAATTTAAAAAGAGGAGATCCTTTCAGGCAGGCAGATCCTTTCTGGAAGAATGTCACATGGACCCTCCTGGATGTTGCGGGACAAGTAATGCAGACTGGAGGCACAGGACGCTTCCGATCCCCCCCTATATGAAATTCATGTAGGATTTCACAGGGAGTACCTAGAAGCCTGCTGTGCTTATCACTATCTGCTCAGTGTGCAAACAATACCTGGCCTTGAAGAACCTGCAGCCTAAATATGTGACTGAAGAAGAAAGGCAAGAAAAGGTAGACTGTGCAGGTCAGATCGCTGTGCAGGTCAGTGGCAAGAGTGGTCTTCGCATTTCTAGCAAAAAGAACTCTGTCCTCCGAGAGTCAGCAGCTTACAGCACTGGTGCTAATGGTAACAAGTGGCAGACTGAGCCGTCCAGGGTGCCCAGGTAGGAGAGAAGTAATGAATGTTATGCGGCCATGACATTGCTGAAACCAGTAGGATGGCATTTAGCGAAGAACCTTGAAGATGAATAACAAGAACTTCTACAGTAAGCCAAGGCCTCCTTAGCTGAGGTGACAGAAAGAGCGAGCTGGCCGTTATTAGCTGTCACAGGATCGCTGTGAGCCAATAGCACCATCATAAAGTAAGTAGGACCCTCAGGTGTTTCAGTTAAAATTTCAGGGAAGCTTTACTGCTGCTGTATCAGGTTGTTTTGGGCACAGTTAACATCCATGGTGGAGAAATGTGAATTATATATGGTATATATGATGATGAAAGTTATGAAGAATGACCTATTTTACAGAGAAGAACTTGGCTTCAGTTGAACAAACCAAAAGCTGAGAGGGGAGCCGATTGCTTCCTTCTACATGTCAGGCAGCTCCAAAAGAGAGAAAGAAGAGCTTTTTAAGAGAAAGGCCAATTTATATCCATCTGCTCTTGTGCTGCTGTCCATTAATCTTCTGGGGGGGATACAAGAGTATGAACACAGCCACAAGAGGGGTGAGAGTCTTGAAGAGCATTGAAGAACCAGGGGAACAACTCCCACCTAATTTTAAGATACACAGTCTCTTTCACAAACTGAGAAAGATCTAATGTCGCCTGTAATGATACAAACATAGGCCTGAATGAAGTGACGTCCCACTCATTCAGCTGCTGCTGAAAAAAATTGTTCCTCTCTGGCATAATATGAAGATTACGAATCCTGTCCCAAAAGAAGTTGGACCAATTCAGAGCAAAGCATTCAGGTACTGCCAGGACCAGGTAAGTATAAAACTTTATACCTACAGTGGCGTGAGCAGCAGACAGAATAAATCTGGTGTGTGATGGGAGGACAGACCTTAAACTACTACACAGTACCTTTGACTTCTTGCAGTGATTTACTCAATTTGATATTTAAAAAAGAAAACATGTATTTACAATAGAACATGTTCAGAAAGTTCACCTGCTCCATTGATCAATTGGCTAGGTAGATCTTTCAGCAGAGCAAAGTTGATTGATAGGGTAGGATTGATATGCCAAATAGCTTAAATGCACAAACAACTGCAAAGGAAAATATTACAAGTACAATAACGGGTGAAAAAGCGGGAATAAAGCACACCTGAATGTTGGGGCTTGCTTGTCCAACAGACTGTCCCTGCCACCCCTTACCCCCGCTTTGTTGTTTCATTCTACAAAATAAGAAAACAGTTTTACATTGCATCATTTTCTCAAAATTAGTTTATGACCTAGGCCAAATCCAAGCTACTAAAAATGTCTCTATACCAATGGGCAGTCAAAACTTTTGAATATAATAACTGGGCTGATAGCTGTGCTGGACTGTAATCCTCACTAGCAGCTATTTTACCAGTAACAGCTAAGATAAAAAGAAGTAAAAATCCCAACAGTGAAAAAAGTTACTTGTCGTGTTCTCCTGACCAGTGATCATGAGTGGCGTAAGACCTGCCTGAAGAGTTATGTGACAGTAGCAGCTGCAGCAGATGAGCGAACAAGTCTTCAAAAACCTGATTTAACCAGCTAGGTAGATAACAAAGTCTGGTATGGTTTAAGTTAACACAGTTCTTTGTTTTCAGGTCCTATCAATATTCTGTCTTTATTACTAAAGTTTGCTGTGGGAAGGAACATTTATGAGCTTTTACCTACTTTTTTTTTTTTTTTTTGCTTCAAGGCACAGCTGCTGAATACATTTAGTGCACTGTTTCCATAGGATCTCTACAGGACACTTTTGGTCAGCTCTTGTGCACACAATAGCTGCCTGCTGCTGGGGGTGGTCCGGGGGAAGGTCTCAATTATATTATTAGCAGCTTCCAAAAGATTTCAAAGACAGGATATTATCCACTTAGCAATTTGAAAGAAATTTCTAAAAACTCTATTGGGAGTGTATGTCATGCAGAGATACATTGGAACACTTTGCCAAATGAAGGCATAGGGGGTTTTGTTGTGTTGGTTGGTTGGTTTTTTTGGTTTTGTTTGGGTTTTTTTTACACAGTTTTATTTGAAGGGTGACTTCCTTCTAGAAAAAAGTTCACCTGTAGTCATATCAAATAAAACCAAAAAAGTGTCACCTATTATCTTCTAATAACTGTGTCTTAGATATCCCATCAGCCAGTTTCAGGCACTTGACATGACAACGGTCCTGCTTCACTGTGAGTCCCTCCCAAAACACCAAATGAAGTTTAGCTTGGGCTTGCAGAAGTTTCTTCTGTCAGGCTTCACGTGCCCACGGAACTCCTTAAAGAAAGTGCTCAGAGCAGAAAAGTTAAAAGTCCAGGTATGAAAGCTACACTTCTGAGAGACAAAACCAATCATAATTAATTCAGTCTTTCAAAACTGATTCTAATTTTTACTGTTTCCTGTTCGTCCTTCCTAGCTATTCAGAGCAGATAGGATTTCTTTGTCCTCTTAAATTAGGATCCCTTGTCATCCACGACTTCCATCAAGATGTTTGAAAATGTCTTCTTTCCCCTTCCTCCCAATGGAAAAGGCAGAGTGACAATCTTGGTGGGAAAGAGAGATGCCACCACCATCATCCAACATCAACTTGGACAAGACATGCTATAAAGCAATCAGTCTTACGGCAGTTGTAGCTTTCCCATATGTTTCCCTACTTACTGTGAAATAACATCACTTTTACTGAACGTATCACTCTTGGCTTCAGCTAACTCCAGGCCATACTTTGGTCTGGAAGGAGATAAAGCTCTTCTTTTACGGTCTGACACCTTTCGAAGTGTTTGAAATGCAAATACGCAACATCAAGAAATAACACAAGTATTTAAACAGAGATCTGCTTTGAGAGCAAATGTGCTTTCCGTAAGAGCAGGTCTGGAGTTCATAAACTTCCAGTTCCTGAGGAGCTGACCACTTGATAGCCCTGCATGTGCTGGAACAACACACTGCCACTTGTTGATCATAAACATTCCCATTTGCAAATCTGATCCTAAACAAATAAACCACACAACATCTCGCAGGCTTCATCTCCAGCTGCTGTGAATTCTCCTTTTACTAGCTGCTCTCTTGCCACAGCACTTGTGGCCTTTTCTTCGCTTCTGGAGAACCGGGAGGGGGAACGCTGGAAGGGCTTCATCTGGAGCAAACAGCTTTATTTATCCCCTCTCAAAATCTCATTCTGTTTCTGGGGTGTACCTGTCTCTGCAGAAGCTGGTTTTAAAGCATCCGTTCGCGCGAGCAAACCGAGGACGAGAGCAGCTCGCACCTTTCCGTACGTGGTGCGGCTGCCCTCATCGTTTGGATCTTCACCAGCGCCCTGAAATTACCTTTTTTTTTTTTTTTTTACCAGAGGGAAAATAAAAAGCCCCGGGGCTTTGGTGCGACCGCTGCCAGAGAAGCGGCACCCGGGGCCAGCCCGAAACCCTTCCTTACCCCTTCGCCGACCGGCGTTCAGCACCACAGAGCCGGGGCGCCGCGGAACCCGCTCCCCCTTCGGCGCCGCAGGCAGCGGCCCGGGCTCTACCCCACGGCCCCGCCGCCGCC